>NC_135720.1:115051065-115365021 GCF_964656455.1 Halichoerus grypus
GCATGGAGGAAACTTGGGCAGAAGCTATAGGTATGACAGATGATAGAAGTATGTGTGTGTGTGTGTGTGTGCGCACATGTGTGTATGTGTGTGTGTTTATCCCCAGCCTTATTCTTTAGTTTAGGTTGGTGGAGTTAATATCTGAATGTTTTTTTCTGGGTGTTTTTAAAATTTCACTTGTGAATTCTTTTCTTGCTTATATCTAGAATATAACCCAAAACTTTCGGTATGGAAGAAAGAATATAAACTTTGAAATCAGCCTTATCCTGTCTCATTAGCTGATGTGGTCTTATGCCCATTAAGTTAGAGTTTCCCCATCTCAAAATAAGAACAATAATGTACGTGTGATAGAGATGTTGTGTGGACTGAAAGAGATCACTATGAGAAGTGCCCGTCAATACCCAGCAGTTAGCAAGAGCTCAGCAAGTGTCAATTGCCCTTCCCTGGCTTTCTCTCAGACTCTGCAGAAGCAAGTTCTCTTCTGTTTTATTTTCTCCCTTATTTGGAAGTAGGCCTCCCCACCCATGGAACTGCTCTGTGAACCAGCCTTTCACCGCCAAGCTGCTCCCTCACTTGCTCGCTCAGTGTTCTCTCTGCACTCAATGTTTTCTTCTGGCCAGATCATCGGTGAAATCACTGTGGGGCTCTGCGGGGTCTATTTGCAAGACCAAAGGCAGTGATGGAAAAACAAGAGAATACTGGGGAATCAGACTGAGGGGCGGGAGATGGATTCAAGAACAGCAAATCAGTGGGTTCGGTCACTGTGGTTAGAATGAGGTCCAGAAAAGGATGCAGAATTTTAAGGGGGAAGTCTAAGCAGAGGTTCGTGGCCAGTCGCAGCACAAGGTCTCTGACTAGACCCCAGGGAACTGGGGGCCAAGTAAGGAGAACTCTTCATGGCAGGCAGCAGGTAAACCAGAAACCCGATACAGAAACCAAAGGGCATAGAAGGATTGAGTAGTGCTTGTTCTTTCTCAAAACAAGAGAATAGAACAAAATGTGGTAACCATGGATCTGGGAGAACAACCATCATTCTATGTCTCATTAAAGAGCATGAATTTCCCTCTGATAGGGATGGAGGCCTTCTTGGCCCCCTCTTAGTAACTTTTCAGCTTTCGTTTCCCTGGAGTTAGAATTAAAAGCGTACATGCAAACTTAGAAAACCTTAAAAATTTGTTTTGTTTTTGTTATCATTTTTTTGAAAGAAAGAGGGAAAGGGATGGGCGAAACTGTCTCCTTTTTGTAGCAACTCTGGGTGAGAAACAGAGACTACGCAGGAGGATAGGTCATAACCATTTGTGGAGGAACTCTTGGTGTCTCTACCACCTGCCTCAGTGGGGAAGCCAGTTCCAACATACACACTGCAGAAGAGGAAAGTGTTCCCTGATTGAGCCCTATTACATTCTCATGGTCTCAGAAATCATAGCAGCAGCTCTGAGGTCTGACAGTTGAACTGATGGAAGAGTACTTTAGTAACACTCATCTTTCAAACCACACCTGGCAAAAATTCTCATCCCTGCAGAATAGCTTCCTTTTCTACTCCAACCTCAAATCAAACATCAGCTTACCTGACGAGAATAGCAATGTCCTTGTTGGGTAAACACACACGAGGAATATTATGTATAAAGGTTTGCTAGTTCCTCTTACTTGCACAATTTGCTACTCTTACCTTGGCCACCTTAGGTTAATGTGAGGCCTCACCGCAAGTGATAGGGAGGGAGGGCTCCTGGCACAGAGGGAGTAGGGCAGGGCACGAGGGGAGAAGGTGGTTGATGGAGCCCCGAGACAACATAGTATAGCAGAAAGACATGGACTTTGGAACCAATGATTCAGGCCCAGTCAATATAGCTCTGTGAGCCTCTTTCTCTTCTATTAAGTAGGCATAATAGAATCTAATGATAAAGAATTAATGTTGTGAGAATCAGGAGATGATGTATAAAGCGTAGTAAGCATAGGGCCTGGAAAATAAAAAATGCCTGGAGTATGTTAGCTCTTACTATCTCCCTGCATGGCCAAAGTGATGATGTCTCCCCTTCACTTGTCCCACTTTGCCTGAGATTTTCCCATATTGATAGCTAAAACTTGTCAGCCCCGGACAAGCCAGGGGTGGGTTGTTACCCTACCTTTACCATGCTACACCCATCCATACCTCAGTGCCTGGTCCACTGGCCCCACAGCAGAGCTGATGAGTCTTCTGGTCGGCTCTGTGCTGAGGTATCTGGGATGGATGCAAAGGCCAAGAGGTAGTTTAGCCATTATTTATGCTTGTTTCCCCAGGCACTGGGCAGATTAAAGTTATAAAGAACAAGACACAGTTTCTACCACACAAAGGAGCTATAAGAGACATAAAAGTACAAGGGGGCAAAATTGAGGAGGAAGTGCTTAAGTGTGAACTGAAAAATTGAAGTTGTCTAATTGTTTATAGGGAGAGTCCTCCAAGGCTGATGAACAGAACAGCCACAACAGAGAGGTCACTTCAACTCAATGCTAGAGGGGCGCCTGTGTGGCTTAGTCATTAAGCATCTGCCTTCGGCTCAGGTCATGATCCCAGGGTTCTGGGATCGAGCCCCGCATCGGGCTCCCTGCTCGGCCGGGAGCCTGCTTCTCCCTCTCCCACTCCCCCTGCTCGTGTTCCCTCTCTAGCTGTCTCTCTCTCTGTCAAATAAATAAATAAATAAAATCTTAAAAAAAAAAACCCTCAATGCTAGACACTCCCGCTGGAGTCTGGAGACGGGAATGGTTAGATGGGGAGGGCCTAGTGCATAGTTAGAAGCTCAGTGAGGTCCTTTGGAAAGTGTGTGTATGTGTCACAGGGAATGGAAGGAGAGTCAGAAAGGTCTTTATAGTGAAGGTAACCAATTGTTCTTTGAGATTATGTAGGATTTGCTGATGGCGGAAAGGGGATATTCCAGGCAGAGAGGACAGCATGTGCCAAGGCCCAATGGTGCTAACCAGCATGGGAAAATCTAGGAAGACCTATCTTTTGCTCTGAGTTGAGAACAGAGTTCAAGGAAGGGCAAATGAGAAATATAACCTTGTAGAGGTAACAAGGGTGAGATAGAGGCCCTGCAAAGGAATTTAACCTGAAGGGTAATAAAAGCAACATGATCAGATTTCTTTCCTGAAGGATCCCTCTTGCAGCTATGGTCTGGGGGATGGATATGATGGAAATGAGCCTGTGGACAGAAGGCTGGTGAGCGGAGAGTTGTCGCAGTCCAGCCTGACAGGGACACTGAGGGGAGAGAAGTGATGGAGGAAGGCGCAACAGGCCTTGCCAGGTGAACAAAGAAGGGGAGAGTGAGGGGGCGGAATCTAGGCAGATCACCAGGCTCTGGCTCCAATGACTGGGGGAATGACAGTATGTTACTAATCCTGGCCGTGCTACTTATTTATTGTAGAACTGTTCCCGGGTAGCTCTGTTAGTTTCCTCGTCTATAAAGTGTGCTCGGTGCCTAACTCCTGGCATTCTTGGGAGGACTTGCCTGCAAAGGCACTTGTGTCCACTTGTGTCTGGCACATTAGTGAGTTCTGTATGAGTGCTTGTTGCATGAATAGATAACTCACAGAGGCGCATGTGTGGGAAAAGATGGGATCATTTTTGGACAGGTGCTGAGTGCTAGGAGCTCCCGGGACATTGCCATTTGGCAGTTGAAAAGAGTCTTGGAACTTTGGAGTAAGGTCTGGACAGGGAGAGATTTTATGGGTGGGAATTGCCTCCAGAAGAATGGGTAATGTTGTGCAAATAAGGAGAAGGGTGCAAAGGAAGGTAACATGGGAGACAACAACATCTCATGGAAGGCTGAAGTAGAGAGGGGCTGTCTGAAAAGTAAGAGCAGGCAACGCTTCAGAGGTCAAGGGAGACAAGGACCTCTATGTCATAAGAATTAAGCTCATGTTTCAAGAGTTGAAGTATAGGGAAGTAGGAAGGAAAGAAGAACCAAAAAATGGGAGGGTACACACACAACTACCTGAAATATACAGGAGGAAGTCATGAGTAACATGCTCACCAGGTGGCGCCAAAGACCCTCTGAGACTCAACAAGTGCCTCAACTCCCGGCGAGGCAGGGGAGCAGCCCTTCGCTCCATCAGCTAGGTGGCATTCCTTTAGTCAACAAACTACAAATCTTCCACTACTGGAAAGCTCTGGGACTCCAAGGGATCCAGAGATATTTACAATTCTGCTCTTCCTTGGTAGAATGTATCTACTCTTCACCTACATCGCTGCCTCTCCATTCCAAACCACTCTCCTCACTTGTAGAAACTGCTTTTTTTTTTTTTTAAATCATGGAGCTTTTATTTTTTTTTTAAGATTTTATTCATTTATTTGACAGAGAGAGAGACAGCAAGAGAGTGAGCACAAGCAGGGGGAGTGGGAGAGAGAGAAGCAGGCTTCCCGCGGAGCCCGATGTGGGGCTCGATCCCAGGACCCCGGGATCATGACCGGAGCCGAAGGCAGACGCTTAACCGACTGAGCCACCCAGGCGCCCCTAGAAACTGCTTTTTAAATGATCACTCTTCATCCCTTCTCCATGCCCCACCAACCCAACATGATCCTTCCCACTGCAATTTTTTCAAAAGATGGGTCTCCTAGCATCCCACCAGCCCACAGTATTGGAATTCTGGGGTCATAGTTCCTGGAGCCGGATTGCTGGCTTCGAATCCCACCCACTCACTAGCTGTGCCGCAATTCAGGGCAAGTTCCTTAACCTGTCTGCGCCTCATTTCTTCATCTGTTAAATGGAGATTAGACCTACTTCATAGGACTATAACGAAGACAAAATGAGTTGTTCTCAGTATACTGCTTGGCATAGTAAGTGCTCAATAAATGTGAGCTATAATTAGTCTTTAGGATAAAAATTCAAATCCTTATCGCAGCTAAATGCTCTCCCTGGTCTGGCTCTGCCTTTCTGGCCTTACCTGGAAGCACTCACCCTTTCATTCTTGCTGCTTCAGCACCACTACATTCTGGCAGCTTACCTCCACTATTTTTTTTTCTGCGGGCAATGTTCACACCCCTCCCGCCCGGTTACAGCCCAACATACTTACTTGTCCTTCTGAGATCTGTCAGAACAGATCTGAGATCTCTCAGATAAGAACCCTCATAAAATCTTTGCCTGTTGTGGGGCTAGAAATACAATTTTTATTAAAAACTGTGATTACCTAATGTCTCCCCCCACCAGCCCCCCCCCGCCCCCCCCATAAACTATGGGGGCAGCAAGCTGTCTCAGTGCTGGAGATCAGCTAGTGAGATTTTGCAGAGCTCGAACTACTTATGATCCAGGAAAGGGGAAAGCAGCAAAGATGTGAGATCCTGGGAGACATCATATCAGTTCCCTACCACCATTCCCACATCCCCTTCCCAGCTCTACCATAGTCCCTCTCACTGCTCAGGAAGACCTCTCTCAAGGTTACTTTGGGCAAGATCCAAATAACTCCAATCAAAATAGTCCTGAGGGAATCCAAGAGCAAGGTTGGCAGGGGCTGGGACTGGGACCCACACATTGGCATACAGTAAGGATTAAGTGTCAGGGAAGACCAAGTCGTGCCTTTATCTTGGAGACCATCAGCATGGTGTACCACAAGAATTAAGAATTCGGGAGCAGGCTTCATGAGGGCAGGGCTTGTTCTCTAACTTCACCCCCACACCCCCAACTTAGCAGAGCTTAGCAGTGTCTAGGTCTATTAACCTAATTTGTTGAAAACTAAAAGACAACCAAAGGGAACTCCATAATGTGACTGAATAAAAAAGCTCCCACAGGAGACAATTGAGGAGCATATGGCACAAGGAAGAGGCAGTGGAACCCATGGTTTCAAGAGCTGGGAAGAGCTCGGGAGGGATACCCACCGGACTCCTCATTTGTGCCCTGCTAGTCGGGCTACAGGCTGCTTACTCTGGAAGACAGTAACTTCAACCAAGGTAGCTGTAGCACTCTGACTCCTCGAACTATTACCATGTCTAAAGGGTATGGGATGGAGTAAAGCCGGGGCTTGGACCAGTAAATTCAACTAAGGGGAAAAGTAGATCAAAAGACAGACTGGCCCAAACTAAAGCAAAGGTCAGGGACGACAGCAAGGACTCTACCAAAAAATTGAGTCTCAGGAAATCCACGTACACTTGAAAATGGCCTGATGTGGCAGAGTGGGAGGTGTAACGCAGGTCTGGAGCCACTCTTTCCATTTCATGCTGTTCTGCAGTCAAGGGTATGAGCTACTCTGCCTTTTCTTACAGCATTTGTCCTCAGTTTATTATAGTTATACTAGATTCTGTAACTAATCCCTTCCCAAACTAATCCAACTCAAATTTATTTTTTGAAATGATTTAATCCTGGACATAGACATGCATCTGACTGAAATTATAACATTATTCCTTTTTAGATTTTTGTTCCACCCCACACAACAAAGTCTATAGTATGTCCAAGTTTTCCAATTCTTTTAAAAAAGATTTTGAGAGTAAGAGAGAACAAGTAGGGGGAGTGGCAGAGGCAGAAGCAAACTCCCCATTGAGCAAGGAGCCTGATGAAGGGCTTGTGCCCAGAACCCCAGGATTATGACCTGAGCTGAAGGCAGATGCTTAACTAAGCCACCCAGGTGCCCTCCAGATCTTTTCTATCATCCTTCTCAAGAAAATCAGAGCTCGAAGTTCATGATTCACTCCCTGAGCTCTACAATTAAGTTGGGCCAAAAGCCCCATCAGGTCTCTCCTCCCTTTTCAAGCTAAGGGCTTTCCAAAAACCCTACCAAGTAGTTTTCAGCCTGGTTGTAATTACCGTTATCTCCTGAGCTTTTGACCAAGACTGCCCAGGCCCCAATTTAATGAGAATTCATAAAGACAGAATCCTGAAATTAGTGCAGTTTTTTGCAAGTTTTACTGGAGCCCTAATAGGTGGTAAGGGTTGAGAAGCCCTGCTACAGTCCAAGTTCTTGCTTCCAAAATCTTCCATCTGCAAACCCAATTCCACCCTGTACCTTCCTGTTTCTGGCAACATTATTTAAGGCAGAATAGAGCATTTTCTCTACGTTAACAACTCCCAGCCCTTATTTCAAAGGTCGTTTTCTACAATGGTCTGATATACTAAGCTAAAATGTCTTGTTTTTCTGGCTGGTCCCCAATTCCAGAACCCACATGTCCCAGTTCCCTGAACTATACAGCCCCTCTCTCAGCAAGACAAGGGGTCAAACTTATGGAGGTTAGTTTTTGTGATCTAAATTTGGCAAAAATTGGATTATGTTGTTAATAAACTGTGCAGGGCTCTGTAAATCTGGACTTTTGAGGCCAAAGCTTACAAAAGGAAGCACAACTGCCTTCTCAGGTCAGATGCAGAACACAAAAAATACCTGTTGTCCGCCTTCCATCCTTTTCACATCTGGTTTAAGCATTTTCAGGAGACAATCCACACAGGAAAAATCTCAAAACCTATCTTAAGCCTTGAGTCCTAAGCTTAATTAAGGTATCAATGAGCCAGAGGGTTTAACTTTTTCTCTATTTAAACCACAGCAGGAGCGCCTGGGTAGCTCAAGTCAGAAGTGTCCCTTGGTTTTGGCTCAGGTTGTGATCTCAGGGTTGCGAGATCGAGCCCAAGTCAGGTTCCCTGCTCAGCCTCTCCCTCTGCCCCTCCACTTACGCGCTCTTAAATAAATAAATCTAAAAAAAAAACACAAAAAACCAGAGCAAACCATGAACCTAAAGGTTATTTTGAAGGGTTCACTTTACGAAGCAGATGAACTTTTTATCACCACAGCAACAGCTTACTGGTTTAAAAACTAAGAAGATAATCCAACTACAAGATAGCTCTTTTCTCACTTCAGGAATATTTTCCTCAAAATTTTATACTATGTTCCTTTTGAAACACTACAAAGCAAACGTTATTAAGGTAACTCAAAATTTGAATAATATTTTCTTTATTTACAAGTTAGAATCAACAGACAAAGACAGACAATCCAGGGGACCAAATGGGGAGATGACTGAAAGCCCCAGGGGCCCCAAATGGAGAAGGAAAAGGGAAAACAGAGTAGAAAAAAAAAGTCAACGTAAAAAAAGAGCTCCCCCTTCTTCCCTCCCCATGGAGGCTGAGGGGACCATGGCCCCATACCCCTCAGCCCTACCTAGCTTAAAATAAATTAGAACAAACCACCTCAAAACAGGGCCTTTACAAGTGAACAGGGCAGCTATGGCCTCAGGAAACCCCGTATCAGGGCCTTTGCCCACTCCCACCCTGTACCCCTGCCCCGCCCCAGTCATTTTGAATGGGGGCTCTATGCCCAAGAGGTCACTCTCAATGGGGCTGGGAACTCAATCTTATTTTGTCCATTTAAGTCCCTCCTTCAGTAAATGTCCCTGCGCCCCTCCCCCCTGCAGAGCCAGCTCTCCTACAGTGGGGGGAAGGGGGGATGAGATGAGGAAGTGTCACAGAAAGGGGGGGAAGGGGCGGGGCAGGGTGGTCTAGGGGTCCGGTCCTGCGGAGCCTCCTGCCCCATCTGGCCTGGCCCCTTAGCCTGAGTCTGAATCACTGGTGTCCGAAGAAGAGGACGATGAAGAGGAGGAGCTGGAATCGGAGCTGGAGCTGGAAGCACTGAGGCGGGACACTGCTACCTGCTGTGCTGACGAGGACTCGGTTTTCTCACTTGCTGCAGAACAAGGTTGCACGTTAGAATCGTACCAATCTCATGTCCATTTGTCAAGGAAAGAGTTGCGAGAGGTGGATGTAATGAGTTTGTAGTAGCTTACAGGGTACTCACCTTTCTTGGGGGGCTTTTTGGTGGAATTGAGCTGCCCGCTAACATCCTGTAACCGCTTTTCTAGTTCCCGCTTCTTTTCCAAAGCCAGTTCCTCCTTTGTCTTTCCCACAGGTTTCTTAATGGCTAGAAAAACAAACACTCCAGCTCTCAAGACTGCCACAAGCGTAGTTTCACTGCACCTTCCTGTTGCCAAGTTCCTTTCTTGACTGGGGAACAGGCACGTCCCCCCCTGCCCTGGGAGCTGACAATGAGGAATGCATCAAACATTCCCTATTATCCTTTTCTAAACTGTCCTCAAAACTACTCGAGGATTGCTGGATTCATGAGGGGAAGATCATGTCATACTCACTATAGGGCTTCCGAGGTTTCTTTCGTAGACAGGAGAGGACGTAGCGCTCAAGCTCTCTAAGCGTGGATGGCTTGAGGGTTTCAAAATCAATCTCAATCTCTTCTGGGTTTGAGTCACGCAAAGAAGGCTCTCTGGCCTGGATTATGTGCACAACTCGACCAAGTTTCTCCCCAGGTAATTTGTTGATGTCCAAACTCAACTGCCGCTTTTCATCATAACTCATGGGTCTGCTTTCTTCCTCCTCCTCTGAATCATAGCCTGTAGGCAGGGCAGGTGGGGCTGTCTTCGCGGCCTTTTTGGGCAGTCTACAGGCAAAATTTTGTCAGTTAGGAAAGCATCACTAACCTCTCCCAACGCTTATTAATCTGAATTTCCTGCCAGAGTAATGCTTCAGTTTTCCCAGAAGGCAAATGGGTAAACCAACTGGAGAGGAGATACTACCAACACTCCTCAGGAAAACAGACCTTCTCACATGCTAAGCACTTACCGTTTATTTTGTGCTTTGAGAACTAGACACTGGTATACTGTCATGAGTCCATCCTTCTGCTCCCTGAAACACTCTAAGCCACCTCACCACGGAAAGCAAGACAAACTATAGATTGGTGCAGAGAGAAGGAATAGACAAACTTGGGGACAAATCTGGCTTGCCACTAGTTTCTGTGTAAATAAAGTTTTATTGGAATAGCCCTACCCATGCTTCCATAAGGTCTATAGCTGCTTTCGTACTACCCCCGCAAAGTTGAGTAACTGAGAGACTCTATATAGTTATGTTCTCAAAATCAGTGTTTGCTACCCAGCCAACTACGGAAAATGTTTGCTGACCTCTGGTTTAGAGAAAACTTTACAAGGAGTGGGAGAAACTATTCTCCCCCTGGACATTATAGTAATAGCCAAGTTTGTCTTTGCTTCCTAACCTCTTAGAACTTACTTGGTGCCACTTCCTCCAGAAGGTCCAAAGCCAGGGGGGCCTAGTGTAGCAGTACTGCCACCCCCACTGCCACCTGCTTTCTTGGACTTCTTGGGCTGAGATGGGCGGGGTGCCCGAGGTCCCTTGTCATCTTCATCAACCCCAGCTCGGCCTCGATGCTTCTCTGCCTTCCGTTTCTTCTTTTTCTCTTTTTTCTCTCTCTTCCGCTTTGGCTTGGATATTGGGCCTTGGGACAGGGCAGCCAGTTGTTCATGTACTGCCCGAAGCTGGAGACAAAAGAATCAGATGTATAATGAGAAAAATAAAGTAGAATAAAAAATAAAAGAAAAAAAAATTAGGGCAAAGACAGGGCATGACTTTACAAAATAAACTGAGTAAGTGACAAAATACCTGCTCCTGTAGTTCAGCCAATCTATGAGCCCTTTCTTCCTCAGAGTCAGAGCTTTCACTCTCCTCTTCCTCCTCTTCATCCTCCTCGTCTTCTTCCTCTTCTTCCTCAGAAGAGCTCTCACTGCTGCTTTCCTCGCTGGAGGACTCTGAAGAGGATTTGGCCAACCCAGGTGGCAAGGCAGTAGAGACTGGTAAAGGCCCTGGTTCCAGTGGTTCATCTGGCATCTTGGCATAACGGAACTCAAATACATCCTAGGAAGACAGACACCCTCTGAACCATGCTAGTCAATAGTGCCCCGATTACACCCAGCCACCTGGTGGTGCAGTCCAGCTCCAATTTACAACCGTGCATACTCGGGAGAGCCTCACAATAAGGCGGTATAGCAAAGGACAAAATCGCTCTCCCCAGACCCATTTATTCTTCAAATTCCAACTGTGACACTCACCTGTAGCTTTCGTGCCATGGCCACAACATCGTGGTCTGGGGGATTGTACTTATAGCAGTTGGAGAACATAAGCCGCACATCAGCAGCAAACTCCTGTGCATCCCGGTAATCACGGTTCTCCATCTTCCGCTGCAGAAGGAGGCAGCATCAGAAGCTGCACAGGCAGGGAGACGCACCTTTCCCTGCCAACCCCAGACACCGCAAGAGTAGCCCTCTCTTGAGAGCACAGTAGGGATGACCTTAAAGATCTATGCCCTGGGGTTCAAGTTTGAAGTCAAAGGAATTTGGGTGGGTTGAAGAAATATCTACGTCTAGAAAAAAAAACCATTTCTAAGTGATAGGGGTGAGTGGCCTCTGACTATGCTTCCAACCCCTTACTCCCTAACCCAGTAAGTAGAACTTAAACATACATGAGTAGTATTGCTCTGAAAACAAAACTCACCATATAGTTTCAAACTCCAAGAAATACAGATTCAATTATCAAGTACTTAACCTCCTGTCCCATTACCATTTTGTAAAAATAAAATACCAAGAATCAAGATTGCCGTGTGCCCATAAAAAGTGACTGATCCGTTTTATTGAACCCAAAGTTCCAATCACTGCCTGAGCATCCCATCTGCCCCATGCAGTGGGTACCTTGACAGTGCTGAGGTCCATGGGGTGCTTAATGATGTCATGGTAGTCATGCAGGCCAAGAGCAGAAGCGTCCACTGGTTTATAGAAAGGCCAGGCATAGGCAGCATGCTTCTTAGAGAGCAACTCTTTCAAAATGCCATTGCAATGTTTTAACTGTTCTGACAACTTTCCTTTCTTGGAGCTCTGGTGTTGTTGCTGAGAGTCAGGCAAGTCTTTGCGTGGGGGCTTGATGGGGCGGCCACTCTCTCTACGCATAGGGGGAAGACGTGCTGCCTTGGGCTCAAGACTCCCAGGGGGGCTAGCTGGGGAACCGGGAGCCAGGATGGCCGTAGGGGTAGGTGTGGTAGTATCTGCTTTCCGCTTTACGCCTTTTTTCTGCGGAGAAAAACAAGATGCAAGCCTTTTAGGGTCCACCTCATCCAAGACCTTGCCCTTCCCGCTGCCCAAAAGAAATCCACAGATCCGTACCTTGGTAAGGGGCTGGGCTGGGGGAGCTGCAGACACAGCAAGGAGCGGGGGTCCAGCAGAGTGTAAGGACTTGAGAAGGGGAGAAGAGATGACTGACGGGTGGGGAATGTTGAGGACAGTGGTAGGTATCTCAGGTGGTGGAGTATACAGGGCTGTGTGAGACACAGAAGAAACTGCAGGCACCTGATGGGCACTGGTGATGCTGCCCTGGAGTGCTGGAAAAAAGGAAAGGAAAAAAAAAATTAGTTCTACTATCTTCCCCATCTTGTCTCCATTAGGAAAACTACCGCTCTTCCTACCTGCCAATTTGGCCCCCTTCTTGTGGCTATTCTTAGGGATGGTCACCACAAGCTCTTGTTCCTCCTGTGGCATTGATGCCACTTTCTGTAGGAAGATCTTTTCCAATGTTTGTGCCATTAGGACAATATCATCAGTGGGCTACAGAAAACACAAACAAGAAGATTCAAATGCCAGTTAATGGATGACAAACCATTTTTCTGAGGAATTCCTACCCCAAGTATCACCAGAGCCCCTCAGACAACTTTGTCATCAAGTACTGAGTATTACCTATACTAGGCCACTTATTTCCACGTCCTACCCTACTATCCCTCAAAATGCAGTAAAGAAAAAAGTTCAAAAGTAAGGGAATGAGACTGTCAAGGAGAATACATTCTGCTCTACTCAGCCCTCTAGAGATTTCTCTTGAGAAACAGGGCCACCATCCCCAAGTATGTAAATGTTCTACTTAAATAACCTTTAACTCCAGATCTCTGAAGCCACATCACTGTGAGTGATATCCTTTGGAGCTCAGATTTTCTGGATCCTAACCCACTTTGAGAACACCCTCAAACATCATACCAACAAAATATCTAGCAGTAACAGAAGCACAATCTTTCTCCATCTACTAATGAACACACATTAAAAAAACTCACCTTGTTGTAGATATAACAATTGGTGAACATAGTGTTGAAATCCTGCATACACTCTGAGGCGGCCCAATAATAGTTGTTTTCAAGTCTCCTCTTAATAGTACCCATGTCCATAGGCTGTTTTATAATCTTGTGATAATCCTAAAGAAATAAATGCTAGGATCAGAGCCATGAAAAATAAATGCCAGTTTTCCTAAGCTACTGACCCCAGCAAACACACGCACATACACACCCCCTACGCATCAGAGTATGTAGTCCCCTACACTGCGGCCCCAATTAAACTAAGGACAGAAAAAAAAATGGAATGGGATTCTTAACACCCGTTTAGGAGGCCCCTGGTGCCTTTCTCTAACCACCCACCTCCCACCCACTCTGAGTATTTCCCATCCTGTGACATTACCTCTGGGGTTGGCTATCCATGGGCTGCATGAGGGAGAGGAAGAAGCTAAGAATTTTGGCCACCGTGGTCCTCTCCCAACCTGGGGTGGGAATCTGTAAAATGGAGCCAGGGCACAAAAGTTAAGGAAGGACACATGGAGGGCACAATGAGAGATGCCAAGATAGCAAGCGGTTGGATCAATAATCACAAAGGACCAAGAATCCAGAAACCTGGTGGCTATCTGCCCTATAGGGGAGGAATAGGAAGTCCCTAGGGGCCGCAGCACCTATACTAAGCAGCCCACCTCCACTCACACACATTCTTTTCCATTCCCAATACCTCCCCACTCCAATATCCCTACTCACCGGCAGACCCAGTTTGACGGCATCCACAGGCTGCCTGAAGGGCCACGCAAACTGATGTTTCCACAGAGCCTTCATCACCACCTTGTGCAGGTATTGCAGCTGGTTGGTAACCCGTCCTGGCTTTTTGGGATTGGACACCTCCGGGGGTGGTGGGTTGGCAGGGGTCAGTTGTAAAGCTGGCACTGAAGCCATTGTGGGGCTCTCAAATCCCTCATACAACAGAGAGGGCTTTCGAATCCTTTTCCCTGGCGCTGCTGCCTCTGGGCCCAGCCCCAGTAACCCTGCATTCCCCTCCCCAGGGAGCCTGTGAAATGGGAAACATAATTAGATGTGGTAATTTCATGAAAATCAGTACTGCCACTCACACTACATACCCAATAAATCCAGACTTGGAAGTTAGTAAGAGATAATCAAGCTTGTAAGTCAACCAGTATCCAAACAATTTGTGGAGCTTTGTTCTTGTGCCCCCCTCGCACTTTTTGTTTCCCTATTTTTAGTACACCTATCCAGATGCCACCTTCTGGACTCTAATAAGCTCTATCATCTGTAGTTCCCTTCAAAAAAAAACCAAAGTCCCAAGATGGTTTCTCATAAAGCACAGCATAGCATCTAAGAACCACAAGCTTCACAGGATGGGACTTAAGCAAAATGGGTGGAGCAGAGAAGCTCAAGCCCCAAGCTTCTTCCTCACTAGCGGCTAGGTGGTTGCCATGGTGGTTGAGCCTTGAGGGAAGCCAGTGAAAAGAAGAAGGGAACAAAATAAGGGAGCAAATTTCATAGAATGCTGATGAGATACCTAAAAATCCACCTGGGCACAAGAGAACACAACACCATCCTCCCCACCAGCTCTGCTTAATTTAAAGCAGAGAATGAATCCGAAATCTAACGGAAAACCTTACCAACTCAAAAAAAATTTTTAAACAAGGGAGCATTTGTCTGACTTCACCGCTGGAACAACCCAGATGCCAAACCCCAGAAATTAATCGAATTCGTCTCCTTCCTCCAAAGGACTCAAAAATAAAGCCGGCCCAGTCCCCAGTCAAGGTCAGCAAGTTCCAGCCGAATAGTGACAGACCACCCCCGACCCCGCCAAAAAAATAAGATTAACGGCTCCCACTCTAGCACCTTGTGCTAGCATCTAGCACAAGAGTCTTCTTGAAATCAATGGTCAAGACTAGTTCAAACTTCTATTCTCTCTGGTACTCCTCAGGACCAGGTGTTTCCAGGGCCTAAGACTACAGACACTACAGGGAAATCTCATTGTTTACATCCGCAGAGCTGGACTAAAAATCCTTAGCTCCACCCTCCTGCCCAGAATGAAACTCTCAAAGGTATCAAAAACCACCCTCCAAACAAAACGCACGCAAAGCCAACACAAAACTGATTCTGTCATTGAAAGACAAGCAAAGATTTAATGACCTAGGCTGGACACACGAACCCACAGGCTAAAAGTAATCCGTCTACCCTACTCTGGGAATCTCCGTAGCCAGTCTGAGGCTCCTCTATCACCATGGCAACACTTGAAGGTGCTAGATGTGGTCACAAAACACCCTAAAAGACCCATGACAGACCGCTGCTAGACACCAGACCCACCACCCACAGGACCGGCTACCCACTCAATGTCGTCTTTTCCCATTACACTCCGCCGCCAACCCAGCTCTGTCCGACTAGATTAAGCCTGGACTACGGTGGGAAAAGTAACGCACAAATTGACAACCTGTACTCCCTCCATACGCAGTATCTGGCCCTCTACCACCGTTCCAAAACCGTCACCCAACCCCCTCCGCGAGCCCCCGAGAGCCAACAGTCGCGCCGCGAAACAGCAACGCGCCCGAGTCGGTTCTGTCCTCCCTCGGAACCCGACGCCCCACATCCCCGTGCCATAGCCCCCAACGTCTCCTTCCCACACGCGGATCGCGGGGACGTACTTGCTGTGGGGAGTCACGTTTTGCAGCATCTTGACCACGGGGAACCGGCGCTGCCCTCAGCCGCGGAAAGTCCGGGTGGCCTCGGTTCCCCTTACCTCCCGGTCCAGCATAACCCGGGGAGTCGGGGAGGGGTGGAGGGCCGCTGCCCTTGGCCCTCCAGGCGACAACACCCCCGCCGGGCCGGCACGAAAGCAATCTTCTCCACGGCTTCTCGGAGAGCTCCCAGCAGCTTGGCGGGCTCCGCGGGAGGCGGACAGCGAGAAAATGGCGGCGGCCTCAGCAGAGGCGGGCGAGCGAGGGGGGACGGACTCCTCAAACACTAGGACGGCCCCCAATCCCGGACACCGTCGTCAATACTGCCCGCTGTTGATCTGCAAGGATCCCCTCTTCCTGCTGGGACTGCCCGCAGCGGACGAGGTCCCGTTTCGATCTCGGATGGAGGCGGATGAACACGAAAAGTGGTTTAGGGAGCCACCGCCTCCATCTTTGAAATCCTCTTGAGGGCGGAGTAGAGGGGGTGGACAGACTCCGAGAATTGGGCGGGGCCCGAAAAAGGGGAGCGTCGGGGGCTTCTATGGGGTCTGTACTGTCCGCCGGGACCGGTCATAGGCCGAGACGAAGGCCATTTCCAAACGGATGGACGTGGATTGCAATGGCGGCCCCCGACGACTCGAAGGCTCTCTATCAGTAGGCAGAATGCTCCAGCTCGTTCTAGAGGTTGCTCCACTCCAGCGCGAAATGGCGCCGCCGAGCCCCGCGCCAGCCCTTTATATATAGGCAGGGAGGCGGAGCCTCGCCGCTCATGCGCGCCACCGTGCTCGAGATTTCCCCCACCCCCTCCGCGCGCGCACGCTCGCTCACGCGCGTGAAGAAGCAGAGTCGAAAGGGGAGGAACAGCTCTCCGCGGGAGCGTTTTCTATTGGTTGGCTGGAGCGATGACGTCATAAGCTTCATTTCCAAGGTGTCAGTCACTAGGCAGAAGAGTGCCGCATAGACCCATAGGGAACCGGCAACCCGCCACATCTCTGAGCCAATTGGCTGCGCTGTGGTTCGGCGACTCCAGGGAAAGAGAGAGGTTGGCATGGGTGCAGCACCCTCTCCCCGCCTCCCCTTCCAACAAAGTCTTCCCAGACGTCCAAGACCGGTGCGACCGGCAACTGCCAAGCTCGGGCAGGTCGTGCCATTCGTAGCTCCTCCATTGGCCACACCGACAGGACAGGAGGGGGCCGCGTGGGCGTAGCCAGCCTGGGCCCGCCAGGGTGTGGCCGCGGGACGCCTGGCGGGTTGTTGTTCTCGGCAGAGAGGCCGCTGCAGTGAAGAATCTGAAATGAGGAAGAAGACGCCATCTTAGAAGCCGCGGCCTGCTACTCTAGCAGATAACTAAGGGCTCTCGAACGTAGCCATGGAGGGATCTAACGTTCCCATACTCCACAATCAAAAATACAGGCTTGCCGCAGTCTTAAAATCCTCCCCGTCTTTCCCCAGGTCAAATAATCGGAAGACAAAGGCAAAACTCAGAATCAGTGCGCTCCCAAAGGCTTACCAACAAGACAAACCAAATCTAGGATACGTTCCCAAAACTTGCGCCCAAGCACCTCTGCAATCCCTCCCTGCTCATACCTTCAGTTACCCATAAAGTATCTGCCTGGTCGACAAAATCCCAGCAGCCCTAAAGTGGGAACAAAATCTCCAAACATACCCATATTCTCTATAAAATGAAACCCACCTCCTCCCCAAACTTCATTCCGGTGTCTGGCTCAGAGCGGAAAAAACAAGTCCTGCGAGGGGCGAATCAGGGTGAACACCCTCCCCCTCCTGGCAAGCTCAGACCTTTCCCCAAGCTCCTGGCCCTCCCCCATCCCGAGGGCAGGCCCGAAACCCCCTCTTAGGGTCCCTCCGCCACGGGAGCGACAGGGCCCTCCCACCCCCCCACCAGGGTCCGGAGTCCTCCCCACGGAGCGGCTGGTCCATCGGTCAGCGCCAGGGAGGAGGGCGAGCGGAGGAGGCGGCGGCTGCAGCTCAGACTAGCCCTCCCCCTCCTTCTCTCCCCTCCTCCCCTCCCCCCGGGCCGTCCGCCTCCGAGGAGGGGCAGGAGCCATTTTGGGAGCTCAGTCTCGCCCCCTCCCCCAACCTACTAAGTCTTCCCCACAATCTTGCTACCTGACTAAAGTTAGACTATGTATGAGTAAAGACACAGAATACAACAAGGCCAGGATCTCTCAAGCCATCTCTGGGCCCACGCCCCACCCCGCCCCTCGTCCCCTGATGCGGGAGTGAAAAAATTATCCCCAACCTGGGCTTTAGCGGGAGGTCTCCCTCTCCATCTCCCCTTCTCTGGATACCAAGACAGAAAACAGACTGCGTATCTGAGAAAGGAAATTAATGTAAATCAACGAACGTAAGAGCCACCCCCCCCCCCCGAAAGGCTCGTGAGGGCCTAGGTCCTTGCGCTCCAACCACCTCACCCTCCCTCCTTTCGTAGTAGCTCTTGAGCCCTAACCTCGGTTACTGCGTCTAAAATGGCCGCCAATCTCACGTCTTCTCGACCACCCGAGTCGGGCAAACCCTGCGGGGGGAAGTGCACACCGGGAAGGAAGCCTCTTCCCCTGTTACTACCGCCCTCCCCCACGCAGGGATCAGGCTTCGGCCCCAAAGTACATGCGGGCTGGCGCGGGTGGCTGCAGCAGGGCGGGCAATGACACAGCAACTTTGCTGAGGCCTTCTCCCCTCCCCCCATCCCCTCCCCCTAGTGGCCCAGCCTCCTAAATCTGCAGTTCTCCGCCCGAGGCCTCGCAAGGTTGCAGAGGCCCATTAGGGGGCCGGCCAGAAAGAAAAATTTAGGAGGTCGCGAAAATGCTGGGTCTTCGAAAGCGAAAGGGCAGCCACACCTTACTCTGGCTTACTTTCCTGCATTCCGGAAAATCACTGCTCCCTACTCCCTCCCAAACCTCCCTTCCCCCATGAGTCACAGGGGAGGCTAACAGCTAGTCAGGAATTTGGAAAAGTAACTCTTCCCTCCTTTCCGTTCCCTCCCCCGCAGTACACAAGGAGAGAACTGTTCAGGAATGGGGGAGGGGATGAAGAAGGCAAAAGACGCCACCCTGGAGAAACCCGAAACCCTGTGAGCTGTGAAATCATTCCAGATCCTAAGCCTCACTCCCTCCTGTCTCAGACCACGCTTTCTACAGCCCTCCCAGCACCCACCTTGGGCTTGGTTTCTGCTCCCAAGCGAACCCCAAGCTTTCAGCCTGTAAGCCCTCCCCAGCCTGGGGTAACACATGCTAAGACCCCCACCGAGGCAACGAAGGTTTGTACAGAAGGCTCCACAGGCCGTGTCCACGTGAATGCACACAAATTCGATAAGCGATTCGAAGCGTAACCTCCAGCATGCCATGTGATGACTGCGAGCTTCCTACCGCTGACACAAAAGCACAGAAATGCTCCTTCCAGAGTCTCTGGGGAGAAAGGGAGTGGGCGCCCGGGAACAATCTCAGTTCACAACCTGGGTTGCCCACTCACATCCAAGAGTAGGAAATACAGACACCACTCCCACTCCTCAGCCCACTGGGTCACCCCTCCCTCCGGCCGCCAAAAGGAAACCTCACCTGGCTCCGGACTCCTCTACCCCCAGGGGACGAATGGAATGGGGGGACACACCGCCCCCACGCCCCTTTGCCCTCCAATTGGTATGGAGGCATGAGGTTGGCCATTCCCCTCCCCCATCTGAGGGGCCCTCTCCCGCTCGCCCCCCCTCCACGCTCCCATTGGCTGTAAACTGTTTGAAGGACAAACCCTCCCACCCTCAGGTTCTTCTCTGAACCCCAAGAATTTCGCCCCTCCCCGGACTCCCCACCATTGCTTAAGCATTTAAATGACTAGCAACATCCCCGCCCCCCCAAGGGCCCCTTCTCACCTGGAACCTGGAATCTTCCGGGGGGGAGCCAACGTTCCCCTCGGCTTGGTGCGGGGGGAGGGGGGAAGAGGATGTAATCCGGGGTGTCACCCCCCCGGGAAACTGAAGCTGTGTTGGGGGAGGGGGCGTAACCCCCAGCCCCTCCCTTCCCGAGCGAGCTGGGGGGGTAGGGAGATCGTCGGGGCCGCGCCGCCACGTCAGCAACACCCAGATTGGCTGACCCGGGTCACGTGCCAGCCGCCCCCTCCCCCCTCCACGAGGACCAGTTTTCCGAAGGTTTCTGGGGGTCGTGCAAGCGGCCAAGGAGGCCGCATGGTCCTGGCCTATCTCCAGAGAGCCAGGGCGCTTTAATGCCGCTGCTTCTCCATATCCCCGGCTTCCTATCCCGCTGTCGTCGATCCTGTCCCCCCCACTAGCCTCTCCGTACGGGTTCAGCATGGCTGCCGCTGCCCCAGAACGTGCACTGCGCAAGCGCAAGGGTGCGATCAGTTGGGGGAGGGGAAAGGAGCGCCGGAGCCCGCGGGGAGAGCAGCAGAGCGCATGCGTCTGCAGGCACCGCCGCTCTCTCGCCAGTCCTGGGAGCGCGCGCAGTGGGTGGGACGGAAGCGGGCGCGGCGCGCAGATCTCTTGCCTTAGCGGCCCCTCCCTTAGTACCAGCCGCCGTGCCGGGCGTCCCGGGGCGGCTTGGTTTGGTTCCCTTTACTCAGGTGTAGAGTGCCGCTTAGTTCGTCCTGGACAGAGTCCGGCGGAAACGCGCCCCACCAAGTTGTTGGCAGTGAAGGAGCGTGGGGCCTGGACCCGGAGATGTGAGGACTTGCAGGGTGGGGTCCTTCCCCGGGCCTAATGTAGTTCGACCAGGGGAAAGGGAGTTGATATCCTTGGTGCCTCCAGCGGGAAATGAGCTGCGGACTGTCGATGTGGGCGTTTTGTTCGGCATCTTTGTCTTAGGCAGCTTTACAGCCTCTTATTTCTCCTGAACCTACCTAGACTTCGTCGCTTCACTGAGGCCTCTCAGCCTCGACTCCTTGCCTTACACAAAACTTACCTTCCTTCTGGTCACTTTCACTTTTTTACTGAACTCATGCTCTACCATTTCAGTTAAAATTCCTACTTTTTCCTAAGGCTTTGCCCTCTATTCTCTCAATGTTGAATAAATCCCATAAAAACCTAAGGATATTATGGTGATTCTTTCGCCACCTAAAGCAAACCTTTTACTTGTTTATAGCCAGTAATCTCTCCCTTGGCCCTCAGTGTATGGGTTCAAATCTTCACTCTAGTCCGTAACCCCTATTCCCCACCAATGGAACAGAAGAGCCAACCTGCGGGAGAACTCGCGATTTTCCATCTCTCTCCTATGAACCGAGCCTTGTCTGTAATCCTTCAGTATTGTACCAGAAGTCCTCTCTTCGGTTTAAGGAAATTCCTTTTCTTTAGACCTGGTCAACCTTATCTATTAACTCTAAAGCTATCCTCCATTTCGTTCCAATTGGCATTTTTAACTTCTTTACTGGTTTGCCAGCCTCAAAAAAAAAGGAAAGAAAACCTTACCAATAACTGTCCACTTGTAGACTCTTTATTTACCTCTGAGCTACCCTGCACAGTCAAGACCTGAAACTATCTGAATTTTCCTCTCTCAGCCCCATTCCCACTCTTCAGCCCACTTCTTCCGTTATTGGAAACTGTTCTGGCACATGTCACCAAGGACCTCCTAATTGGCAAAGTCAGGATGCACTTTTCAGTTCTCACCTTACTTGACCTCTGAAACATTTGATATTTGATCACACTTCCTGAAATTCTCTACACCCATGATTTCTGTGGCCAGTCTCACCTGTTTCTTTTCTTACTTGTCCAACTGTTCCTCTCTAGTCTCCTTCATGGACTCTTCTTTAGCCTCTTCCAATAGGTTGATGTTTGCCAGGGTTTTGCCTCAGTTTGCTTCTAGTTCTGTTCATCTTCTCTAAGTAATCTCACCCAATGGCTCCAAGCCTCTCAAATGTGTATCTTTACAGAGAGTTCAGCAGACTCTCCTGAGCTAAACTTGCTACTAAATATTACTGCTTGGATAACCCTTAGGCACTTGAACAAGTTCAAAATTGATGCAATCTGTGCAAGCTAGATCTGCTTCTGTATTAACCTGGCTAATTGCAGCTATTCAGTCATAAAGCCTGGACTCTGGGAGCCCATTCTCAATTTCTTCCCCCCCCCGCAGCATTATATCCACAAGACTTACCATTTTGCCTCTCAAGTATTTACTGAATCACATTCTGTCATAGTCCTATCATCTGAGCTACATCAACAGCTTCCTAACTCATTTCCCTATCTCTAAAGCTGTACTGTCCAATACAGTGGCCACTAGGCACATGTTGCTATTTAAATTAATACTAAATTCCTCAGTTCCTCAGTTGCACTAGTCACATTTCAAGTACTCATTAGCCACATGTGGCTAGGGGCTATCATAATGGACAGCAGGAATGATAGAACATTTCCATTATTGCAGAAAGTTCTATTGAACAGTACTGCTTTAGATTTTCTTCTCTGCCTCTGCCACAATAGTGCCAGGAGTGAGCTTTCCAAAATACAGCTCTGGCCATATGCTACTGTTTAAACCCTGTATTAATTCCTCATTGCCTGTGTGATAAAGTCCAAATACCTATGCTTACCAGAAAGTCCTGTCTGATTCACCAGTTTTGTGTCTAGCCACTTCCCCTTGGGCCCTATACTCCAGCCATAATGAACTGTTCCCCAGACAGACCATTTTGGTTTATGCCTCTGTATTTTACACATACTGTTCTTTTACATGGAATAAGCTTTTCTCCAATACATTTAAGCCCCAAATCCATCATCTAAAAAGCCTACTCTTGCCTCCCAAATTGAGCTGACTGCTCATTCCTTGGTGTCCCTTCCTCTTATGATTGCACCTTTCATAGTGAATGGCATTTATGTGATTACATGTTTCTCTCCCTTACTGGACTTTGATCTTGAGAACTGGGTCATATTGTATTCTTTTTTAAAAAAGTATCTACAGCTCTTGGCACAGTAACTGGCCAATGTGAGGTGCTTACAAAATGAACAAATGTTGAAGGAAATTGATTCTTAAATATGTGACTTAGATGAAATTGTAATGTGTATGTTTATGGGGCATCATTCATAGTATTGGGGAAATAATCATTGTAAGTCATAATCATTGCTGTCAAGTACATAACTGAGATTGGAATGGTGTGAGGAAAGACAGAAGCAGAACAGCACAGGCCATCTTCTAGATAGCAGTGCAGTCCAATCTGGCCAGAATAGAATATAAGCTATAAGAGGTAAAACAGGAGGAGAGAAGACTAGAAGATGAATTTATCTGAGGCAGTGTTGTAAAAGATTTCCAGTGCCATTAAGTTTGGACCAGGTGGGGAGTCACTTGAGAAATGACTTGATCAATGTTATGTCGTTAGGTAAGAACCCTATCTTCATATTCCCGGTAGCTAGCACTATATCTGTTAATAAACACCAGATACAAATGTCAGGGCTTGAAAGGAGATGAGACCAGTGATAGCTCGCATTTATTGAGTACTTGAAATGTGTTAGGCCCTGTTATAAGTACTTCACATGTGTTTTTTTTTTTAATTTAATTTAATTAATTATTTATTTATTTATTTATTTATTTATTTATTTATTTATTTATTTAAAGTGCTTGAGCAGGGGGAGGGGTAGAGGGAGAGGAAGACAGAGAATTCCAAGCAGGCTCCATGCTGAGTGTGGAGCCCGATGCAGGGCTCGATCTCACGACCCTGAGATCATGACCTGAACCAAAACCAAGAGTCCAAAGCTTAACCAGCTGAGCCACCCAGGTGCCCCAGTGCTTTACATGTATTAACTTTTTTAACTCGTATAACCTTATAAAATAGATACTATTATTATCACCCCCATTTTTTAAATGAAGCAACTGAAGCAACAGATGTTAAATAATTTACTTGTGGTCAACTTTTAGTAAGTGATCCGAACCGGGATGTGAACCCAGGCAGTCTACCCGTGAATGGTCTGTTTTTCTGGTTGCTAGACACAGCAGGTAGTTTAAAATCTAGGACTGAAGTTGGAGAAAAAAAGATTAGGAGAGGTAGATTTGGGAGTCCTCTTTGAATTGGTGTTTGAATTAGTCATGCAGGTGGGTAAGATTTATAAGGGAGGAAGTATAAAATAATTTAGTTATGAGTCAAGGATTGAGCTTTGGGTTAGATCCTCATACAGGGAACAGAATAGGAAGTGGAACCACTGGAAGAGCATCAAACAAGAAGGAAAAGCAAAATGACATAATATGAAGGTGACAGAACAAGAGATGGCCCCAGTGAGGACTTCATGTTTGTTGAATAAATGACTAATGCCATGGACTTCTTTGGCAGTCTGGTGGAGCCTTAGGACCTTGTCTGACAATACTATTTGAAAACGCATAAATGAAATATACAATTATCAGAATGTTTAAAGAAATGTGTGATGATCCAGTAATATGTGCTTCCATATTGATATAATACATGTGGTTCTTAAGTAACAAATAAAATGACTTATTGGCAGGTCTAACAACTCATTAATTATAGAGATATTTTGAGATGTCTATATGTGATATGAAAATGTTAATTGATTATTTCTATTGATGACAACATTACAGGTACTGCTAGTACTGCAAAGATTTATTTTCTACATTTCCTAAAATTAAATTTCAGTTAGATGTTATTGAAAATAAAAGTGACTTAAAAAAATTCCATCAAGGGGCGCCTGAGTGGCTCAGTCGTCAAGCGTCTGCCTTCGGCTCAGGTCATGATCCCAGGGTCCTGGGATCCAGCTCCACATCAAGCTCCCTGCTCGGCGGGAAGCCTGCTTCTCCCTCTCCTACTCCCCCTGCTTGTGTTCCCTCTCTCACTGTATCTCTCTGTCAAATAAATAAATAAAAATCTTAAAAAAAAAAGTTCGTAGACCTCTGAATTTTGTGGCATGTGAACTGCAGGTTAAGAACCTTGTTCTGATTCAATGAGGAAGTGGGATTCTGCAGACAGGTATAAGGGAACAAAGGGGGAAAATTCACAGGTTGGTAATTGGGGGTCATGACTGATATTGGAGAACGGTTTCTGTAATCTGGGGTTAGAATACAGAGTCTAGGGAAATCAAAAACCCAGGCCAAGTAATCCAGACTGAATATAGTAGAAAGAAGGGAGCTATTTAAGTTTTCTGAGAGGGGAAGTGAGAGCTACCTTTGTAGGGAGATATATTTGGCAACAGTGTGCACCATGGATTGCCTTTGGGGAGACTGGAGGTAGGTCAGCTAGGAATCTTAGCATGCATCTACACGTGAGATGAAAAGGAATAAAGTAGTCACAGTCTCAAGACTAACTATGCTTAGAAGAGGGCCCAAGCCTCCCCGTCCATAAGATCCCATGTGGTCTTGCTTCTGCCTACCTCTGGCCTCATCTGCTCTCTTCTACTCGCTGATTATGCTCCAGCCACACTGATCTTCTTTCACTTCCTTAAAGGAGCCAGTCTTTTGCCTGTCTTAGTGGCTTATGCATGCTGTTCCCTCCACGGGAGCATTCTTCCTGCTCATCCTAACTCCTACTCACCCTTCAGATCCTATCTCAGTATCACTAGGTTCCCCACTCCAGTTGATCTTACTGATCTCAGTGCTTTTTCTTCATAGTACCTTTTACAATTTGCTTTTATAGGTTTGTTTGTATACTTGTTTAATGTCTCTATTTTCACTGGATTATAAGTTTGATGATAATAGATGTCTAGTGTTCAGCATCCTGCCAGGCACATAGAGGGTGGTCAACACATATTTGCTAAATAAATAAATAAGTAAACAAACAAACCGACCTCTTTGAGCCACAGTTTTCTTGTTTATATATGGAATAAAAAATTCCAACCTTGTAGTTGACAGAATTGCTATATCCTAATAAGGTAGCTAAAAGAAAGAATGAACATGGATGTGAAGAGATATATTAAGATGGGAATGAGGGTAAATGGGAGGTGGATGACTAGCTTTGCTCTCTGAAATAGGAGATGGAAGGGAGTAGGAAGAAAGTGGCAGTTGGCAAGGAGCTTGGGAAGGGCCTAGAATGGAATGGAAAGAGGGTGGGTCACACAGGGAAGGCAGGGGGGATGAAAGTATTTGCAGAGTAGCCCATAGGCATGCCTGTAAGACCTACTGTTGAAGTATCTGTGTTAGATGGGATTATCTATCATTCATCTAATGCTTGAAGGCTCTTCGGTCTTGGTTTCAACATCTTCAGTAACAGCACACTCATCCAGTGAGTAGCCACTGTTGGTGGGCCTTCTTGGTGGATGCTAAGAAAGTAAAAAAGAAAGACTAGGGCATGGTTCCTTAAGGATCCTGCAGTGAGGGTGAGGTGACTATGAAGCACATATATAAATCGAGTAATACAAGAAAAATGAAAAATGATGGTAATGGCAGGCACAGAGTGCTGTGGAAGCATACAGAAGAGTCTACTAATCTCTGTTCCAGGTTCCAAGGCTTCCTGAGGGAGATGAGATTTCATCTCAAAGAACATATAGAAGTAGGTTAAATGGGATCCAGGTTGTTAAGGATCATACTAAGGAAAGCAGATTACAGACAATCATTGGGGGCTTTTATACAAAAGTATGATGTGGTCAAATATGCATAATAAAAAAATTCCTCTGGCAGTACTAGAAAATAAAGCCGGAGACAGATCAAGAATAAGAAAATTGTATGGGGCGCCTGGGTGGCTCAGCCGGTTAAGCGTTTGCCTTTGGCTCAGGTCATGATCCCAGGGTCCTGCCCACGTTGGGCTCCTGGCTCAGCGGGGAGTTGGCTTCTCCCTCTGCCCCTGCCCCTCCCCTGTGCTCATGCTCTCTCTTGCGTGCTCTCTCTCTCAAATAAATAAATAAAATCTTTTAAAAAAAAAGAATAAGAAAGTTGTAGTAATCCAGGAAAATGCAAGCAAATCAATGAAGGCTTGAACCGGTGGGAATGGGAAGAAAAGAGAGGACAGATGCAAGAGATATTAATGAGGTAGAATTGATAGGAGTTGGTAAACAACTGAGTGGGAAGGTTTGAGGAAGATGAAGTTGTCAAGGTTGACTCATAGATTTGTAGCTCAGATGACTGATTCGACAGTCAAGTTATTAGCTGAGGTCTTGAATATAGAGAGTTAGAACTTGTTGGGAAGGGAGGGTGATGAGTTTAGTTTTGTAAATTTTGAGACAGAGGTGCATTCAAGATAGTAATTGCTAAACTTAATTTTCTTATTAGAATTCATTGTTGAACCATCAACAGAGGTTTATGCATCATAACGTAAAATAGAAAACTCACTGGGGCACCTGGGTGGCTCAGATGGTTAAGCGTCTGCCTTGGCTCAGGTCATGATCTCCAGATCCTGGGATCAAGCCCTGCATTGGGGCTCCCTGCTCAGTAGGGTGTCTGCTTCTCCCTCTCCCTCTGCCTCTCCCCTCCACTCGCTCATTCTCTCTCTCTCAAATGAATAAATAAAATCCTTAAAAGAAAAGAAAACTCACCAATACTTTTGACATGACCACAGTTTGGAAACCATAAGACACTCCTTTTCATTTAAAACTCACATTTTTGGGGCGCCTGGGTGGCTCAGTCGTTAAGTGTCTGCCTTTGGCTCAGGTCATGATCCCAGGGTCCTGGGATCAAGCCCCGCATCGGGCTCCCTGCTCAGCAGGAAACCTGTTTCTCCCTCTCCCACTCCCTCTGCTTGTGTTCCCTCTTTCTCTGTCAAATGAATAAAGAAAATCTTAAAAAAAAACCAAAAAACTTACATTTTTGAGATAATTGGGGAAAAATGAACACAGGTTGGTTTAACTAAAGTTAAACAATTGTTTTTAATTTTGTTGGTTGTGATGATAATATTGTATTATATTAAAAGAAAAGTTATTATCTTAGAAATATAATGACAGAATTTGTTTAAAATAGCCCAGAAAAAGAAAAAGGATGTGGAACAGAATAGATGAAACAAAAATGGAAGAATTTTAGAAGGTTAAAAAGTATTGAAACTCATGAGAGTACAATGAGAATTTACTAGATTCTTCTCTTCTATGTATGTTTGAAATTTTTAAAAAATATTTTATTTATTTATTTTAGAGAGAGAGAGAGAGAGGGACCGTGGGGGGAGGAGCAGAGGGAGAGGGACAAGCAGACTCCATGATGAGCTGAGAGCCTGACATGGGCCTCCATCCCATAACCCTGAGATCATGACCTAAGCTGAAATCAAGAGTAGGAGCTTAACTGACTGAGCCACCCAGGCGCCCCTGTTTGAAATTTTTCATAGTAAAATTTAAAATAAAACTTCTTTTAATCATAGATCCAAAGGAAGTCAGTTAGTGGAATGTAAATATTTTTATTATTAATAAATCAACATTGAATCGTATTATGAGTATGTTTCGAATTTGTGGCAAGACTTGTGACAGACCAGAGATCATCAAGTAGAAGACATGTATCACCCAGGCAGTTAGTTGGGAAATGCTGCCTGAGCCTTAACACACAGATTTAACCTCATGCTTATGTCTCAGATGATCTCATGCAGTTGTCCAGGATGCCATATGCTGAAGATAGCTGTATTGGGGTGGTCTTGTTTCATGATGATTCTCCCCTCTCTGGAAATAACTCTGATACATAGGGGTGATATTGTGCCTGGCCACAGCTAATTGATCCAGAGATACACAGTAATACAAGCTGAGCCAGTCAGAATGTCTCTCCCAGTAATGTGAAACTTGAAAGATGTAG
Source organism: Halichoerus grypus (assembly GCF_964656455.1). NCBI lineage: Eukaryota > Metazoa > Chordata > Mammalia > Carnivora > Phocidae > Halichoerus > Halichoerus grypus. The sequence goes on from NC_135720.1 coordinate 115,079,291, forward strand.
GCTGGAGGTCTTTAAAGGTGAGGCATAATTAACGGCAGCTCAACCCTTGGCTGCTAAGGCCCCTGAGGCTCCCCTTCCTGAGGCTAGCTTATTCCACTCTTCCTTTGATTTCATGAACTAGCTCAGGATCCTTCCAGTAAATTGCCATTTTAAAAGTTAAGTTAGCCAGAATTGGTTTCTACTGCCTACATCTCAAAGAACTTTATTCAATGTAATAAATGGTTACATAATAAAATTATTATGTAAATGTATTTGGTATCTTATTACCTCTGTGAGGAAATAAATTTAAAAATAGAACATTGCTAGTATCAAATTTACATTTGAAAAAATTTCTTGAGGGACACTTTTGTGGAGAATACAGTTTGAGAACTGCTGTGGAGGTCAAGTGGAGAGGCCTATAGGCAGTTGGGTATCTGGGTGGTATGGAACTCAGGGCAAGATCTGAGCTCAAGGGGTAAATTTGGAAGACATAAGCAAATAGGTGGCAGCTGAAGGCATGCCATCCAGGACAAATGTAGTGTAAGAAGAGAAAAGATTAAAAAAAAAAAGAGAGAGAAAAGATTGAGGACAAAACTCCAGGGAACACCAACTCTTAAGAAAGGAGTCCACAAAGAAGACAGAGAAGAGGACACCAGAGAAGTGGGAGGAAAAACTAGGAGAGAGTGCCATTCAGGATGCCAAAAAATAGGCCATTTTAGGAAGGAGGGTATGGTCAACAGTGTCAAATGTTGCAAAGAGTCCGTTTGATTTAACTACACAAAAATGTTGGCGAACAGTCTCATTGTTGAGGGTTATGGATTAAATGGCAAGTATAAAAGTAGAAATATGGGAACCCATACCTTTTTCAGGAAATTTGGCCTTCTAGGAAACATAAATGGGGCAGTACTAGAAAGGGATGGGAGAGCTGTGTTAGAAAGCAATGGCCTACTGGATTTACAGGAGGCATTATTTTCAGGGACATTCCTATCTAATGACCGAAATAAACAGTGAGTTACTGGGATACAGAACCCGTCGCCTTGCTCCTCTCATGCACAATTACTACTTCCCCAAACTAATTAGGCATTCTTCTTGAGAGATCTGGTACAAAACTTGTTGGAGAGTTCTGACAGGAAAAATTGCATAGAAGGAAGGGTAGTCATAACTGTTTGAACTTGTTATTATTTATACTGGGAGAGAAAAGAGTTTACACCTCGCCAGAGTCTTGAGGATAGGTGGTTATATATCTGCCCACCCTGATCTTGTCCACACGTAATCTGTGGAGAACTTGGACCCTTTTGTCTCTTTCCTCCCACCCAGAGTAGTTGCAGTGTCTGCTACCTGTTCCTAGCCTTCCCACCCCCCAGTCTTCTTCCTCCTGTTTCCCCTCAGACCTCCTTCCAAACAATCTGTCCTATCTGGGCCACAATGTATTCATTAACCCATTGCCACCCCCAAGGGGGAATGGAGCCCTTCTTTGGTTTATTTTGAGTCCCCCATCCCAATTCTGACCACACACAGAGAACGGTGTTCAGAAAACTATGGTATGGAGCAAAATCCAGCCCACCATCTTTTACGTGACTCGAGAACTAAGAAAAATGGTTACATTTTTAAATGGTTGGACGAAAAGCAAAAGAAGAATGATGTCATAAAAATGATACGAAATTTACACTTCAGTGTCCATAAGTGAAAAAGAAGGTTAAGAACAAAACTCCAGGGAACACCACCATTTAAAGAGTAACTGGAAGGAAGTGGTCCACGAAGGAGACTGAGAAGGTGATGCCCGGGAAGTGGGAGGAAAAGCAGGGAGGAAACCAGTGTAGCCACGTTCTTTTATTGACATGTTGCCTGTGGCTGTTTTTGGGCTGCAGCTGAGTACACAAGACAGAGATGAGTGGCCCACAAAGCCTAAAGTAGTTACTATCTGGTCCTTTACAGAAATTTGCCCATCCCTGGTTTAGACTCCAGGTGGCTTGTGTGCTCTATGTCTCCCCCTATAGTCCTGGTGATGTCATAAACTTCCTTTCTGCTTCCCCCAGGGGCCTGAATCTTCCCACCGCAGCAACTGCTGATGGGTTAGTCCACAAAGAGTGGGACATTGGGAGAATGTTGTTTTCTGGAGTGTAACACAATGGTTTCCAAACCCTACCCCAGCCTTGGCACTCTGCCTGCCCCCACCACACACAGGCTCGCATGTGTGTTCACACATTAGTGTTTCAGAATATCCAGGAGGTCATGGGGTTGTTTTTTGGGTTTGGCTATTATTGCTGCTGTTATTTATTTTTCAAAAGGGAGTATGGATTTTGAAAGTCTGAGAAATACTGAGGGACCATATCCACATAGATTAATTTCTAAGATTACTTAATTGCCACATTAGATGTTTCTCACTGCCTCTTCCCCCACCCCTTCTGTCTTTCTCTCTTTTTCTTCTCTATTAGACTTCCAGCATATACAGTGACAGTTTCTTCCTCACCTCCCACTTGCTTCTTAGCCCACCACAATCTGGAGTCAACTCCCACTACAACACTGAAACTGCTCTCAATACATTTGTCAACCATTTCATAATTACCAAATCTAAGGACACTTCTATTCCTTCCTTGACTTCTGGGAAGCATTTTATAATGCCGACCGTGTCCTTCTTTATAGAACACCTCTGCTTCTCTGAAACTGCTTCTTCCTTGTTCTTCTCTTAGCTCTCATAGCCATCAGGATGCCCCTGGTGTCACTAGATTCCTACAAATTAGTCCATGTCTGTGTACTGGTTATTTTCTGGTGTCAGTACCCCGCTCGCCTCCTATACTGTGTTCTGGACTGCTCGGCCTAGGCGGCTGTAAGGTATGCCCTTCCTGTTAGATTCTCTCAGTAGGAGGCATTGGCAGGAGATAAGAAGGCAGAGAAACCGAGATGCTTCCTGCTTTAGTTTCTAACAGAGTGGCAGTTGTTGGTAGATATGGCAGCAGCAAGAATGGGTGATTCTGGACTCCAGCCTCCTAGGTAGAGAAAGCACCTTCTCAGTGATCCAGCCTTGAAGAAGATGGAACCTTTTTAGCAGATCCAGAACCAGCTATGATGGTGTCTGTCCCAGGGCAACAGCAGGTGTAGACAGGGATTCCGTATCAGGGGCAATAGGAGCTTCTGATTTCTAGGTATTCCTCTTTCCTATTTTGCCTCCAGACACACGCTTTTTCCTTTTGTACTTCTTGCCCTTTTAATACTGTTGTAACCAATTTTCTATATTAAATTCCCTCAGTCTGGAAGACCTAGAGTGGTTCTATCTTCCCGACTAGATCCTGGATGATAAGTGGTAAGAGGTTAGGGTTGGAACCCATGCAGACTTATGTCCTTGTGTCACTTCCTGCTCTGTCTGCATGGTCTACTTGCAGTCTATCCACCACTTCTGCTTCAACATTTGTGCTGAGGACTCCCAAATTGAGTTTTTTCAGCCCCTACCTGATATCCATACCCATATACCTCAAGTCTCCTGTGTGGCTCTTCCACTGGCATCTCAGATTCGACATGTACAACACTACTCATTCTCTTCTTCATCAAATCTGCTTCTATGGCATTCTTTTCTATTTCAACGTAGTCCGTTACTGACCATCCATCCAGCCACCCAATCTAGAAATCTTAGTGTTAGCCTTGACCCCTCCACTGGGCTAATCAGTAGCCAAGCCCTTTATTTATTTATTTTTATTTATTTTTTAAGATTTTATTTATTTATTTGTCAAAGAGAGAGAGAGAGAGAGCACAAGCAGGGGGAGTGGGAGAGGGAGAAGCAGGCTCCCTGCTGAGCAAGGAGCCCGATGTGGGACTCGATCCCAGGACTCTGGGATCATGACCTGAGCCGAAGGCAGATGCTTAACCAATTGAGCCACCCAGGCATCCCATTAGTAGCCAAGCCCTTTAGATTCTACCTCCTAATTATCTCAATATTCTATTCCCTCCATCTCCTCTGTTCATGACTTAATTCAGGCTCTTATCATTTCTCACCTAAATTATTGCTATATTGCTAAAAAAGAGTCGTGTGTGGGTGTGTGCAACTTTTTATTTTGATGCAATATACTATAGACTCTGACCAGCAGTTTTAGCTCAATTTTCCAAGCTCCAGTCCATCCTTTGAAATGTCAGACCAATTTTTCTAAAATTCAAAATAATTGTGTCACTCCTCAGTTTTAATATCTCTAAAAGCCAGACCCTCTTTGTGGTATAACATGGCCTATGTGATCTGGCTTTTGCTTAAATTTCTAGCTCATCTTGACACTCCCCCACACCTCACTACCAAACAGGGACACAATCAGTAGCCTCTACACCATTCACATGCAACCACATAGAGGTCTCCAAGGGAAGGAGCTCTGAATGCCTTTGACCTTCACATATTTGCCTACCCCTTGCCCTAGAATGCTTTTCTCTTCCTTCGTTTTCTGCTGGTCAAATTTTTTTTTTTTTAAGATTCTTAGAAGCCTTGATTATGTTCCACCTCATTAAGTTACTACTTTCAAAACACTTGGCACATTCTTTTTATTTTTTTAAAATATTTTATTTATTTAAGAGAGATTGAGAGAGAGAGAGAGAGATCATGAGCAGGGGGGAGGTATAGAGGGAGAAGCAGACTCCTCGCTGAGCAGGGAGCTGGACAGGGGACTAGATCCCAGGACTCTGGGATCATGACTGGAGCCAAAGACAGGCACTTAACCAACTGAGCCACCCAGGCGCCCTGACTTGGCACAGTCTTGTTTGAATACATTACATTGTTGTGTAATGATTTATTCATCCCCCTCCCCCCCAACTAGACTTTAAGCTCTTTGAAGGCAGGAATACCCTTTATTCATCTTTGTATTTCTAGCTCTGGACCCAATACTAGCACTTACTAAATTGTCCATGTATTTCTGCAGAACGATTTAGAGCTAATGCCTGATGGATACCTTTCAGAGAGAGAAAGAGGAGGGAGGGCTGGAGGGAGGAGGAGGCGGGGTCTGAAGAGCCCTGGGAGTTTGGCGTGGGAAGAGGAGCTTCCCCATTGCCGCGTTCTGCCAGGAGGTTGTGCTGCTCTGAAGAGCCCATTACCTAGGTTACAGGCGGAAGCTGACAGCTTGATACTAAAGAGGGATCCCCAGCAGGAGGCAGACATCCCTCCATTGTCTTCCCAGCCCAGTTACACACCCGACTCCCTCCCGGTTAAAGAGCCAAGTCTTGAGGAGGTTGCCGGCCCCGCGTCTCTCCCTAGCGACTGATGATGTTAAACCCTACACTTCCGTGATTGGTTTAGCCAAACGATAAGGGCAACTATTGGAAGCAGTGGGCGGAACATGATCTGGGGAAGCAGTTTGGGGCCCGGGGTCCACTGGCTGGTAGCTCTTAGCCCACGGTGTGGTGTGAAGCTATGGATCATGAGCAGAGGCGGGGAGCTGCACTGCTAAGGCTGTTACACCTCCTGTGGTTGCTGCCCTACTCCCGGACCGCCCCTGAAGGTATGACAGTCCCTCTCGTTTACTCCAATCCTGACCGCTTAGAGCCGGGGGAGCCACTCAGAGCATTTGAAGTCTTCTTTGCATTTGAAGCCCTGTGCTTTGTAAGTGGTGCGGGAAGTATTATGAAGTAGTGGCAACAGTAGCAGAATTGGGAAAGAGAGCAACTATGGATGGATGGCAAACAATGTCAGAGGTGCTTTATATATTCCACTTAAGACAATCTCTTGAAACAGAGATTATTATATCCATCTTACAGATGGAAAAAAATGAGACTCAGACTCTAAGTAACGTGGTCAAACTCACACAGTTGGAAGGGGGGCAGAGCTGGGATTTGAGCAAAGCAAATACTATTTCACTGTCCTATTTAGTCGCCTGCTCTGCACTCCGTCATCAACTCATCTTGGTGGTTCTTGAAAAGTCTCTTAACTTTATTGGTCCTTAGTTTCCTTCTTTGTAAAGGACGGGGCAGAATGGAAGAATAATCTGGAAGATCCCTCTTCCTCTAAATATCTATTACTCTAGGTATTGAGTACTGGGTAGAAAGTTTCACGCTAGTGTGTGTGGGGGGAGATTCTTGCCAGGAATTTCAAAGAATAGAGATTATTTCCTGCAACTTTGGGTCCCCCAGTCCTGTCATTGCAGGGGCTGGAGGGTTGAGGGAGGTGAAGATGTTTTCAGAGAGGTCTGGTGCTAATGAAGTGGCTGAAGAGAAGCCTGGAGATTGGTTTTTTCAGCTTACCATGCTGTCTGGGGGTAAGATACACAGTGTCATTTGTGGCTTGGGGAGGCCGTGACCATTCCTTTACCCTCCCTTCTAAGACTGGGGAACCCACCCAAGGCCTTCAACGTCAGTACGGTGGCCTTCTGTGGATTAGACGAAGATACCTTTTTTGGGAAGGATGCAGCCCTGTGCCAGGATGCGTGGCTTGGGGAGCAGAGTGCAGGCCCGAGATTTCAACTTCCAACGACTTCCTTGGCCAGATGCCTTTGTGCAGCACACAAACACGCAACCAACATTGGGACTCCGAATCTGTCACTTTAGACAGTAGACCTTTTTTACATTTTACAACTTTAGACGGTGGGCCTTTTTATGGGCAGGGGAAGTTTGGAGAGATCCTGTAATATCTTCTTCACCCCCACTGGGAGAGAGAGCCTGAGAGCCTAAGTAACAGACACAAGAAGGGGTTACACCCGAAGCCTACCCCCTCTGCCTGAAGCAGGCCTTGCTGTTTTCTAAGCTAAAGGGGAGGAGGAGAGTCCCCCCTCCCTGACTCACCCTGTCTCCTCTGCAGCTCCTACCCCAGCGTGGCGGGATGAACTGCAAAACCACACGTTCCTGCACACGATATACTGCCAGAACTGGAGTCCCAGCATCGGCCTCTCAGAAGCCTATGATGGGGACCAGCTTTTCTCCTTCAACTTTTCCCAAAACACCCGAGTGCCTCGCCTGCCTGAATTTGCTGACTGGGCTCAGAAGCCTGGAGATACTTCCACGATTTTCTTTGACAAAGAGTTCTGCCAAGCTATGGTCCAGAAAATAGGACCCAAACTCGAAGGGCAAATCCCTGTGTCTAGAGGTCAGGGGTGTTTCTGGTGGTGCGGGGAGGGGCTGCATCCTTAACCTCCTCAACCTGTGTGCTGAATTATTCCCTTTCACGCCAGTCCCCTCATCTAATGCCTTCTGGGTCTCCCCTTACCAGCTATGGTCTGCACTCTGTTTTTGTTGTGGGGCAAAGACATGTGCCTAGGACATAGTAGGTGTTCAGAGCTATTTATTGAACTTGATGAATGCAACAGAGACCAATTGATGCCTACTGAATATTAATTAGAGCTTGTGTTGCTATGCTCAGTGGGATGGAAGGGGAGAAAGGAAGTATCCGAAGATGTGTCTGTGTTTGAATAAGAAGACAGCATGTGATTAGATGCCCGTGTGAAGTCTAGACAGGAAGCCCTGCAGGAAGTCAGGGTGGAGGGTCCCAGAGTAGCCTGGGTTTGGCTCTGCCTCTAGGTCCAGGTCTCATTCTTGCCTGGAGGAAGACCTCCCTTCAAGCCCCAGCTCCTCCCTCATCTCTTCTCCCAAAGCCCGTCCCCACTGACACTGTCTCTGCCCTCTCCTCTGTATGCCACGCCCCTTCCAAACTCAGGGGTACCATCTAAACTAGTTACTTCTTTCCCTCACACCTCAATCCTCCCACCAGGGTTTCCTATTATTGACGTGTTCACGCTGAAGCCCCTGGAGTTTGGCAAGCCCAACACCCTGGTCTGTTTTGTCAGTAATCTCTTCCCACCCACGTTGACGGTGAACTGGCGGCATCACTTGGACCCTGTGGAAGGAATCGGGCCCACTTTTGTGTCTGCGGTTGATGAACTCAGCTTCCAGGCCTTTTCTTACTTAAACTTCACACCAGCACCCTCTGATCTATTCTCCTGCATCGTGACTCATGAGATTGACAGCTACACAGCAGTTGCCTATTGGGGTGAGAACTTTCTCCTTGGAAGCCTGCTTCCTTTTGGGGGCAAAAAAGGATGGACCCATGGAAGGGCCTTCTTTTTCTACTTGGACTTTGTTGAAGTCCATTCCCACCCTGAGCAACTTTAATTTTTCATGCCTCAGTTTCTCCTGTTTCATCCCAGACACCCATGTAATTCCCCCAGGTGGGGGGGCTCACCGAGCAAGTCTCCAGGCTGACCTGCTCCCCTTTTTCTCCAGTGCCTCATAATGCGCTGCCCTCTGACCTTCTGGAGAATGTGCTGTGTGGTGTGGCCTTTGGCTTGGGTGTGCTGGGCATCATTGTTGGCTTAGTCCTCATCGTGTATTTCCGAAAGCCTTGCTCAGGTGGTAAGTCAGAGTGTCTGGAGTGGGTGGGTGAACCATGGGAGCCACATACAGTGGGGCGTGTGGGGGCATGCCCAGGGTCATCCTGCAGTATGGGGAGGCCTTTGGGTGGGGAGGCCTGAGTCAGGCACCATGAACATCCTCCCAGTTGGGGTCCCAGTTACACACACACACAGTTATCAGATCACAGGCATGGCTTTGAGTGGGAGAGGAGTGATATGGGGAGTTGTAGGAGGGGTGCTTGGAGATGACTTGGGGCCAAGGAGAGATCAACTTCTCTAGGATATGCCGCAGGCAGGGAGGGGCCTTTGGGGAGTAGGGGGGTCCCCCGATGGCTTCCCTCCATCCTTCTCTCTCCTCAGATTGATTCTTCCCGACCAAAGTCTGGTGCCAGCAGTGTCAATCATGCATGCAGCGGGAGATCAGGTTTCCCACATCCAGCCCAAGATCTCTCCTTCTCCGAGCAGAAGTCCTTGGGATGGCCCAGGGGGTGTGCACGTGCGTGTTTATACAGGTTTCTCAGCTGGGGGCTCTGCTGTCCCCGGGCTTGCACCCAGGGGAACCCAGAGTGGCTTTCCTATCACTACCACATTCCTTCCCATTTCAGGGCAATAAATCTTATTTCTTAATATTGTGTGGATTGTCATTTCAAATCCAACACGTAACCTGAATGCGGCTTGCCCTCGTTAGGGAGGGAAATGGGGAAACCCCTAACTCCTCTACTGACTCCTGTTCCCTGCTCTCAGCACCATACGATGGCTTTTACTCCTATCAGTTTGTGCAAAATACTTGAAAAATGAGGGCAGAGCTACTTTCTGATAATCTGCTCACAAAATGGTGGAGGAAGCTGATTGCTGATTTTTTTTTTTCATTTTACTGGTTGTGAAAATATTTATGGCTAGTAGAGGCTGCCTTGAGAAATATGTAACATTTCATAAGACAAATTCATTTTTTAAAAAGATTTATTTATTTATTTTAGAGAGAGAGGGAGAGAGGGAGAGAGAGTGTGCACAGGCTTGAGAGAGCGCAGGGGGAAGGAGCAGAGGAAGAGTCTTAAGCAGATTCCATGCTGAGCACAGAGCCCCACGTGGGGCTAGATCTCACCGTCCTGAGACCATGACCTGAGCAGAAACCCAGAGTCAGCTGCTCAACCGACTGCACCACCCATCCACCCCAAACAAATTTATTTTTATTTTTCTCAGTATTTTTTGATTAGGCAAATGACTTACAAATTTATTTATTTTTAAAAAATAAATCAATTTATTTAAACTAAAATAAACACCAAAGTCATTTCATTAATTTCTCCCCTGACCCCTGCAACCACCAATTTGTTCTCCATATCTATGAACTCTTTTTTTTCTATTTTGATTTTTAATTTTTTTTTTTAGATTCCACATATAAGAGGGATTGTATGTATCTGTCTTTCTCGTTTGACTTATTTCACTTCGCATAATGCCCTTGGGATCCATTCATGTTGCCACAAATGGAAGAGTTTCCTTTTTTTTTTTAATAGCTGAATAACATTTCATTGTTACGTGTGTTATATGTGTCCAGCCATATGGATATGTTACCATCCACTAATTGGCACTTAGGTTGTTTCCATGCCTTGGCTATTGTAGACAATGCTGAATGAACATGGGGGTGCATATACCTTTTTGAGTGAGTGTTTTCATTTTCTTTGGATAAATACCCAGGAGTGGAATTGCTGGATCATATGGTAGTTCTATATTTAATTTTTTGAGGAACCTCCATACTGTTACTGACCGCTTGTGCGGTCTGTAGGTAGGACTGTAAATTGGTGCAGCCACTATAGAAAACAGTGTGGAGGGGACGCCTGGGTGGCTCAGTCAGTATCTGCCTTCGGCTCAGGTCATGATCCCAGGGTCCTGGGATCGAGTCCCGCATTGGGCTCCTTGCTCAGTGATAAGCCTGCTTCTCCCTCTGCCTGTCGCTCCCCCTGTTTGTGCTCTCTCTCTCTCCCTCTTGTTCTCTCTGACAAATAAATAAAATCTTAAGAAAAAAAAAAAACAGTGTGGAAGCCCCTTCTTGTATTTATTGACGTCATTTTAGGATAATATATCTTCTCAAAACAGCTTTGAAAGAGTGACTTTAATTTGAAAAGGAAAAAAACCCGAGGACTTAGGTGTAAGGTAATTCTCTTTTTTCTGATGAGTAGTTTCGGGTGGAAAAGCTTTGCCTTATATTTATCTGGCCATATATGATATTTCACTATGCTTTCTTCCATTTGTGTTATTGTTTTCCTTTCACATTTAGATCTTTATTGATTGGAATTTTTCCATATGATGGGAATAAGGATACAACTTTCTTTTCCTCCAAATAGTAAATTGATCTTCTTAATATCATTTACTAAATATTCCATTTATTCCCAGGGATTTTATACCAAGTTTCCCTATATGCATGGATTTGTCTCTGAATTGTTCAGTCCATTGGTTTGTCAGTTCCTATATCAGTACCATATTGTTTTAATTATTATGGCTTTTCATATGTTTTATTATTTGGCAGGGCTGGTTTTCATTTCTTTATCACTCACCTCTCCCAAAACCCAAAGTCCCATTTTGCTCTTCTTTATCAAAATTGTCTGATACTCATGGATTTGATTTCCGTGCACATTTTAGAATCACTTTAACAAGTTCTCCCCAAGCCCTGCTATGATTTGGTTAGGACAGCATTTAGGTTAGTGATATGGGAAGAAATTGACTTCTTCGTTGTTAGGATGCCCCATCCATGAATATGTCTCTTCACTTTCTGAGGTGTTCATTTATGTAGTTTAATAAAGTTTTCCCTCTTATTCATAAAGTTCTTATACTTTTTAATGTTAATTTCTAAACATGCTATGGTTTTTATTACTATTATAAATGGCTAGCAATGTTCAATTATTTTCTGATTATTAGGAGCATAGAATTTAGAATCATAAATCCTCAGTTCAAGTCATGGTTCTATTACTTAGTGTCTGGGTAAGGCTGGACAGTTGCTAACCTCCCTCTGCCTCCATTTTCTCATAGTTAAGATGGGGATGATAACATCATTCAAGAGTTGTGGTGGCAAATCAGGTAGAATATCCCCTAGCCGTGCAAGTCATTTGGCTGCAGGATGGAAGGATGATGGGCTAGTTACCCCAAGATCGGGGTCTGGAGAGTGAATCCTGTAGAGAAGAGGGAGTGGGAGGACAGAGGTGAGGTGGGGGTGGGGAGGGATGAGGTTGGACAGACCGGGAAGTAAGGTAATCCCGGCAGGGTGCAGGCGTGTGTAGTTTTGAGGAGACATTGAAGGAAGTCACAAATGTGGTCTCATGCTATGGGTTTTAGATTGCAAGTGATTGATGGGTTGAACAATTTTTGAGTTTATAAAATTGAGGCTTGAGTTGAAACCATCTGTCCAGAAGAGGAACCTGAGAGCTTACAGGGAGCACCAGAAGGAAGTACCTAGAAGCGATTTATTATTATGGCCGTGCTCTCAGGAAGAGCGTGAGACCACATTTGTGACTTCCTTCAGTGTGTGATGCCAGGGATGCATTGTAGCTCCTTTTTGTTTTAGCCAATCCAGGCTCCTGGTAGACCCCCAACAGCACCTCAGAACATTGCGGAGCTTGCTGCGCTCTACGCCAGGACTGCGATGCCGGGGGCCTTCCTCTCCTGAACACGACTTCAGCCCAGCAGTCGGAGCTCACCTCCAGCAGCCCTCCGGGAGAGGGTTAATCTATAAGATTAACTTAATTATATGATTAAGATTATAATCATATAATCTTTTAAGATTATATGAGATAGCATGGAAATCGCCTACCTAGTAGAGCATCAGTTCCACCTCCCCGTCCACCCTGTCCATGCCCTCAATGATTTCTCTTTTCTCTTTCAAGCACATTGGCCTTATCGCTTACTTGCTTTACCATAAACTCTTCTCTTTACAGATGTCTGTTCTCACTCCCCAGCTGACCTAAAGCGAATGACGTGGGAACAGAGTCCACGTCTCCTCGCTGGGCATTGCCTGTAATGCTCTGCACAGAAACGCCGCGGTTCGTCCACCCGTGGCGCCGTGGACAGCCCGGAGGGGGAGGCGCGGGAAAGGAGGGGACCCGCTCTCGGGGCTTGGGCAGCGCGGGTAGAAGAAAGAGAGCACGTGGGAACGAGGCTGCCTCACTCCTACGCTCCTAGCGGTCCTGGCACTACAGAAATGGCTGTCCAGTCACAATGGACAGGGCACGTGAAACGGTCTTTTGGGTTGATGGGCGGTGGGGGACAGAACTAGGTCTGAAAATTAGGAGGGAAGGGGAAAGGAAGAAAGCTCTTGGCTGAGCACGGGCCTCTAGGTTTTCTGTCCTGCCTTATTCTAAAAAGCACCCTCAGTCTTCTCCTTAATAGAGAAGTGAAATCTTCTGCATTTCCTGCTGCTGCCTCACGGAAGGTTTCACATCTCCTTTGGCTGCCCGAGCAGAGACCAGACAGGGAACTCCGTGTGGCCTCGGCTGGCTGGCGAGCGCCACCCCCGGCCACCCCCGCGCGGGCACGGGACCTCACCGCCGGCGTTCCTGCGCCCGCCAGCGCGAGCCTTGTAGACGGGGACAAGGATGCGGGCTCCCGCGAGGTCAGGCTCACCGCCCACCTTGGGGGCGGGGAGGAGGAAGAACGTCAGGGGGAAGTGCGCGTGCGAGTGGGGAAGAGTTCACACGGTTTGGAAACTGTCAAAAGAGAAAGCAAGGAGACGCTGGTTCTAAGAACAGAAGGAATTCTGAGAACAGGGAAACAAAGACTTGGGTGGCCCAGTGGCTTTTCCCTTTATCTGTCTCTCAGTGGGGGGCACCACTGGCTACTTTTATGTGGGTCATCTCAGCCCCAGGATGTAGTGAGTGTGTGGGCTTGCTCGTGTCCGTGCACCAGTGTGTGTCTGTGTGTGAATCTTTGGAGCTGTTTTCAAAACTGTAAAAGCAGGACGCTGGACAGATCTTTTAAGATTATATGAGATAGCATGGAAAGGGCCTACCTAGTATAGTGTCAGTTCCAAAGTAGAAGCTCAACAAATTTTGGACTCACCACCCCCATTTTCTGCCCATTCCTGCTCACCTGATGGCTCATTAGAGGAGGTAGGATGTAGAAACATCTTATAATGAAGGCGGGGTTGAGAGCGGGGTTGCTGGGAAACGCAACTTCAGTTAATCTCAATTAGTTACACAAGTCTTTTGTTTCTGATATTCATCTTTGTATTCATTTTTGGTACATGCTTCTTTTCTCTTCATAAGCATCGACTCTCCTGGGGTTGGGGGCTTTGGGGGAGGACAGGTAAGTGTGGCGTCAAGGGGCTCTCTCCTAATCCTCTCTCATTTAGCTCACTACTAAATCAAATCCAAAAGCTTGCAGAAACTAATGCGGGGAGACGCAGCCCTGCAGCCACTGGGGAACAGAGAGAAGCCAATTTCAGGTTTTAAATTTGTGATGGAAAAAGCCACCAATTGTATAGTTCACAGTGGGATAGGAGAATGAATTGCCATTTAAAACCTGCCTTTTCCAGGGGAAGTAAAGGAGGGAAGCTTTATCTTATTTTTTCTAGTGGCTTCATAATGCGGGGACCTGCTCTGGGACAGATAGGACCAGTGGGAGAAACACAGGAGAGTGTTAAGTTTGGGGGAGGCAGGCGAGCTTTGGGAACTGGTCCATTACCAGCTATTTATCAAGGGTTTAAGTGGCGTTGTCCTGCGGTCTGCCTTGAGATGGCTCAGAGTAGTTGAGGGTAGGATTTCCTAGCTCCAAAAAAGCAGGAAGGACGAAATGCAGCTCTGCAAGAAGCAATGGAATCCCAGGGAGAGATTTTCCAGTCTCTGTCTCTGACCTCTAAAGTGGAACTGTTTCCCTTATTCTGCAGTCACGCTTTGAGGCCAGATAACCCTGCACTCTCCCTGTGCCTCCTTCCATCTTAACATCCCTGTCTCTGCCACCTGCTCTGGAAGGGCCTTTCAGCTCCTGCCTCCATCTCCCAGGTGACAGGACAGACCAAGGTTGCGCAATATCTTTCTAAGTAACCTCCCTCTAAGGGACAAGAGAAGTTACCTAGTCTCAGTCTTGGAAGGATATTGAAGGGAAACAGTTAAACCAGTGGGCAGCCCAGGCTACATATGTTCTGGGAATATTGGGATTATTCTCTCCAGTGATCTAAGGAAATCCACCTACAGACTGGTCTTTCCCACAGGGAAAGAGTTAAGAGACATAGTTGTTTAAAGCCTAGGGCAGGATAAGATTTACCTGGTAACTGATGATGCTGGGCTGAAGCACTCAGTGATTTGTCTCTGTATTTGTCCCCGCCCATCTAACCATCTAAGCAATCAGACAACTGTTAGTTTGGGACTGATTTAGAAGAGCTGGTAGGAACAGGATTAGTATCTAGGGGCTGGGTGGCTCCAAATCACTCATTTAGTGGGGATCAAGGAGCTGGGGCTATACTCTATTCCTCTCAGGGTCTGGACATCATCTACCCAGGCTGGGGCTACGGGAGCAGGCGAGGACCCAGGGCCCCTGGAAGAATTGGTCCAGGGGACTGAATTCCTGGTGTGTCCCTAGAGCGGAGCATGACCACACTCCTGCCATTGCTGCTGGGCCTCAGCCTGGGCTCCACTGGAGCAGGTAAGGGTTTCTGGCCTGGGACCCTCCCTTCCTCTGCTCCTTTGGGGCAAGGGAGTCACGTGGATCTGGACACCCCAGACTAGTTTGTCTCCCTGGTATATGCTCTAGTAGCACTTTGTACTTTGTATCTTTGTAGCAATTTTAAGATAATTGAACTGTATAATTATTTGTGTAGTATATATCTTTTGCCAGAGTGTAGGCAACAGCAATATCTGTCTTGTTTACTGCTGCATCCTGAGCTCCTAGCCCAGTGCCTGGCACGTATGTGTGTGTGCTTCATAAATATATGTGGAGTGAATATTTAATAATATATCCAGCCAACAAAGCTGGCTCTTTCCCTTGACCCCTTTTCTCTCTCAATAATTTGCCTTACTGAAGGTCTTGTCCTGGGTAAATTGTTGTGTTTAAACTAGCAAATAATTCCTGTTCCCATACTTAGTCTCATAAAAAGGAAACAGCATCTAAAAACTTTGCTGCTGCTACCATCTATTCCCTTAATCGGTGCTCTCAGAGACTTCAGTACACGAGCTTGGTCTGTAGATGCTGCCTGAGGCAGGAAAGCTACACCCCACTCGCTGGGTGTAACTGGGGCAGGAACTGGGGCTTGGGCTCCCTGCAGAGGTCTCTGAGCTGCCCCCTTTCTCTGGTTCCTGTAGGTGGCTTTATAGCCCATGTGGAAAGCACCTGTCTGTTGGATGATGATGGGACTCCAAAGGATTTCACATATTGTGTCTCCTTCAACAAGGATTTGCTGACGTGCTGGGATCCAGAGGAGGCCAAAATGGCCCCTTGTGAATTTGGCGCACTGAATGTTTTGGCCAATTACCTCTCAGAATACCTCAACCAACAGGAATCCCTGCTCCAGCGCTTGTCTAATGGGCTTCAGGACTGTGCCACACATACCCAGTCTTTCTGGGGATCACTGACCCACAGGACACGTAAGAAGAGAGGGGCACAAAGGGGCTATCGGGAAGCAGAGTTAGGAGAGGTGAGGCCAGGGAGAATCCCTCAATCCCTCCATAGGCAAGAGGTTGGAGATTTGGGCGGGAAAGAAGCAAAAAATGTGTGGACCTGGAATGTAGAAAGAGTGAGTGTGGACCCTCAAAGGGTTGTTGTTGGGGGTGGAACAGGAACAAAGAAGGGGAGGTGATGTTTGAGGCCAATGGGGTAAGAGAATAAGCAGGCTTTCCATCTATTCAGGGCATCTCAGGATGCAGAGTCAAGTTTAACCAGGAGTGTGTCAGAATAACCAGAATGCCTTTTCCCAAAGTGCTCATGCCTCTTTATCATAGGTTCTGATGTTCTAGGTCTGGGATGGGCCCAGGCATGGGAATATTTAGAAAGCCTCTCAGGGGATTTCAACATGCTTTCTTGCCCCAAAGCCCTTGCACTGAGAATGACCTGAGATTGGTAAAAGAAAACATGGAGATCTCCATAAGACAGAGTAATATGTCTTAAGACGTTATTTCTGAACCACTTTTCTCAGAATTGCCTGGGGAAGGTGCTTGTAAAAAATACAAGCCCTTGATTGCCACTACAGATCCTCTCAGTGAAAATATTTGGGGATGCAGCCTAGGGAACCCGCATTTTAACACAATTTCTTGGATTTTTATTTAAGATTTTGTTTGAAAAGCACCAAGGTGGAGGTAAGTAAGAGGGTCACCTAGGAGAATAAGCTAATAGAGAATAGCGATATTAACAATCTCATTATTTCGGATTATGTTAATCCAAATTTAAGAGAGTTAGATCTGAGTTAGGCTCATTTCCTTAAACTATCCAAGGGAAAAATGTTGCTTGATTGAGCCACTTAGTTTGTTAAATTAGATTTGAGGGCAGACATCTTTTCCTACCTTTACAAACCCCAACCTACAACTCTTGACAACTGTTAGCTTATATACTTGAAATAAATACAGCGACTTCTGAAACAGCTTGCAGTTCAGACCTGGCTTCTACTTAATGTGATCAACCGTAATTTTGGAACAGGAAAGAAGGGAAAGGGCAGTGAAAGAATGGGAGGAAATAAAAAGCAAAGCAGGAGTAAGTCTAACTCCTCTTTTTCAAAGGGATGTATGGAGGCACGGAGTGGGGGTGGGGGAGGCCACGAAGAGTTGAAGCTGGAAAGAAACCAGGTTGGAGAAAAAGCCAGAATGGTGCCATCTTTCATGATCACGTTTTCCTCTTATGCAGGGCCACCAACTGTGCAAGTAGCCAAAACCACTCCTTTTAACACGAAGGAGCATGTGATGCTGGCCTGCTACGTGTGGGGCTTCTATCCAGCTGATGTGACCATCTCGTGGAGGAAGAATGGGCAGCCTGTCCCTCCTCACAGTAGTGCCCCTAAGATGGCCCAGCCCAATGGAGACTGGACATATCAGACCGTCTCCCATTTAGCTACAACCCCCTCTTATGGGGACACCTACACTTGTGTGGTGGAGCACATTGGGGCTCCTGAGCCCGTCTCTGAGGACTGGAGTAAGTGCACGGCGGGTGGGAGGAATTAGGGTTGAAGCAGAGAGCTACTGCGAGTGGGTGGTTGAAAAGGAACACCAATGTCTTGGCACAGGGAGTGACATATGGACAGGTCCACGGAATATGGCAGGGAGGAAGATGCTGAGAATGAGCAGCCAGCCTAGAGGAACTGGTGGAGGGTTGATGACCAGAGATGGGGCAATGGGTGGTTGATGTTGTGTCTGAGAGTGGCAGGGGAGCAGAATGTCCATCCTGAAAAGAGGATGTGGTTTGGTGACCATGTTTTCACAACCAAAATTTGTGATGCAACATTTTAGGATCCTCAGATTTCAACTATTCTGTTGTCTGGTCAGGAATGGGAATTGAAGGAATAAAAAAGGTTTCAGAAGAAACGGGACTTTCTTTTGGTGTGGGGGCAGTACTGAATTTGGGCCACTCTGTCAGGGAAGAAAAAGCCTGGCTGACAAACACTTTGGTTTACATGCTTGGGGGCTAATGAACAAGGAACCAATTACCACTGTTTGAACCCCAGGATTGGAAGTAGTTAAATGTACCAAGAGATTTGGTACACAGATTTGGGGAAAGAGAAGAGGGAACAATGAGGAAGAGGAGGGGCATCTATGAAGGGCTAGGCAACAGAATCCTAGACTGGCTGCTGAGACTGGGCTCCCCCTTTGGGGAGTGCTGTCTTGCTGGGCAGCTGAGAAAGGCATGGGGAGCAGAGAGAGGAACCCACAGGCGCACCGGAACTCTCCTGGGAAAGTCTCCTCCCCAGTATGCACCAGAGCTTCCTTTGGTGATGGAATGTTCATTTTAGCATGGGGGAAGGAATCCAGGTGGGGTGGGATTCAGAGTACGATGGGTTCCAGGAAGTGGGAGCTATGGAGTGGGATGGAGACAGGTTCTGGAAATCTGGATGTAGACAGGAGGAGATACCTCAGTAGTCAGACAACGCGTGGAATGGGATCATTGAGAGTTAAGAAAGGTGGAATGACATTTTAATAGACAAATAGGTAGAGCACATAAGGGAGCAAACATTGTCACTATGGGGTAAATGGAGAGGGGAATGAGGAATCCTTTATTCTTTGGTGAGGGAAACTTCAGGGTGAAGGAAGGAAAAAAGATGCCTTGAGAGCCCCCGCTGTATTAGAGAGGACCTAGAAGCTAGGGTGCTAACTCTCGTGAGGGGGTCCCCCAGGGCTACTCTAGGAGTACAGAGCTACGGGATAGGGATTTTTGAGGAAAGTCTGTCTCCTTGGGTGTAGGCTGGTGTGCGCTAGGCCCTTGGCATTGGGATAAAGCACCTTTGAACCAACCTAAATTATGTTGCTCTGGCAATGAGCGACAGATCGGTTCTAGTAAGTTTCTATTTTTGCAGCACATGGGCTGTCCCCGATGCAGATAGTGAAGGTTTCTGTGTCTGCAGTGATTCTGGGCCTGGGCTTCATCATTTTCACTCTTGGTTTGCTCAGCTGGCGGAGAGCTGGCTCGTCTGGTGAGTGCCGCCCCTGACCTCCGGTTGCCAATCTCACTCCCAATTTCTGTTCACTTTTTATTCGTGACTTGTTTTCCCATTGCTACCTCATTTGCTGTAACACCAGATACTTTTATCTATAGACTGTCCTCTAATCAGATATTTTCTTCTCCTAGGCTACATTTTCCTCCCTGGGGCCAGTTATCCAGAAGGTAACATCTCTGTTGGTCTGTTTGCCTACTGGTCCTTTGGAGGGGTGAGAGATCTCGGGAGTCAGTGTTGGGCTCAGCTAATGGTGCTTATAGTGGGGGTGAGGTTCCACCAGGATGTAGCCAAGAGCATAATTTAAACTGCCACTGTTGGGATTAGGAGCAGGAAAGAGGAGCACCTACACACCCTTTTTCTATCCAATGGAGCATCTATGGGGAGACGACTGAAAGTGGCTTTGTAGTATTAGTCCTTGGTGATCTAGAATTTTTGATATCACTGTATTAAGGGCTCTGGCATGGATGGTTATAGAAACAGAGGATGGGGTCAAGTTGGTTTGAAGCCTTATTATTTCCTTTTTATTTCTTCTGCAGGTCAACACGTCAATTAGAGGCAGAGTCCTACACCTTCTACCCCAAGTGTGAAGATTCAAACTCTTAGTGATGCTGCTGTGTCCCCCCACCATCCTCAGACCCTACAAATTTTCTTGGATCCTATGGTTTCTCCATCCAGATCTCTGAACTTCCCAGCCGACCCCATGTACACCTTAGCAAGTTGGGGGAACTCATTCCTGGGAATATTCTGTAATCAAGTTGTCGTCCAAGGCTATATTTCTGGGTCAAATATCATCTGGGGAGGGAGGTTAAAGGCCTTTCTGGAGGCCACACTGTGCCACAGGGGCCAGTGAGTCGCTGGCGGTCATCTCTGAAGAATAAACTCTGGTCGAAATAGTTTTTCTATGCTTTTTCCTGAGGCCCTGGGGAGGGACCATGAGCAGAGTTATGGTTGGGGTTACTTCTCTCCTACTTGAGTGGAGGAGTCAGTACGTCCTCCTGATTATTCCCTCTAGACATGACAGAATTGGGGGCAGTTTTCTGATCTATAATTCATAAGAAGAAATTAAACTATGGTTGAATGGAGTCACAGAATCAGGGAGAGGCAGGGAATTGACAGATTACTTACTTCATAAGGGGTCTTAGAAGGATTGAGTGAGTTCATACTTGCAGATGGGTAAGAACATTGCTGGCACATGCTGAACCCATAAGAGAGATGTTAGTTATTACTTGTTACTCAACTTTCTGGGCCAGGCATTGGACCAGGTACTTTACATGCATTATTTCGTTGATCCTCATCACAACCCTGATGCAGATCCTCAGATAGGACTCAGGGGGGCAGAACTTAACTTCAGATGGGAGTTCTGTGCACTTACTTCTTCCAAACCCTAAGTGGGGAAGAGCTCAAGTGCTTATTATGACCTAGGTGCTGGGCTAAGTGCTTTGTATTTGTATCTCTTTTACTTCTTACAATAATCCCAGGAGGAAAAGATTGTCTCCTTCCATGTCACGGGTGAAGAAAGCAAGGTTCGGAGTGTGAATAACTTGTCCAAGATCAAAGAACAAATTTTCTATAGGATGTTTGTCTACCTTAGCTGGAAGTAAGTAGATGGCTTTATCCAGAGGATCCTCATGCTGGGGAGCACACCACCCTTCAGAGCCACGCTTTCATTCCCTTTTACCCCCAACCCAAGGGCCATCCACTGTTGGGGTACAGATTTCTCACTGTAGAAGGGAGGTGCATTTTGTTTCCGGTGAGGGGCGACACCTGCTGGACACAGAAAACTGGGCAGTGGCATAGTTTTTGGAATTAGAGTTGGACACTAGACTTTGGGCAAGGAAAAGAAACCAGAAGTGAAGACAAGTATTGAAGCAGCTTAGCCTAACGGGATGTTGTGGACGGAGAACAAGGGGCTATGGATGCATATTTGCATGTGTGTGTCTATATGGGAATCCGTAAGATCAGAATCTGATGAGCTGGAGGAAGAGGCAGAAGACAGACTGCAGAACCTTCTTGTGTGCTGCTTTCCATGAATGTGTGTGTTTCCGTGTGGGTGTGAGGGGTGGTCATGGGGGCTAGAACCCTTCATCCTTGGACTGTTTCTGTGCTGATGGGGGCCTACAGAGGAATGGGGGAAGCACTGGTCTTACGGACTTGATGTCCAAAGTAGGTGCTCAGGGTTTGTCCAACCAGTGAATTGATCTCTTCCACATCCATGGTTTCCCCAGAAGGATCCTTGTGATCAGGGCATTTGTTCTGGAAGGAGTTTCCTGGAGAAGTCAATGGGAGGGGAAAGTGCTCATGAATTTAAAACGGTTATTCTCTGAGCAAGGCCATATAAGGTTGGAAGAGGGAAAGTGCTGTGTGCTGTGCTAATTGGCAAATGTAGGCTCAGAAATTAATGTCTAGAGGTTTTATCAGTTTTATATTTATTTTTTTGCATTTATATATAGCATTTAATGAATAAGCTTGTGTATCATGTAAATAATCTTCCACCTCTGCCTGACTTAATTTAAAAACTTGCTGTTTAAAGTCTTAATGTTGTTTCATTTTCGTTTTTCCATTCATGGTTTTTGTTTTTGTTTGGTTGACAAAGCAAATTCCTTTTGAAGAGCTAGTCTGGTCTGGGGGTAGGGCTTTGGGTGGTGTCTCTGATTTTGAGGAAGCTGCACATCCAAAGGGTCTGGGTCTGGTCACAGCAGTGGGAATCAAAGTGACAAGACCCCCAGGGGAAGGAAGGAGAGAGTCAGCTAATTGGATAGCTTCCAGTCCTCCTCTGGAGATTCCTGGCAGGCTTCTCTCTGCCCTAACTTTGTGTGTTTTTGTTTTATAGGGAAGGCTGTCCCTTTCCAGATAAGGAGTAGGAAAAAGTGCCACGTAGGTCTCCTGGGATCCGGGAAGCCAGATTAGGGAGAAAAGGGAGGAACTACATGTCCTTACATGGGGTGATGAGATGTGCTTGGATGGAAAGAAGTAGGGTAATGGTGGGCCAGCTCC
Source organism: Halichoerus grypus (assembly GCF_964656455.1). Taxonomy (NCBI): domain Eukaryota; kingdom Metazoa; phylum Chordata; class Mammalia; order Carnivora; family Phocidae; genus Halichoerus; species Halichoerus grypus. Next base: position 115,101,179 of record NC_135720.1, read on the forward strand.
AGGACTGTGTGAGGAGAGTAGAATGTTAAACATAATCAAAGGCCAAAAAGGTGTGTGTGTGGGGGGGGTGGGGGGTGGGGAGAGAGGCAGTTAGGCTTTTGGGTTATATCTAATCCAGTTGGTACAACACATGGTCTCTCCTTTCAATGTTTTGCTCATTTTAAAAGCTGAACTTGGAGCTGGAATCGACTTTAAAGGTCATCTAGTCCAACTGTCCACCCATAAAAGGGCTGCGTCTGTGTTCACGAGGGCATGCAGAATGCAGGGAGTCCCTTCGACCCTTGGGGCAGATACCAATACTTTAGAGAACTGTGTTGACCTCAAGTTTGAGGCTCTTCTTTTGATATGATTTCAATTATGTATGGGGTCTAAAAAACCCCCAACAAATGAATAAACAAACAAAAAGCTGAATCAGACCTATAAACACAAGAGAACAAACTTATGGTTGCCAGAGGGAAGGGGGCGGAGGGTTGGGCAACATGGGTGAAGGGGAGTGGGAGACACAGGCTTCCAGTTACGGAATGAATGAGTCACAGGAATAAAAGGCACAGCGTGAGGCATATAGTCAATGATATGGTAATAGTGTTGTGTGGTGACAGATGGGAGCTACGCTTGTGGTGAGCACAGCATAAAGTAGAGAGAAGTTGAATCACCTAGGTTGTACACCTGAAACTAATGTACCACTGTGTGTTAACTATACTCAGATTAAAAAAAAAAAAAAAAGACAATGGGAATAAAACTCAAATACACCATGGGAGGGTGTATCCTCAGTGCTTTTTTTCCTGAGTGACAACATGCTCCTGTGTTCCAGCTTCTCTTTGTTTCCTTACTCATGTACACAGTCATGTGAAAAGACCAGAAAAAGCTTGGTATTTAATCTCCATGTTTATTTAGGAAAATTACTTTTGCCAGGCCAGTCCCCAGGGGCTGCAGAGAGTGGAAAGACCCCAAACCCAAAAAGATTGCTCCCCGAGGCGGGGGGACTCACCTGCTCTCCTGACCCTTCCTCTCCCACGTTTCCACTACAAATGAGTTTCCAAGAGCCTTTGGCCAGACTGGCCAGAGGCAGGGCATGAAGAAAGAAATGACTTTCATTGTCCCAGGGCCTCAACAGAAAACAGATGACACACTCAAAATAGGATAGTTCCAGGGGAGTCTATTTACAAGGAGGTATTTCCAAAGAAGTAGGTGGGGGATAGCACCGTGTAACCTGGGAGTAGCAGCAGCTGACCTGTGACTACCCCGAGGTCCCAAGAGGCAAGGGACTGGAGGGGTTATCAGAATTCAGAAGGAGCCAGTCCTACAGTGTCACTAGCTTGCCCGCAACAGTGCCCTTCAGTCAAGGGACACAGCCAGTCTAAAGTGACCTTGTGAGGGAACCAAAGGAGTAAAGACCCTGACCTCGAGCTCCGCCTCCCTCCATTCTCAGAGCAAGGCTGAAAGCAAGGGCAAGCCAAGGAGCTCGGGACCCTGTGATGTCCTACAGGCCAGCACTTGGGACAAAACCTAGGGTGGAGAAATGTGGATCTAGAAGGACAGATGTAGGACAGTTGGTGCATTCATAACACGAAAGAAAGAAACCAAAGTTGGGGCAGTGGGGGTGGTGGTGGGGGTGTAAAGATGCAAAACTTGGGCTTCCTTTGGCCTCAGGCGGGGACAAGACCTCAGTAATAACAGAAGACTGTCATTTCCTGCTCAGGGACCTGAGAGAATACTCCTTTCTGGTCTCCCCTGCCCTAGCCCAAGGCTTATGTAACTCTTTGTGGATCTTTATTTTTTCCAGACATATTGTACTGTAAGTTTTTTGAGTTCCTCAGAATTAAAGCTGAAGCTTGCCTGAGGTTATACTGTGCTTATTGAGCAGTTTGGGGATAACAGACTTTTTTTTATTATTAAGTCATCCCATGCAAAAAACGGAGGGTATTTCCCCATCTATTCGAATCATCTTTGCTCTTTATTATGCTTTTTAAAATTCACTTTTTCATCGTGGTCCTGTGCACGCTCAGTTAATTCTTTGACATTTTACAGACTTTGTTGTCATTATGATTGATTATCTTATTGTAATTTTATTTTCAAATCAGTTATTTCTGGTGTAGAGAAGTGTAACCAATATTTAAACAAATGGAGTAAAAAAAGAACAACATTTACCATCTTAACCATTTGGAAGTGTATCTTTCAGTAGCATTAAGAACCTTCACATTGCTGTGCAGCAAATCTCCAAAACTTTCTCATTATGCAAAACTGAATTTCAGTACCCATTAAACAACAACTCCTCATTTCCCTTTCTCCTCAGCCCTGGTCACCACCATATTACTTTCTGTTTCTATGAATTTGACTACGTTAGTTACTTGATGTAAGTGCAATCATACAGTATTTGACGTGAATAGGATTTCTCTAAATGTGATATGCAAATGGCTGATGAGCATATAAAAAGATGTTCAACATCACTAATCATTAGAGAAATGCAAATCAAAACCACAATGAAATATCACTTCACACCCATTAGGATGGCTAATATCAAGAAAAAAAAAAGCAGGTACTTGAACAGATATTTGCACACCCATGTTCACAGAAGCATTATTCACAAAAGCCAAGAATGCATAAACAAGATGTGGGATATCCATACAATGGAATAGTATTTGGCCTTAAAAAGGGAAGGAAATCCTGATCCATGCTACAACATGGATGAACTCTAAGGACATTATGCTAAGTGAAATAAGGCAGTCACAAAATGACAAATACTGTATTCTACCATATTAAATCCCTAAAACTCTTAATTAGTTTTCTTTTTCATAGCATTGACCAGGACCTCTAGGGCTATACTAGATAGTAGCAGTGACAATGAGCGTTATTGTTAAAGGAAATGCAACTAAATGTTCTCCATTAATTACAGTGTTTGCTGTCAGTTTTTAAAAAAATTAAACTTGTTATTTGAGATAATTGTAGATTCACATGCAGTAGTAAAAAAAAATAGTACAAACAGATCCCACGTACCTTTTCCCCTGTTTCCCCTGGTGATGACATCTTGCAAAGTTATGGTACACTATCACAACCAGGATATGCCGATACAGTTAAAATGAACATTTCTGTCATCACAAGGATCCCTCGTATTGTGCTTTTATAACCACACCCACTTCCCTATTGCCCCACGTCCTCCTTAACCCCTGGCAGTTGCTAATCTGTTCTCTATTTCTGTATTTTGTCATTTCAAAAATGTTTTATACAGTATATAACTTGTTGGGATTGGCCTTTTTCTCTCAGCATATTTCTCTGTAGATTACACAAGGTTGTTACATATATACAGTTTCTTATTGCTGAGTTGTATTCCATGGTACGGCTATAGCAGTTAGTTGAAGGTTATTTGGATTGTTTCCAGTATTTAGGTAATATGAATAAATCTGCTCTAAACATTTACGTATAGGTTTTTGTGTGGACATAAGTCTTCAGTTCTCTAAGATAAATGCCCAGGAGTGTAACTGCTGAATCGCGCAGTAGCTGCATGTTTAGTTTTAAAGAAACTACCAAACTGTTTTCTCAAGTGGCTGTACCAGCAATGTATGAGCGATCCAGTTTTTCCACATCCCCACTAGCATTTGGCATTGCCAGTGTTTTTCATTTAAGGCATTTTAACATGTGGATGGCTGTTCTTTCTTTCTTTCTTTCTTTTTTAAAGATTTATTTATTCATTTGTCAGAGAGAGAGAGAGAGAAAGCACAAGCAGGGGGAGTGGCAGAGGGAGAAGCAGGCTCCCCACCCAGCAGGGAGCCCGATGTGGGGCTCGATCCCAGGACCCTGGGATCATGACCCGAGCCGAAGGCAGACGCTTAACTGACTGAGCCACCCAGGCGTCCCTATCTCATTGTTGTTCTAATTTGCATTTCCCTAATGGCTATTATTGAACATCATTTCATTTGCTTACTTGCCATTTGTGTACCCTACTCTGTGAAATGTCTCTTCATTTCTTCTATTTTCTAATTAGAGTGTTTGCTTTTTACTGTTGAGTTTTCAGAGTTTGTTGTATATTCCAGATACTGGTTCTCTTTTGGACACATGGTTTGCAAATATTTCCTTCCATCATGTATCTTGTCTTTTCATCCTTTTCACAGGTTTTTCACAGAGCAAATGTTTCTAATTTTGATGAGGTCCAATTTATTAATATTTCCTTTTATTAATCATGCTTTTGTTGTCAACTCTAAGGATTTTTTGCCTAGCTCTGCATCCTGAAGATTTCCTCTAATTTTTAAAAAAATTATCTTTTACATTTTTAAGTCCATAATCCATCTTAGTTAGGTTGAGCAGCTGCTGCTTCTGGCTCTCCTTCTCCACTCTGTTTACCTTTTCTTTTCTTGCATTATTTACCAGATAGAACTTTTAACACCATGTTGAATAAGAGTGGTGAGAATGGATATCTTACTTTGTCCCTAGTCTTACAGGAAAAGCATTCAGTCTTTCACCATTAAGTATAATGTTAGCTCTAGGCCTTTTTCTTTTTTCTCTTTCTTTAAAACAAGTTGAGAATGTTCCCTTTATTCCCATTTTTTCTGAGTTTTTGTTATGAATGGGTATTAAATTTAATCAAATTCTTTTCCTGCATTGGTTGATATAAGTGTGTTGATTTGATCATTTTGCTTCATTAGCCTGATAATATGGTAGAATACACTGATTGATTTTTGAATATTGAACCAGCTTCACATCCTGGGAAAACCTCAATGGTTGGAGTGTGTACTGTTTTTTTTTTTTTTTAATATATTGCCGAATCATATTTGCTAATAATTTTTTAAGGATTTTTGTGCTTATAATGATGCAGGATATAGGTATGTAGTTTTCTTTTTCATTTGGTTTTGATATTAGAGTAATATTGGTTTCATAAAATGGACTGGGAAGTGTTTCCCTCCTCTTCTGCAACAGAGTGTGTAGAATTGGTGTTAATTCTTCTTTAAATGTTTGGTAGAATTCTCCAGTGAAGCCATCTGGGCCCAGAGTTTCCCTTTTGGAAATGTAAATTTCAAATTCCAAATTCAACACCTTAGTAGTTCCATAGGGCTATTTAAATTACCTGTTTCATATTGGGTGAGTTGTAATAGTTTGTCTTTTTTGAGGAACTGGTCCATTTTGTTTACATTCTCAAATTTATGTTTATAGAGTTGTTTGTAGTATTCCCTTATTATCTTTTTGATGTCTGCAGGGTCTGTCTTGATATTCCCTGTTTCATTACTGATGTCAGCTATTTCTGTCCTCTTTGTCAGTCTTGCTAGAGTTTCATCAATTTGTTGATCTTTTTTTTTATTTTTAAAGATTTTATTTATTTATTTGACAGAGAGAGACACAGCGAGAGAGGGAACACAAGCAGGGGGAGTGGGAGAGGGAGAAGCAGGCTTCCCGCAGAGCAGGGAGCCCAATGAGGGGCTCGATCCCAGGACGCTGGGATCATGACCTGAGCCGAAGGCAGACGCTTAACGACTGAACCACCCAGGCGCCCCTTCCTTTTTTTTTTTTTAATGTATGCTTTTCATGCTATAAATTCCCCTCTCAGCACTGCTTTAACTATGTTCCCTAGGCTTTGATATATTGTATTTTAATTTTTATTCAATTCAATGTATCTTTTAGTTCCCATGAGACTTACTGTTTGACCCAGGGATTATTTTTAAATGATTGCTAATTTTTCAAGTGTTTGAAGATTTTCCTGTCATCTTTCTGTTACTGATTTCTAGTTTAATTTTATTGCAGTCAGAGAACATACTCTGTATGATTTCAATTCTTTTAAATTTATCGACATTTGTTTTATGGCCCCAGATATATCCATCTTGATATATATTCCTTGGGCACTTGAAAATAACGTGTATTAGGCTGTTGTTAGGTGGAGTGTTTTATAAATGTGAGTTAGACCCTATTGGTCGATAGTATTGCTGAGTTCTTTATCCTGGCTGATACTCTGTTTAATTGTTCTATTACTTGTTGAGAGAGTTATGTTGAAGTCTCCAACAATAATTGTGGATTTTTTTTTTTTTTTGAGATCGACTGCATGCACATGCACACGAGCGGTGGGGGGTAGGGCAGAGGGAGAGAGAGAATCTTAAGCAGGCTCTACACTCAGTGCAGAGTCAGACACAAGGCTCGTTCTCATGACCCTGAGATCAGGACCTGAGCTGAAATCAAGAGTCGGATGCTTAACTGACTGAGCCACTCAGGCGCCCTTATAATTGTGGATTTTATGTTTTTGCTTCACATATTTTGCAGCTTGTACCGTTTTTTTATTCATGTGCATTTAGGATTATTATGTCTTCTTTGTGGGTTGACTCTTTTATCATTGTAAAATGTCCCAACCTGTTCTGATAATTTTCTTTACTCTGAAGTTTATTCTATCTGATAGTAGTATATTCACTCATGTTTCCCTTTTATTAATGATTGAATAATATATTTTTTCCTATCCTTTTACTTTTAATCTGCATATATTTGAATTGAACTGAGTTTTTTTGTAGATATCGTATCTTTGGTTCACTTTTAAAAAGTCCAGATTTTTGCCTTTAATTGATGAATTTAGACCATTTGCATTTAGTATAATTATTGATATGCATATTTATTTACTTGGGCTGCCATAACAAAATACTCTAGACTGGGTGGCTTAAACAACAGAAATTTATTTTCTTGTATTTCTGGGATCTAGAAGTCTGAGATTGGAGTGTTAGCATGATTGGTGAGAGTTCTCTTTGCATATGGCTGCAATTCTGGTTGTATTTCATATGGGTGTAGGTGGGAGAGAGAACAAGAACGAGCTGTCTGGTGTTTCTTCTTATAAGGGCACTAATCCTATCAGATCAGGGCCCTACCCTTACAACCTCGTTTACCCTAATTGTTTCCACAAAGGCCCTATCTCCAAATACATTGGGGGTTAGGGCTTCAATGTATGACTTTAGGGACACAATTCAATTCATAGCAATATGCTAGGGCTTAATTCTGCCATTTAATTTTTTGTTTTCTCTTTGTTCTCTCTGTTTCTCATTTCTCTGTTTACTTTTTTCTGCTTTTCTGTGGCTTATTTGAACATTTTTTATAATTCCATTTTTATTTATCTGTAGTGGTTTGGAGTATATCTCTTTGTATAGCATTTTTAGTGGCTGCTCTAGGTATTATATTATACATACATTAACTATCGTAGTCTACTGGTGTCATCATTTACCAGTTTGAATGGACTATAGAAACCTTACCTCTCTTTATGTCCCTTTCTCCTCCCTCATATGGAGTATAATTGTCTTAAATATTTCCTTTATACACATTTAGAACCATATCAGACAGTGTTATAATTTTTGCTTCGGCCACCTAATGTAATTTAGAAAACTCAAGAGGAGAAGAAAAATTTATCGTATTTACCCATATTTTTTGCTTATCTTGTTCTTTTTTCTCAATGTTTCAAGGTTCCTCTTTTACAATTTTCACTCTGTTTAGAGAACTTCTTTAGTCATCATCACTGTTGTTGGGTGGGGGTGAGAGTTCTCCTCCCACATCCCATTCCACTAACATATGGGGGAGGGGCCCTCATTACCGGTCTAAAGAAATGAATTCTTGGTGTCCTAACTGGTTTTTTTGGATACCGCTGCAGGGTGATGTTGTGGTGCCATGTTACAGTCTTGGGAGGGTGGAAGTCTAGGCATCCCATGCTGTCTTTCTGGTGTAAGAAGGGGGCCACACGGGACGCCTGGGTGGCTCGGTTGGTCAAGTGTCTGCCTTCAGCTCTGGTTATGATCCCAGGGGTCCTGGGATCAAGTCCTGCAAGGGGCTCCTTGCTCAGCAGGGAGCCTGCTTCTCCCTCTGCCTGTTTGTGCTTTCTCTCTCTCTCTGGCAAATAAATAAATAAAATCTTACAAAAAAAAAAAAAAAAAAGGAATGGGGCCACAGTTATTTCTAAGGGGTTTGCCTGGAACAGAACAGTTTATTTTCTAAAAGTTTTTGGTCTTGATAGGCTGCCTCTGTCCTGCTCTTTTGGCTAGTGATATCTGATTTTTGGCTAGTGATAATCAGACTGTTGGCTAGTGTTATCAGACTTTTGGGGCTTTTTGTTTGTTTCTTTGTGTCAGTTGGCCTTTCCAGGTTGTCCGTTTCTTCAGCTCCAAGTTTGGGATGTATCAGGCAAAAAGAAAGCCCAAGGAACTCATCATTGTGTCGTTCCTCAGGTCCTGGTGTCCCACATGGTCTGCCTTCTTATCTCTACCTTTCAGAGTCTTATGTTTGTCTTATATATAATGTCCAGGGTTTTTAGTTGTACTTAGTGGGAAGAGTAGGGAGAAGTAGGTCTACTCCATCTTCCCGGAAGAAGTCCTCACTGTAGGTTTTTATGTACAATCTTTACTAAATTAGGTTAAATAATTCCTTTTAATCCTAGTTTTCTAAGAGTTTATTTTATAAAAAATCACAGATGTTGAAATTTAAAAAATCATTTTTCATCGTTGATTTGTTTCATTATATATATATTTCCCTCTTAATATCCTAATATGGGGGCTTATATTGAGAAATTTTTTTTGTTTTGAAACATCCTTGCATTCCTGTGATAAACCCTATTTGATTATCTTATAGTTACATATTTACTGTTGGTTTTATTTAGTTAATATTTTACTTAGGGTGTTGTTGTGTTTACTTTTATAAAGCATGGACATAAAACTTGCTTTTCTTGTATTTCCTTACTTATTTTTGTAATAAAAATTCCTTTATACAATGAGTTGGGAAGCTTTTGTTCTTCATTCTCTTTTCTGGAACAACATATAGATGTATCTTTTCAAAGGCCAGCTTTTATTTCCATTAATTTGCCTTTAGCTCTCATTTTTATTATCTCTATTCTTATCTTTATTATTTCCTTCCTCCTTTCTTTGGGTTTGTTCTGTTCCCCTTTACCTAACTTTTGAGTTGAATGCTTAGCTCATTTTATTTATGTACTTTTTTTGTTTCCTGAAAAGTGTATTTAAAGGTAAAAAATTTTCCTCTAAGTTCTGCTTTAATAATATCTAACAAATTTTGATATGTCAGTTCTAATTATTCTTTACATTCTTTATAATTTTGATTTTAACTCATGTTATTTATGAAAATTTAAAACTTTTAATTTTGCAATAATTTCAAATTTACAGAAAAATTATAAGAATTTACAAAAAAATTCCTTTGACACTTTGTCTAGATTCAATAATTTTTTAACATTTTGCTATGTTTGCTTTCTTTTTCTCTGTTTCTGTCTCTCTAATGTTTTTTTCTAATCATTTCAGAGTAAGTTGCATACATCATACCCCTTTTCTGTTAAGCATTTTAATGCATTTCTTGCTCTTAGCAAGGACATTCTTTTATATAAATACAGGAGAGTGATAATACTCAGGAAATTAAACTTTGATATAATGCTATTATCTCATCCACAATACATATTCAAATTTCAGTAATTTTCTCAATAAAGATCCTCATAGTCTCCCCACTCCCTTTATCCTTCTGCCCTGTGATGCAGAATCATGCATTCCAGCCAGTTGTCTTGTTTCTTTAGTCATTTGTAAATTGGAAGAATTTTTCATTTTCCTATTTGTTGAGGCTTGATTAATAAATGAGCTTAAATAATTTTATTGTTCTGCTCTTTAAGTCTTTGTTTATTTTTCTATATGTCAGTTTTTGATATGGGTTTGTTAAAATCAACTGCAATTAAAAAAATCATCTTCTGCCTGTAGTTCTTTCAGTTATTGCTTTATAAATTGTGAGGCTGTATTATTGATTACATAGATACTTGTGATTCCTATTCCTTCTTGCTCTATTGTTTCTTTTCAATTATATAAAAATCTTTTTTTGTCCCTTATCAAAGTACTTTTTTTAAACCGTAAGTTCTGTTTTGTTGTGTATTACGATAGTTGCCCAATTTTTGGGGGGTCATATTTGCCACCTGGTAAATCTTTTTCCTCCTTTTAATTTCAACCTTTATATATCTTCCTGCTTTAAGTGTATTTATTATAAGTAACTCATAGTTTGGTCTTTTTATCTCCTCCATTATCAGTACCTCTGTCTTTTAATTGGTTAACTGCTGATATATTGAGACTTACTTTTGTAAGTCATTTCAAATTTTGTATTTAATGTATATTGTTTCCTTCTTTTTCTCACTTTCCATTTGATAGACTGATTTTTTTCCTGCTGGATTAAAAGTTATATTTACTGGTTCTGTTCTTATGTTGGTTGGTTTTAATTTAAGACATACATTCATGTTTACTTACCTTTATAAATTTCTTAAATACCTTAATATTATATATTGACCCCAAATTCTTTACCATACTCTATGTCCTTCTGATTTTCTTTTTTAATGCATTTATTTTTAAATTTTTCTTCCAGCTTTATGGAGGTATGATTGACAAATAAAGATCATGTATATTTAAGCTGCACAGTGTAACTTTTTTAAAAAAGATTTTATTTATTTACTTGAGAGAAAGAAAGAGAAGGGAGAGGGGCAGAAGGGGAGGGAAAGGAAGAGAGAATCTCAAGCAGACTCTGCACTGAGCATGGAGCCCGATGTGGGGCTTGATCCCATGACCTTGAAATCATGACCTGATTTGAAATCAAGAGTCAGATATTTAACTGACTGAGCCACCCAGGCGCCCCTACCCATTTACTTTAATACAGTCCTGGTTCTGTTGACAAATCACACTTATTCCTATATTCCTTATTGCAACTTCCTTAATTTGACTTTCTTCTTATTTGAGTAAAATCTTTTTTAAAAAGACCTTATTTATTTATTTATTTATTTATTTATTTATTTATTTATAGTGCACATGAGTGGAAGGGGCAGAGGGTGAGGGAGAGAGAGAACCTCAAGCAGACCTTGCTCTGAGCCTGATGGGGGTGGGGGGGCTTGATCTCATGACCTTGAGATCATGACCTGAGCTGAAATCAAGAGCCCAATGTTTAACTGACTGAGCCACCAAGGTGCCCCTTAAGAGCGTTTTTAATATGGGTCTTTGGGCTCTAAGGCTTTGTATGCGTAGAAATATTTATTATGCCACCTTATTTGAGTAACAATTTAGATGTATATAAAGTTCTAGGTTCAAGCTTCACTACTATAAAATATTGTTTTCATACATCCATCAATGTTATTGAAAATTCTGATGTCAATCTGATTCTTATTCTGTTGTAGGTGATCTGTTCTTTCTTTCCATGAACTTTTAGCAGATTTCTCTGTCCCATTATAATGATCCTAGCTGTGGAGTTTTTCTTACTGCTCCTATTTGGTATTTTTTGAGCCCTTTATTCTAAGGCCTTTTGTCTCTCTGTAATATTGGTAAATTCATTACTCACTATTTCCTCAAATATTTGTTCTTCTCTTTTACCCTCTCTCTCTCTCACTGCAAGACCTCTTATTATCCCGATGTCAACCCTTCTATTTCTATCCTCCATTTTGCTGGACTCTTTTCTATATTTTCCATGCCTTGCTTCCTTCCTGCTCTCTTCCAGAGCCTTCTTTTGTCTTAGCTTCCACCTCACTGGTTCTGCTTCAACTCTATTCGTCCTGCTACTTGTGTCATCCACAGTATTTGCCACATAAACTGTTATCATTTAAACCTTTAATATTATCTCTTTATTTTTATGAATTATCGGTTTTGCTTTATATTGTTGGTATCTTCTACTATTTTGTTAAGTGTATTTACACCTTCCTTTAAGTTCTTGTTTCATCTTTTTCTCACTTCTGCATTAGATAGTATATGGTGTTCAATTTGTTATTTCTGTTTTGCAGCAGGTTTAGCCCTTAGCTGTCTAATTCTGTTGGTCTGTGGGCTCACATCTCCATGGGGAGTAACAGCTAGTTTGTGGGGGTGATGTGTAATGGGGATGAAGGGCTGACCGTGAAGATCTGTATCCTTCCAGCTCCAGTCCCAGGAGAGAACTCAGAAACACTGTGACTCTCCCTAGTTGCAGCTACTTTATCAGTCAACTCTAAGGAATAGCACAACTGGAAGCAGGCAGGCTCTCTGGGAGTGGGGGCAGTGGTGGCAGGTAATGGAGAAGCGAATACCCGAGGCTAACACCTAGTGTCTTCGGTTCCTTGACCTAGCAAGGCACAGGGGCTGCTCTGATTTCTGTTTATGTGTAAAGGGGAGGCAGTGGTGTCCCAAGGCAATTGTGAGGAGATAAGAGTCGAATTTAAAAAGGTCTTCCAGCAGTCTGCCCTCCCACTGCTGCTTCTATCCGTGGATGCAGCCCTCCCCACTCCCTACACACACAGGTTCAAGATGGCTGTTCTGTCTCTTGGCAAGTTCTAAACATTTTTTATTTGTTGTTGCCATTGTTGTTGGTTCCCCAAATGCTTGCTTCACTTTGCTTCTATAGCCTTACCAAATTTAACTTTGGGTGAGGGAGTCGGGAGCCTGAACCTACTTATTTGTCATCTCAGCAGGAAATAGAAGGTTTATTTCTGGTTCTCAAAGGACAGAGTGACAGGTGAGCCCAATGGCTTGCAGTCAGAAGCTTCCTGGTCACCAGAGTCTTAAGCCTGTGGTGTCATGCCTGCGCCCAGGGTCTCTCTTCCTGGTGCCAAAGGGGGTGGCGAGTGGAAATTCTGATCTGTCTCTGCTCCAGTGACAGAAGAGAAAGGAGACATGGAGATTCATGAGGTAAGGGTGTGTGTGGCATTGAGTAGGAGAGAGAGATGTTGGTGTTGAGCACTTTCTGTGTACTCCATTGAGCAGTTTCTGGGTGTACCTTTGGAGGTGTTTTACTTTGCAGAATCTAAGAGGAAGACTTCAGTGCTTCCTTTCCGGGAAGATACTTACTGGTTTTGGGGAAAGCTGTATGATGAGGCTACATCACTCTGATAGATGGTATTAGCCTTGTGGTCTTTAATATCTGTTTGGCTGTGTCTTCCTTTTCTCTAATTTAGAAGCATCTATAGGACTTAGGAATTCTTTCAAATTAGCTCTTTTAAGCCACCCTAGCACCAGTATTCAGGACCCTCAAAGCAATTTGCTGCAGCCGTCTCTCGTTGGTCGTGTGGCTTCCTATCTTCTCATTGACCTCTGCTCCCATTCCTCTCCTCAGTTTATCTTGGACGGCAGATGAATCTTCCTATGTGGCAACATTTGGCACAAGATATACAGCAAATGCTTGTTGAATTAATTGTGCTCTTTGTATTTGAAGGTTAAAAAAGATAGAAGGCTTTTCTCTGTATGGGCACCCATTCCATTTCTTCCCCCTGCTGCTCAGTAGCTTCTACCAGGAAGCACCCTCACTGGAATGAGGTCTTGAGTGGGAGCAAACCAGGTCTGTTGGGGGGCCCATGGTTTGACACCAATATTAAACCAGTTTTTTTCCCATGGGAAGATGAACTTGAGTTTATCTTATCCTTACTGTTTCTTTGGAATGTATTGGGTTTTGATAAACAAGGAATGTCAACTGTGTTACAAAGTAACATTTTTAATTATAGAAATGACCCCTGTTTGGTGAACTATGTCTGCATGAGGAAGGCTGAGTAGGCATTTAAGTTTGTGGGCCTATGTGACAAGAAATATGTAAAAACCTGTGAGGAAACACGGACCTTGGATTCTGTGTATGGTGTTTCTTGAAACTGAATGTGCCTGTTGGCTTGGAATTCACTTTCACAGGCTTATAAGACATGGTTCCTGCAATTTATGAAGGTTTTCTTATTCTGGGATGGCTCCTATCCACTCCTGTGGTCTTGTCTGTTACAGCCAAGCATGTCCCCATGAGAGGAGAGGGCAAGAAGCAATACCTAGATTACTGTAAAGACTCCTGAGAAGACATGTTTAATGCCATCAGGCTGATAAACAAGAATGCTGTTTCATGTCCTATATCCTTCTACAAAGCTAAGCAAACCAGGTTCCAAGTTCTAATCTAGTATTCACTACTGCCTTTTGAGTGTGCATATTAATTTGAACCAAGGACCACAGCTGAGTTACACAGTGGGCATTTCAGGGTTGTTTTTTTCCTATAAAATAACTTTTTCTTTGTTGCTGAAATGTTATTGTAAATAAACAAGTGATAACTAGAAGACCATATAGTGTTCTTTGACCAAAGCCTTAAAATTCTTTTACAGCATCCAAATTTCTCTGGACAGAATTGGAACAAAAATGAAATCATGGTTAATAATAAAATGTTACATTTGTGTAATGCTTTGAATTTTCCAAAGTGCTTTCATGGACATTTTTTTGACTTTGTCCTACTTTCCCTGTAGCTTCTCTCCTCTAATTTATCATGGCTTTTATTATACCTATAAAAACGTGCATTCAAAATCCATTTCTCCAATTTTGAACCCACTACTCAGTCAGTACTCACGTATGCCGCTACAATTAGAAGCAAAGGAGATAAGATCAATGAAATGACTCAGAGCAAAAGACTTGTTGGGACTTGAAAACTGGACTTAATTTTCTGGTTTGGACAGTTGAGTGGACAGTGGTTTAATCAACTGAAAGAGGAAATACAGGGGGAAGGCATTTTGGGGAAGGATTTAGGGCATGTTTCATTAAAGATCTTAGGAGAGATGAGTCTCCACTATTTTCACACAGAGTTATCCTACTCTGCTCAAGAATTTCCTGTGTCCACGTCTGTTGGGAAGACAGGAAACCAGAAGATGGTCTACCTAATAGATCAGCCAGGCCACATGGATTGGGTCAGGAGGAAAGGAAGCTCAGGACTGAGCAATGGTTTATCAAGTGCATATCAGAAAATGCCCAGCTAGCACATGAAGGAGCAACGACTGGCCTTGGGGGACCAAGATCACAGTCCATACCCAGTGAGGAATCTGGACCATCTCACAGCTAGCAACGTGATCACCTCTGAAGGAAGAACATAGACTGTTACATGCTTCTGATCACAGTTGGCAATAAGAGATAGAGAGAGTAACAGACTGGTAAATGAATTCTTAGATCTGCTTTTTCTTTTTTTTCAATTCAACATGGGGCTCGAATTCACGACCCTGAGGTCAAGACCTGAGCTGAGATCAAGAGTTGGATGCTTAACTGACTGAGCCACCCAGGCACCCCTTAGATCTTTTTTTTTTTTTTTATCAAGTTCTCTTGGCTGGTGACAAGGTAGAATGTGCTTGTCTAAGACATTTACCTTGAAGTTGTGTCTCAGATAACTAGTTTAGAGTCTCTTGGGGTACTTGATGAAAAAAGCACATTTCTGGACCCCCTGACCTGCTGACTCAGAATCCCTGGGGTGAGACTGAGAATTTGCATTTAAGCTACATCCTAGAAATTCCTATGTACACTAAGGTTTAAAAAGCATGGGTAAGCTGGTTGGGTTAATTATGAGTTATTCTTATCAATGAAAAATTACACCAAATATGAATTAACTGGGCAATTGGACATTCTTTGGTTCGAGACTGCTGGCGCGGCTTTATCTAATCCTTCCCGGTTGTTCTACTATCTTATCTACACTTACTATCGAAGTTTTTCATTAAGTCTTCTTTCTGCTGGTACAAAGGAAAAATGTCTTTGTTTCACTTTTAGTTTTAATTTTTAATTTACATTTTTTAAGATATTTTAGCTTTAATGAAAATGCTTCTAAAGCGTGCTCAAAGGGTGGTCCCCAGATTGATGGTTTGAAGAACTTCATGAATTGTATGTCAGTGGAGTTCAATGAATGTTAGCATTTACATGTACAAGGTCCCTCGGAAAAGGTAAAAGAAGATACCATCATTTCCTGGAAGAACACACACTCCAATTATGTAGGCAAGACAAAACACATATTTGCACTATGGTGTTCAAATTTTTTTTAAAAAAAGCATAAAGCACTTGCTATGGTCTAAATGTTTGTGTCTTCCCAAATTCACATGTTGAAATCCTTTTGCCTGATGTGATTATATTAAGAGGTGGGGCCTTTGGAAGTGCTTAGGTCATGAGGATGCTGCCCTCCTGAATGGCATTAGTGTTCTTTTTTTTTTTTTTTTAAAGATTTTATTTATTTATTTGACAGAGAGAGAGATAGCGAGAGCAGGAACACAAGCAGGGGGAGTGGGAGAGGGAGAAGCAGGCTTCCTGCCGAGTAGGGAGCCCAATGCGGGGCTCCATCCCAGGACCCTGGGATCATGACCTGAGCTAAAGGCAGACGCTTAACAATTGAGCCACCCAGGCGCCCGGATTAGTGTTCTTATAAAAGACACCTTCCCAGAACTCTCTCGGCCCTTCCACCATTTCAGGGCACAGTGAGAAGGTGCTGGCTATGAACCAGGAAGAGGGCTCTCACCAGAATGAAACCATGTTGGTACCCGGATCTTAAACTTCTCAGTCTCCAGAACAATGGGATATAAACTTCTGTTTTCATAGGCTACCCAGTCTCTTGTATTTTATTATTGCAGCCCAAATGGATTAAGACAGCTTTCTCAGTAAAAAATATTTGAGCGGGGCGCCTGGGTGGCTCAGTCATTAAGCGTCTGCCTTTAGCTCAGGTCATCATCCCAGGGTCCTGGGATGGAGCCCCGCATTGGGCTCCCTACTCGGCAGGAAGCCTGCTTCTCCCTCTCCCACTCCCCCTGCTTGTGTTCCCTCTCTCACTGTCTCTGTCTGTCAAATAAATAAATGAAATCTTAAAAAAAAAATTGAACACTTACATACATATGTTTATTTATTTATAATTATCATAAATTATCCACATGTACTAGTAATATGACTTGATTATATGTACCATGACATACACAAATAGAAAGTTTAGGGGCACCTGGGTGGCTCAGTTGGTTAAGCGACTGCCTTCAGCTCAGGTCATGATCCTGGAGTCCCAGGATCAAGTCCCGCATCGGGCTCCCTGCTCAGCAGGGAGTCTGCTTCTCCCTCTGACCCTCCCCACTCTCATGTGCTCTCTCTATCTCATTCTCTCTCAAATAAATAAATAAAATCTTTAAAAAAAAACAAATAGAAAGTTTAAAAGTTGCCAAATATGTATAAATAGAAATCCTAATATTTCCTTTCCATATTCTGAAGGATCTTGGGTGCATTCACTGCAGTGTGCACACTCCATTTTGGAAACCAGTGTTTCAGAAAACAATCTGTGCCTGTATACAATCGAGCACTAGGTTTTATATTATAGACAAAAAGTCCCTAGAGAGAAGAACAAACCTAGATTACCAGAACTAGTAAATGAATTGGATGAAATTAAGAAAACAAAATATATTCAATAAATAGATGAAATAATAGAAAACATTTGCTTTGGGTACATGCTATAGGCTAGTAAGACGTAGAGAACATAAAAGAAAAATGAATGTACCAAGGGGAAAGAAACCCAAGACAGAAATTTAAACACTACCTCCTCTGGTGAAATGTTTTCCTGCCCACAGGTGGGTCTTTGCTGACATCTATGGGCTACAATTTGCCAGTGATTTTACTTAAGGATTTTACTATGCTTGTTTTTTTCCCTCTACTTAAAAAAAAAAAAAAAAAAGTTATAAAAATTAGATATTTATACATTCATTTCTGTTTGTCAGTGACTTGAAGATTGGAAAAATTTGTCTTTATTGACTTATGGGTTGGCTGTGTTCCTGAAAGTCTTGAATCATATTTTAAATAAGATGCATTCAACCATAAGCTTTGTGGGAAAGAGACTGCATCTGTCTTGTTCACTCTTATATCTCTGGTACTTCAAATAGTATCAGATTCATGGTGGATATTAAAAAATGTCTTCTGAATGGTTGAAATATACTTGAAAATCTTAGCATTTAAAGGCACTCTGTGATGAACCATTTAATAAAGTTAATAAGGTTAAAACCAATTAATATTCAGTAAATTATTACTTGGGTGAAACAAAGCTTTTAATAATGGACAGAATTATCCTTTAAGCAAACCAATGGGGATATGTGAGTTGAACGATTCAATGCAGATTTATATCTGGAAGACACTCAGACATAGTCTCATACCCCCCTATCACAGATGAGGAAAAGCTAGAACTTAAGCAAACTAGAAAAAACTTGTTCAAGACTACACTGTAGAGGCAGTTATTTCAATATGTAACAAATTATGTGTGATTATTCTTTTCCTGAAGGAGTTATTACAGGTTTTCTTAAAGTAACAAGCCTCTCTCTCTGCTAACCAGAAACTATTCAAGCCCTTCCCTTCCTTCTGGAGCAATTACTAAAAGTTCCTAGGGTTCTTTTCCTATGTATCCACATAGAATTTTTGGAGAAGTGTGGCAACAGCATTTTGGAATAGCTGTTGATTCCCGGGCCCAGAAAATTCCTACCTTTCCTCTATCCTTTTGAATTTCCAGCTCCCCCTTTCTTTCTACCACTTAGGAGTTCTGCCTAGTTACCATGTCACTTATTTGAATTCAGACTCATGGATTTAATATTTGAAATAATGTACCGTTTTTATAAAAAGTGATACCTGTTCATTCCTAAAAATTCAAGCAGTACAGGGCAAATATCAAGAGGAAATAATCACCTTGACTTCCTCCACTCGGAAACTATTGTTAAATTGTTATTATTATTATGACTTGAAAAGGTCACCAGTATTCCAGGCATCCTCTGATTCCTAGGTGTAATGAGGGATAGATATATAGATATGGAAGTAAATGGGATAAAAGTTTAATTTTTACTCAAATAGGAAAAAAATTGAATGACACTAAAGAATTGCTGAAGTCCAGATAAATGTTTCTTCGCCGTTGATAACACTAACTTCTAAATTATTCCTGAAATTTGAGAAAACTTTATAACAAAATTTAACCTAATAAAACTCTTCCAAATACACCCAATTTGACATGTGCATAAATGTCCACTGTAGCAAAAACAAATGAACCAAGCAAAAGCAAGACAAACACACACACACAAAACAAACCACAATCCAGAAACCAACCTAAAGTCCATTAGGATTCGAATGGATTAATAAATTGTGGTGTACACACTACAGCACTTTATTTATTTATTTATTTATTTATTTATTTATTTATCAATCAGAGAGAGTCCATGGGCAGGGGGAGGGGCAGAGGGAGAAGCAGACTCCATGCTGAGCAAAGAGCCCCATGTGGGACTTGATCCCAAGACCCTGGGATCATGACCTGAGCTGAAGGCAGACGCTTAACTGACTGAGCCACCCAGGCGTCCCCACACTACAGCACTTTAAATGGATGAACCTGAACACATTGATCAAACATGAATAAGACTAAAAAATATAATGTTGACCAAACAAAAAGTTGTAGAAGAATACACATAGTCAGATGCCATTTTACAAAACTCTGTGTAAAACAATACTTGATAATGTTTAAGGATTCACAAATGTTTAGTAAAAGTATTAAAACATGCATAGTAATGATAAAATTGACTTCATGCTGGGTCGTTACATCTGGCGAAGGACTAAAAGAGATGGAAGGGCCCAGAGACATCAACTGTGTTATAGACATTAATATCTTAAAAATAGATTTGAAACAAGGTAAAATATTAAGATTTAATAAAGTTGGGTGTTTGGGCAATGGATATCCATTAATCTTTATGTTTAAAATATTTCATGATTAAGATACATTAAAATAAAAATCATAGAGATGAGCAAACCAATGGATTTTAAAAAATATTAAGCATAGAAACAAAGTCAGTTGTTATTACCCAAAGAACTGGACATAATTAATAATACCTGATTATGTTAGAACTAGACAGAATTAATTTAAAACTTATTTTATTATCTGTAAAGCGATTATAAGAACAAAAAGTTTGATCAGAGAAGCAGATATTCTGTAATTGATAGCATGAAGGAACTGGGGTATATTTTATGTTGTTATGGGTAATATTTTATTTTTATTTATATTTATTTATTTGAGAGAGGGAGAGAGAGAGAGAGAAAGCACAAGCAGAGGGAGAGGGAGCAGGGAGTCTGATGCGGGGCTTGATCCCAGGACTCTGGAATCATGACCTGAGCCGAAGGCAGACGGCTAAGCACCTGAGCCACCCAGGAGCCCTTGTTATAGGTAATAAACATTTCTAACACACAGAACATATAGGGAACAATACCCATGTACCCACTATTCAAATACAGTTGTCCTCTTTGTACCTGACTTCAGTGCTGCCTTTCTTTTCTCTCCTGAATACAATTATTGGTTTAAAATTAGTGCGTATCAGTCTTCATTATGTTTTGAGAATTGTCCTCATGAAATATGTACATTTAGTTTATTTTAATGGTTGTTCAATATTATATTGTATGAATACAACATAATTTTATTCACTTGTTTAGCCACGGATGGATATCTCCTGATTACTAAAGATAAACAAGGTTGCAGTGAACATCCTTATGTATATTTCCTTGCACACATAGATGAGAGATTCTCTAAGGCTCTGGGACACATAAGTTGAAGTAGAATAGTGGGGTTGTAGGATATTTGCACCCTTGAAATTTATTCAACATTACATATGTGAAATAAGTGGTTGAAATAAGCAGGAAAACTACTTAAACTTTCCACCATAAGTGTATGCAAATTCTGGTTTCTCCCCATCTCTCCATCAGCCCTTGGTATCGCCAGGCTATCTACAGTGAGATAATAAATTATTATTCTATACTTTATTCCAACAGTTTTACTTATTCACATTAGATCTTTAATTCATTTGAAATTTATTTTTGTATGGTGTGACTTAGGCTTCAGATTTTCACCTCTAGTGGACATAGCCAATTTTCTTAGGACCATTAGCTGACTTGTGCTGTAGTTCTCAAATTATGGCCAGAGGGTCTCTGGGGAAGAGATTCCTGAGATTCTTTTATAGGGTCCACAAGGTTAAAGCTATTCATAATACGAAGATGTTATTTGTCTTTTTCACTTTCACTCTCATGAGTGAACACTAGAGTTTCCCAAAGGCTACAGTGGCATGTGATGACATCATTGCTTTAACAGTTAATAAATTGTGTACCGTGTATTGTACTTTCTAGGATTTTCTAAGGCAGTGAGTTTAGAGTATAAATACATACATTTTAAAAAATTAACTCAGTTTGTTTTCACTACTCTATTGTGCTCCAACCAGCTCTTTTCAGTTACATCTGCTATAGTCTCTGTAATCTCATTATCTTCTAAGAAATCATAATTTTTAAATCCCAAAGATTTTCCTGCACCTATACATAAATACAAGAATTAAGTTTATCTTGTTTTGTAACAATATTAAAATATTTTCCAAAACCATTTTTAATTTTCAAAATTTTATATGAAATGTATTATTTTAGAATTGAATATTTTATTCTAAAATAAACGCTATTTATAATACATTTTCTTGGATTTAAGGATGGATTGTTGGCTTAAAAAAGATATCAGAAGACTTTTTTTTTTCTCGAGAGAGCTCATGCATGGTGGGGTGTGGTGGGGAAAGGCAGAAGGAGAATCTTAGGCGGGCTCCATGCCCAGCATGGAGCTGGACACGGGGCTTGATCTCAAGACCCTGAGATCATGACCTGTACTGAAATCAAGAGTCTGAGGCTTAACCGACTGAGCCACCCCTGTGCCCCTAGAGGACACATTTTCTCAATCTGTGTCTATGTTGCCTATGTCTGCAAAAGATGAAACCGATATATCAGCAAGTTCTCTAACTCATGGAAAGGAGGAATATGTTTCAAAAGAAACTGGGGAAAATTGTAACTATGAAAAAAATGTCAAAAGGTACCCCTTCTTCAGCTTTATAGATGTCAACAATTTATCTTATTGTGTCTGATTCAACAGAATAGTTTCAAAAACTACTATGGTTCTGATTAGGTTGTAGCATTATTTTAGGTCCAATCATTCAGTGTTCAAAGAATAAAGGACTTAAATGTTTTAAATGTAGATGTCAGAAAGTCTGTAAAAGCCTCTTACAGGCTAACTTATCATATTGCCTTGGCTGAAGGAGCTCCTACAATAGTAAAAAGACTAATGAAACCTTGTCTAGTTGCATTGCTTCATGAATGCCTGCCTGATGAAAAGACAGTATAAGAAAGCATAGTTCTACCACTTTCCAATGATATTAACTTGTCAAATTAAAGATTTAACTGCAAACATAAAGACTGAGTTAATATCTCATCTGAAAAGTTGTACCCTTGCCTTACAAACAGGCAGATCTGTAGATGTGTCCGGACATGCTGGTTGGCTTGTACTCATTTGGTATCATTGCCAACTAATCATTGATCTTATTTTATGTGCATGCTTGGCAACATACACAGGGCTGCAAAACATTAACAGTGTTGTACCACCTTTTTTGAATCTCATGGTTTTTCCTGCAACGCCTGTGTTGACATTTGTACCGAAGGTGCGAGAACAATGGTGGGTAATATTACTAGTGCCTTGGCATGAATCAAGTTAAGAGCGTCAAATTGTTTTAGCATTCATTATATTCTTTATTACGACACCTCCACAGTTTTTAAAAAGTCAGTTTCCCTAGAGAGTGTCTAGTGAAGGAATAAGAATTATTTTTATCAAATCTCAACTCTTAAGCACATTTTAAGAAATATTCTGGGATGAGATGAGAAGTGCCCATTAAGCTCTTCTGCTGCATACTAAAATATGGTGGTTGTCTCTAGGGAAAACTTTGAGTTGCAAGCTGAACTAGCTACTTTTTTCATGGAACGCATTTTTTTTTTTTCACTTGGAAAAACATACAACTGACAGAAAATTGGTTATTCAGGCTTGGGTATATGGGAGACATTTTCTTGAGTATGAACAAAGGGAGACCGTCACTTCAAGGAAAACAGCTGATTGTATCTTTTGCCAATGATAATATTTAAGCTTTTGAGTGAAATTAGAATTTTGGGAAGCTTGTATCTGCTACCATGGGGTACTTAAAAATTTTCTGATGAGATCAGTGACAATATTAATGAATATGATTTGAAAAGATAGTGTATAAAGTGTGCTGACATTTCAAGTATCTGCATAATTCAGTGAACTGATACTCTCTAATGATCAATGCACAATTGTTGCAGAAGCCTGTATGGGCAAAGAAATCCTTTTAAAGTGCAGGATAGGTCAATGGATTTCAACGATTTCCTGTCATTTATTCCCTGAATCAGAAACTTTAGACTCACATTCTTACATTTCCCTTGAACCCTTCATTTTATTACTCAGTACTTAGTGTAAATTCCACCTCTCAGACAGTCTTAAGTATATTCTCTCATCTTTAAGACTATTTTTAATGTCTTCATTTAGAGCTTTGATAATTTTACTTGTTTTATAATGAATGTCAAATCTCTAACACAGCAGAGAAGGCAATTCTTGATCTTGCTACTGCTTACCTCTCCTGTATCTCCCTGTTTCACTTTTCTCCTCAGTTAGTTAATCTGATTATAGATATAGATCTTTATGAAAACATGCTGATTCATGACTGCCTGCCTTTACTTTCTTGTGGTTTCTTTTGTCTGGAATGTTCCCCTTCTACTGCTTACTTGGAAAATTCCAAGTTTACATCTATCAAAATTCCATTCAGATGTCTCCTTCTCCAGGAAACTTTTCTTGACCTGCTTCATACCAGTAAGAGTTAGTCCCTTTATTTTTCTGGGTTACTTTGTATTTTTTTTTCTATTGCTATACATATCCTTCTGTAATGCATTGGCTCTCTGTAGAATTCTTGTTAGAGTTATCTTTTGGTTTGATGATGTTTACATACACACACACACACACACACACACGTATTTTAAAGATTTTATTTATTTATTTGAGAGAAAGAGTGAGAGAGAGCACCAGTGGGGGAAGGGGCAGAGGCAGAGGGAGAAGCAGACTCCCCATTGAGCAGGGAGCCCCATGCGGGCTCAATCCTGGGGCTCCAGGATCATGACCTGAGCCCAAGGGAGATGCTCAACCGACTGAGCCACCCAGGCACCCCGATGTTTACCTATATTGAGTAATCCCATAAAAAACAGGCCTGTGAAACCCCCTATTGGACTTCCTAAAACAGTATTGTCGAGAGGCTCACTTTTTAAAATAGGAACTTGAGAAATTTCCTGGTCTTGCTTTGGATTTATTTTATATGATAGTCACTGTTAACACCATTTTGAGTTGGTTGCTGGAAAATTTCAAGCCAAAATTGTTGCCTACCTCTAGATTTTGTGATCTAAATTAGCTTCATTTTAGACTCTAGTGAGGTGTCTTGCTTCATGTGAACTGAAGTCTGGTAAAGTCCATTTTCCCATATTGATACTGGGGAGCGGTATGGGAACCACTAATGTGCAGAACTTGCAGCCTGAAATCAGTAAATCTCCTGTTTTACAATCCACCTGTTGCTCTCTGGAGGATACGTAGGTGGGTGATGCTCGGTGTTTGAGAAGCTTAGGGAAGCCATATCATTGTGTTTTCTCTTCTAATATATGCAATATTTTCCCGTTGGAAAGGGGTTGTTGGATAATTTTCTACTTTCCCAAGAAGCTAATTATTTTTTCCATTATTTGATAGATTTTTTTTCTCCCTTCCTGTGTAAAAACATGGGTTAATTGTGAAGTGGAAAGTGACGTATCCAAGAGGATCTAGAACCTCAAACTCCAGCTGTTTTGGTGGAGAAGCTGCACATTTCTTTTTTTTTCTTCTTTTTTAAAAATTAGATCTGATTTTTAATACAACCAAACAAGACTAGAAAAAGTTACCATAGGGTTAATTAGAATTAATGTCTAAGGTCTGGTAAAAAATGAGACATAAACGTGGAAACAAAATTTAAAGCTGCTGGAAAAAAAAAGAAACACTGTTTCAGGGTTAGTTTACTGTTTCCAGTGAGCCTGCAATTCATGAAGGTGCAGTATGGATTATTTTTGAATAACCCAGATCATATAACACAATTCTTTTTATTTTCCTCAAAACCTCTTCTTAATATTTATGATTTTCTGCAGTTGAGGCCCCACACTGGGTCATAACATTGGAATGTAACTGTTTACTTCGATGTCTTTGTGAAATGCATTCTGCTATCTACACGATATTTCTCATTTCTTGTTCCTTCAGCTTTGTGTATACGTAAAACACGCCATAGTGGGATTACATGTTGAATGCCAGCACGTTCATTTGTACCTCACGCTCATAAAACACATCTTCCAACGTCTTTCCTCTGCTGCCATCACCCACGGTCTCAAACAAAGGCTTATATCCTCCATAATGGTCAGCTACTCTCCTCATCTGATCAGTCTTCTGCTTGAGCCAACAGGTGCCACCCCTCAGAACAGAGCTCGCTACAAATTGGGTAGAGGGTCTCCCGGTCATCTTTACTCAGTTCAATGCCAAAGGAGTTAAAAGCAATAAAAGCACCTTTGGTAACTTCAAACTCAAGAATGGGATGCATAATTTCTGCTGTGACATCACCATGATTCTTACAGAATTTAGAGAATGCCTCGAGGTAAGATTTGTACAGTTTATTGTACAGTAATTCAATATTCAGTTCATCTAGGGTATTTTCAGACATATAGTCCATACAGCTCCATGCCCTCAAGCATAGGGAAGGAGATCACAGCCAAGTTAGGCTGAAACAGCTCTGGATCCTGGTCACCTCCTGAAGATTTGCTCTAGATTGGAAAAAAAAAAAGTGCTACTAGTTATGAGGAGTTATCAGAAAGAAATCTATCAGCCAATAGTCAGGGTTTTCATGACTAGTCTCCTCTGGTTTTCAGTGGCTTTCAACACAGCATGCTCAGCCCCGTTTTTACAGCAACAGTGAATCAGTGAGATAACCCCAGTAAACCCAGGAAACAAACCCAGACTGGGAGAAGGAGAGTAGGCTGCTGAGTTCTTGACTTAAAAACAAGGCCCTGGAAAATTGACCAGGTATACAGTTTCCATGGGAGAAAACACTGATCAGTTTGTATGTCTTTAGAGTAGGAAATTTAAAGGCTGGGAGTCTGCTGCTTGTTTCTTTGAGAACTGGTGTGGCTACACTATGGGTATCAAGGAAAGGAGCTTCCTTTGGAAGGTGCCCTTAAATTATGATGAGGTCCTCATCTGGAGGATATTGGAAAATGAAAACTATTGTCCGTCATGTTCAATGGAGCTCCTATTTTTATTGATTCCAAGAGATTAGTATTAACTCACATGAATCCAAGACAGGAGTCTCAAATACATAGTTGGGTGGGGGGGGGGCAAGAAATTAACCAAGGTTCCTAATGCTTTAAATGTTCATAACATTTAAGAAAAATTCCAGGCTGGGATAAGGTCAAAGTATAGGATCTGTGAACCTGAGTTCCCTGCCACCCTTTTTTCCAGAGACTGCAGAGAAAAATTCCAATCTGTAAGTTACACAATTAGGTTAAGTAAGTTAAAGAAGTTAGCCTTCAGAGGATGGAATCTTTTAATGATTTTCTACTTGGAAAAGTTGTCTTCCTTTTTTTTTTTTTATTCTTCAAATTTTTATTTAAATTCTAATTAGTTAA
Organism: Halichoerus grypus; assembly: GCF_964656455.1. NCBI lineage: Eukaryota > Metazoa > Chordata > Mammalia > Carnivora > Phocidae > Halichoerus > Halichoerus grypus. The sequence goes on from NC_135720.1 coordinate 115,127,452, forward strand.
CATACAGCGCAAAATTGGCTTCAGGAGTAGAATTCAGTGGTTCATCACTTACATACACCCCCCAGTGCTCATCACAAGTGCCTTCCTTAATACCCATCACCCACTTAACCCACCCCCCACTCACCTCCCTCCATCTATCCTCAGATTGTTCTCTATCGTTAAGAGTCTCTTATGGTTTGTTTCCCTCTCTCTCTCTCCCCCCCTCATACGTTCATCTGTTTTGTTTCCTAAATTCCACACTTGAGCGAAATCATATGGTATTTGTCTTTCTCTGCCTAATTTTTCTTAGCATAATACACTCTAGCTCCATCCCGATAGTTGTGAATGGCAGGAAAGTTGCCTTGCAAATTAAAAAAGTATAGACTTATTATAAAACCTTAGTTCAAAAGTAAATACTATACTCTGATAAATGTAAGATGAAAAAGTACAAACTCATGTAAAAATAACTAAGTTATAATGAATGCTTAAACAGTGTTGTTTTTTTTTAAATATACTTCCTGTTCCTAAAACATTTTTGTATGAAAAATGGGAAAATATAATTCTGGTTTAATTTCCTCAGTGTCTTTGGTAAGTTATAAAATAAAAATCAGATATACAACTGGACTGTAGACCAATAATAAGTGGTCATAAAAAGACTTTAAAAATTTCTCTGCAGTGGGGCACCCAGCGGGCTCAGTCAGTGGAGCATGTGATGCTTGATCTCAGGGTCGTGAATTTGAGCCCCATGTTGGGTGTAGAGATTGTTTAAATAAATAAACTTAAAAAAAAATCTCTCTGCACTAAAAATCTAAACTAGTACGTAGAGGATTACTCAATACAGTAAATTCAAGAGAACTTAATTTTAATCTAAGCTTATTTAATATTCTTGAGCTGGGTAAACATTTTCATAAGTTAAATTATTTTGTGCATTTTGAGTTTAAATTATGTCCCTGCTCTGATTTCATCATTTATAAAATAAAAATGCAATCATAGCATTTCTGTCCATATAAAACCATGCCTTTTTTTTTAAGTATACTTTTTTTGGGGGGGCAGTTTCAGGTTTACAGAAAAATTGAATGGAAAGTACAGATAGTTTTCATATGTTCCCTCACTCCCTACCTTCTCCCAAATTCCTCTGTTAGTAACATCTTGCACTAGTGTCCTATATTTGTTACAACTGATGAGCCAATGTTGTTACATTATTTAAAAAAAAATTTCATTTATTTTTTTGAGAGAGAGAGTGAGAGAGAGATCATGAGCAGGGGGAGGGGTAGAGGGAGAAACAGACTCCCTGCCAATCAGGGAGCCCAACATGAGTCTTGATCCCAGGACCCTGGGATCATGACCTGAGCTGAAGGCAGACCCTTAACTGACTGAGCCACCCAGGCGCCCTGTTGTTACATTATTAAGTAAAGTCTGTAGTTTTACATTAGGTCTTTGTATTGTACATTCTATGGGTTTTGGCAAATGTGTAATTATATTTATCCACCGTTTCAATATCATACAGAATAGCTTCACTGCCCTAAAAATACCCTGAGCTCCATCTATTCTTCTCTGCTTCCCTCTTTCCCAGTGAACCCCTGGTGATCACTGATCTTTTTACCGTCTTTTTACTGTCTCCAGTTTGACCTTTTTCAGAATGTCCTATAGTTGGGAATCCCAGTATGTAGCCTTTTCAGATGACTTCTTTCACTTAGCAATATGCATTTAAGTTTCCTCCATATCTTTTTGTGGTTTGATAGCTCATTTTAAAAAAATTGCTTAATAATATTCCATTGTGTGAATGTACCAATTTGTTTATCTATTTACCCACTGAAGGATATCTTATTACTTACAAGTTTTGGCAGCCCCCATCTTTTCAAATTGAAATGCTACATTAAGTGGAATGTCCTAAATTTCATTCACTTACCTTATAAAGCAGACTTTGTTATGTCTTAAATTAATGTCTAGAGGTATGTAAATGTAGTCATGGGTGCTCAAACAGAGATACAATTTAAATATTCAGTATCACAGATGACATGGAATCCTCATGTTACTCCAATTACAGTATCTGGTAAAAGTTAAGGTGTCATACTTCTCAGACAATTTTTTTAAAAAAAGATTTTATTTATTTATTTGAGAGAGAGAGAGCTTGTGAGCACAAGCAGGGGGAAGCACAGAGGGAGAGGGAGAAGCAGACTCCCGGCTGAGCAGGGGTGCTGGAAGATGCGGAGCTGGATCCCAGGACCGTGGTCATGAAATGAGCGGAAGGCAGATGCCTAACCCACTGAACCAACCAGGCATCCCACAGACAAATTTTTAATATTAATGGTGACTGTATTTTTCTTTAAGATTTTTATTTTTTTTTAATTTGACAGAGAGAAAGAGAGAGAGCACAAGCAGGGGGAGCGGCAGGCAGATGGAGAGGGAGAAGCAGGCTTCCTGCGGAGCAAGGAGCCTGATGCGGGGCTGGATCCCAAGACCCTAGGATCATGACCCGAGCCGAAGTTTGCTTAACCAACTGAGCCACCCAGGAGCCCCGGTTATATTTTTCTTTAATATTAACCTAATGTAAACTTCTAAAATCTCTAATTGACTTTGGGACCTTGGTCTGGTATCTTCTGCCTAAATGGTTGCTGCACTTGAGCATGTGTTTCACTTCTCAGATGTCTGTTAACATTTTTCATGATTGTCATGACAATTGTAGACAATTATAAAAACAGTAAAGAGAAGAGCTTACATTTCTAACAGCCCTTGTGTCACTTTCTGCTGAAGACACTGTGAAATCTTTAAATCTAGTTAATACCCAACTAACATTTTTCTATGGGAATTCAAAGCTATACTAATGATATTCATTGGACTGTTAGAACAATTCACGAAAGACTTAAGGTTTCTAAATGCTGAGGTTGTTTTCACATTCCATTTAATATCAAGGGAGGAATCTTTGTGCTATGTGAGGCCATCTGTATTGAGCAGCTGGGCAGTTGGAGTTGAAAATCTTCCTAAATGTTCAGGATATGGAATTGATCTGATTTTAGGGAATGGGTATTTCTTTTTCTTTCTTTCTTTTTTTTTTACCCTAGAGAGAAAAAGAAAGAGGTTCCTGTCTTGCATGTAGAACTTATTTGCTCTGCTTTATTCAGCATGGCTCTGTGTTTGTACCAGTGTTTGTAACAGTCTCCAAGAGTAGCAGTCTTCAAATTGGGGTTTTGTATTTTCGGGGGTATCAGAAGGCTTTCCAAAGGGGACATAAGCACAGAAAATTTTAAGGAAATCTAGACCCACAACATCCGTGTGCACACTCTTGAAAAAGTGATGTGCTTAATCAAACGCTTGGTGTTTTAAGCCCCTTTAAAAAAAAATAAAAGTGACATGCTTATGACTGCTCTTATAGTATTTAATCTTTTTCTCCCACATTACAAGAGGAAGGTGTACCACTTACATATCCAAGATATAATTATGGTGCCTTGACCTGGGGATAAAATACTTCTGAGTACCAAAGAAAAGGACAGTTCAAAACCTGTAGCCATGAAGCCTCCTTTAACCACAACTTTGTGTCCTTCTATATTTCTGTTAAGGGTGCTGATCCTCAACCATTTTGCCCCTCAGGGGAGACACCTGGCAATATCTGCAGACAGTTTTTTATTGCCATAACTGAGGGGTTCTGGTTGGGGATCAGTGCTAGTGGGTAGAGGTGGGGAATGCTGCTAAACATCCTACAATGCATGGGATACCTGATAATGAAGAATTTATTCAACCCCAAATGTCAATAATGCTCCAGGTTGAGTAACTTATATGTTAAGGGTGATATGTGGCATAAGAAATGGAGTTTTGGCCTGTGTTACAATATTCTGGATTTGCATAATTCCTCAGTGGAAAAGTTGGAAAGCTGAAAAATTGCATCTGATAACCTTGAGGCTTCCTTTTCTTTCTTTTTCTTTTTTTTTATGATTTTTTTTATTTGAGAGGGAGAGAGTGCGCACTAGAGGGCGGGGTGGGGGTGGGGTGGGCAGCGGCAGAGGGAGCAGGAGAAGCAGACTCCCCGCTGAGCAGGGAGCCCAAGGTGGGGCTCGTCCCAGGACTGAGTCACCCAGGCGCCCAGAAGGCTTCCTTTTCTAATTTTAAAGGATTAATGGCTTCTTAGCATTGGCAAGAAATACTGATGGTGGTGCTTTTTAAATTCCATTCAGGGGGCGCCTGGGTGGCTCAGTCGTTAAGCGTCTGCCTTCGGCTCAGGTCATGATCCCGGGGTCCTGGGATCGAGCCCCGCATCGGGCTCCCTGCTCGGCGGGAAGCCTGCTTCTCCCTCTCCCACTCCCCCTGCTTGTGTTCCCTCTCTCGCTGTGTCTCTCTCAAATAAATAAAATCTAAAAAAAAAAAAAAAAATTCCATTCAGGTGACAAATTCATGGCAAGGTTCCAATCCTTATCTGTTTTGGCATTAGAATATTCTCAATTTAAGGGCGCCTAGGTGGCTCAGTTGGTTAAGCATTTGACTCTTGATTTCAGCTCAGGTCATGATCTCAGGGTCGTGAGATTGAGCCCTGCATTGGGCTCACGATGGGTGCGGAGCCTGCTTAAGATTCTCTCTCTCCTTCTCCCTCTGCCCCACCTCTACCCCCACCCCCACTGGCACGCGTGCTCTCTCTCTAAAAATAAAAAAAATAATATTCTCAATTTATAAAAATCGTGTAAAGAAATAGTAACTTACAAGAGTTCCCTAAGAACTAACAAAGACCTACTCACTTATCTCATCTGTACTTCACTTGCTTATGTTGCATGATTTGAGAGCAGTGAAGGCAAAAGTCTCGACATTTACTTCTGACAGATCGACATCATATTTTGGAGTAAGATAAACACATACTGGGAGTACTTTAATATATGTTTTCTTGAACTTATTCTGACTTACAGGAGAAATATTTTTATGGACTTTTACCAAATATTACTGGATCATACAAAGACATTTTTCTATTTGGGTATAAGTCTATGATATACTGTTACTTCTCTGCTCATTTATTTGTTTTTATTATATACCACTAGATTCAGGTTAATCTGATGGAAATATTTTGTGGATTCTGCTGTAAATAATTCACATAGCAATCAGAAATAGAATTTTTGTAAACTTACACTGGGTAATGATCTAATACCTTTTCTTCATTTTGCAGTTAATTTCCACTAAGTAGATTAAATTGTGTTCTTAAAAGCAGAATTCCACTTATCTGGGGATACAAAACAAAATGTTCCAAAATGTAGTCTTGGTTGTAATACTCTAAATTTTTTTTTTTTAAGATTTTATTTATTTATTTGACAGAGAGAGACATAGAGAGAGAGCACAAGCAGGGGGAGTGGGAGAGGGAGAAGCAGGCTTCCCGCTGAGCAGGGAGCCCGATGCAGGGCTCTATCCCAGGACCCTGGGATCATGACCTGAGCCGAAGGCAGACGCTTAACGACTGAGCCACCCAGGCGCCCCTGGTTGTAATACGCTAAACTCTAGAAATCCAGGTTCATTTATTTGGGATTAATTTCTCCCTCTTGGACGTTGATACACTGTTCTATACCTAACAAATGCATGATTACAAAATTAATCATTTTCTACAGTCAAATGAAATTACACACATACACATGCACAATAGTTTAGTGTCCATCTCTTTGTCATAATTTTTAAATGCACTTCCAAATGACATTAAAAAATGGGGAAAAGGTCTTTATTCAGAACCTATTGATTTTTAACTTCCAAATCTGTGGGTTTGTTTCTTTTTAACCCTAGTTTCATCCAATTTGAGTTTCACAAACAAGATGCCTCTAACAGGTATAAATATTAGTTATTTCATAAGAATTTTAAAAGCTTCTTTGGTATACTTCTAAGAACTGAGAAAGTGAAAGAAACTAATGTGTAAAAGTAGTTTTGCAAATCAGGTAGTTTCTAATTCTTTGCTTCAACAAAATTGAAGAAGAACTCTACATTTGAGTTGTGAGATTATTTGAAATAGTATTTAATAATAGCTCACCATGTGAGTTTTGTCATATAACCAAGAAGAAATTTTAAAAATTGGGTGAAGTTGCTACAACAAAATTCCTTCCATTCTTATATTTATTCTGTTTCCATACTTTTATATGTGAATAAGATTTTTTAGTTCTTTATGTTAAAATATTTTTAAAGGAATAGAAATCATATGGAACTGGCTTCATAATAACAATAAATAACTTTCATCAACATGAAGTTGGGAAAATAAAGCCCCTATCCATCTCTGTAAGAGAAGCATTTCCAATTAAATAGTTACTTTTTAAAAATTTATATGTTTACTACTTTTATTTACTCAAATCTGTGTTATTTATATTATTTTGATCAATTATCTCTAATAATTATAGTACTATCTTAATTCATCTGACTTTTCAAACATTAGATCAAGAAATAAAATATTTATTTTAAGAACATATTTTGTTGCAAAAAAGCATGGTAGATGGATCAAGAAAAGATTTCCAAAACCAAAAATACATTACATTGGAATGTCGGGCCAGGGTTGAGAAAAAAATTCTACCGGGGGAGGAAAATGAAAATATGAATTCAAAAGAAAAAAAAGGAGCAATGTAAAATTTCCAACTGTTAAGGAACAGGTTGTGCATTTTAAAAATTAGTGATGGGTGTCAACACATTATGGTAATTAGATTCCACTGGACACGTGACAAGGTGATTAACAGTTTTATTTAAATGTGTTAATATATGTGATGTGTTGGAAATTATATTCTTTGCAACTCTTTGGATCCATGCTGAGAATTTCAGGTCCACCTAAGCCTGTGGAAGGAGGCATATATTTCACAACTCTCTCCAGGGAGATGTGAAGGAAAGACCACTGAGCTATTATTCCCCCTTCTCATGTTCCCCTAATCGGAAATGGACAAACACTTGGAGGAGAGAACCTATAGGTGTCAGCAGAGAGATGAAGGAGTGGACAGTTTTTTCAGTTCTCTGTCAAAAGTCCTTCTCAAACAGAGGAAGGAAACACGAATGGAAAGACACACTAGTCTTGAAGCACCCATTTATACAGTAAGTTCTTTAATTTTTAGCAATTCTTCCCCTACTGCAGAGACCCAATTTTTCCCCTCCCTCACAATTTTCATTCCTCCCCCATATTTACTTGAAGATGAGCATATTACCCCCTTTTACTATCTGGGAAGAGAAAATGACCTGTGTGAGGCTAGCAGGGAAGTGGGAGTTAGGAGGTTGTAGAGCAAACCATTAGTCTTAAACTTGAAGTGGTATAAACATTTAAATGCCAGAACTGGGGCAAAATCGGGAAACAATGCAGGAAAAGAGGTGCAAGTCCCTGGCATTAGACGACTGCTGTTCTAGAAGTCTGTCCCGAAGCAGTGTCTTTCCTTTAATGAACCCTGCATCTGGGGACCACACCAAGTTTCTTTGACTCCAAATTTGCTCCTTGTATTTGCCTGGGGTGGACATCCCTTTTGATTACCCAATCACATCACTGCGTAGCACCATTTACACACTCACACATGCTCACTTAAGAGTTTTGTTTGTTTATTTATTATTTATTTAGAAAGATTTTATTTATTTGAGAGACAGAGAGCACGAGTGGGGAGGAGGGGCAGTGACAGAGGGAGAGGGACAAGCAGACCCCCCACTGAGCAAGGAGCCAGACTTGGGGCTCAATCCCAGGATCCTGAGATCATGACCTGAGCCGAAGGCAGACGCTTAACCAACTGAGTCACCTAGGCGCCCTGTTTATTTGTTTTTAATCAACGCTGGGACCTGGTTTCCTCCCATTGAATCACAGAGGAAAATTTGGGGAATGCAAGAAGAGTTCTTGAAGTGGATCTCTTGGATTTAAGGTAACCATTTCTCAGGTGCCTGGGTGCCCTTCTGGTCCCTCTCCGAGCTCCTGGCTCAACTTCCCCTGACCGTGTGAAGAAGTAGGGGAGATCCGAATGCAGACCAGGCCTGCGGAGCTCAGCTCACAGGGGCTGGCCATCCCTGGTGGAGCCTGTCATTGGGCACTGGGACTCCCGGAAAACGCATACTGCAGATTTTGCAGTTCTCCATCTTGACTGCTTCTCAGACTGACCATCAGGATGAGTTTTCACCAGCCTCTTGCCACACCTCCTCCCATCCAAGCAGCAGCAGGAACTCTCTTGCATGTGCTGAGTCCCAAGTGGTGGCTTCTTGGCCACACCGTCTGCCTGCCAGGCTGACTTGCCTTCCCGAAGGGCATACTGCCTTCCATCCTCTAGCACATCTGTGAGTCACCCTAGCTTACGAGTGGCGGGATATTGCGAACCTCACCTATAAAGTGTGGGAAACCCACCAGTCAAGCTGAAGAGGCCTGGTATCCCCACTCGCTTTTACTCAAGCTTTTCATCTATATTATTCAAATTCCTCTCTAATAACCAGAGCACCTCGGACAAGTAGGCCAGCATTTATGTCCATCAGGATTATAAGGAGGTAGGAAGATAGCTTTGAGAAGGGAAGAGGAGAGGGTTTATACCTCTCTCTAGGCTGGAACCCTGGTCATGCTTAAGGCACCCTGCACAGTGCCCGAGTCCCTGGTCTGAGGCGGGATTTCCTTTCCCACTTGTCCCTCCGAACCTCGTCGCAGTCTGAGGGATCCGGCGTGAGGCCAGAGGGCTGTGTGACAGCGAAGAAGCCTGTGGCGCAAACGCAGCCACCTCACGTTAACGGGAACGAGTTATATACCCGAGCAAACGTGACGAGAACCGAAGGAATACATGTCCGACTCCAGGTAGTCTCCAGGCACCCTCCCCCAGGGCCTGGATTCCTCTCCCTGATCCCGCGAGGACGAGAGCACTCGTACAGCCCCTACCAGTAGAGGGTCTAAGGGTCTGGGCAGACCCCCCGTCCTCCCCCGTCGGGGACAGACCCGCTCTCACTGCTCTCCCCCACCTCACTCCAGGGCGCCACGGAGAGACCCGGACAGAAACCTAGCGGCCCGTATCCCTTCCTCACTACCCCAGCTGGGTGATGCCCGGGGGACACGACTACCTCCCCAAATCTCACCTGCATTAGCGTCACCTGCGCGTTCTTCAGGTATTTGCGGAGCCACTGGATGCCCTCCTCCTCCAGGCAGGCGCTCAGGGACAATAAGGGACCTCCCATGGAGCCTCGGGTTTCCAGCCGCAGTGACCGCTTCTGTCCAGGTCTTCCACCGGGCGCTGGCATTTCAGTGAGGGCCCTCCGAGGCGCGGAGCGGCGGGGCTCCCAGGGGCCCCTCTGCGGGGGCTGCTGCCCTCACCCCCCGAGTCCTCCGGAAGCGCATCGGCGGGCTCGCAGGGGGCCTGGCTATGATTGGCTCCACTGAACGTCAATCAGAGCTCGGCGCGGTGGGGGCGGGGGGCGTCGCCGAGGGTCCCCACTGCTTAAAGCCGCTAGGGCTCATTCCCACGTTCTCTGGAGAAGCCGCTTCTCCGGGTGCCCTCAGTCACCGTCCCCGAGGTTCTCCCAGTTTGTGGGCGCTGTTTCTGCCCCCAGGGCCGGGATCCCGGTACTCCGCTTCGGCCCCCTGCGGTCTCAGCTCCCAGGCTCGGTCCCCAACCCCCGGGGCGCGGGGCAGCCAGGCCAGGGATCGGCGGCCGAGAAGCACCCCGGCCTGGGAGGCCCGGTGCGGCTGCTGTGCGCACCTCTCCAAGCCCCGAGCGGCTGCTGCGCGGCCCGTTAGTGCCCGCACGGAGGGAAGGGGGTGTCCAGGGCTGGGGAGGGAGAGAGCGGGACGGGGAGGGAGAGAGCGGGACGAGGAGGGAGAGAGCGGGACGGGGAGGGAGGGAGCGGGACGAGGAGGAAGAGGCGGCCGAGTGGGGAAAGGGCGAGGGGAGAAGGTTGTGGGGGAGGAGGAGTGTTAGCAGCGAAAGCTCTTGCTTCTCTCGGTCCCACTCCGGCGGCTTCTCACCTCCATTCCGCTCTCACCTGCTCACCTCTGCGGGTGAGAGGAGCGGCAGCGGGGTTTCCGGGAGCGTTCTCCGCTTCTGGCGGGGCTGCAGCATGAAACAGGGACCTCGAATCTAAGTCCACTTCAGCTGAATGGATAAATGCAAAACTGGACTAATCCTGGCATCTTCCCCACTGGCAGGTAGAAAAGAGGGACGTCATCTGTTCCTGAGTAGAAGAACTTGAAACCGCAGGTAGCGTGGACGTGGAAATGTGGGGCCGTAGGAATCTCCAGCACTGGCCACACTCCTAAGTCCACTTCCAAACCTCGTTCACGACCCTGAATGGAATAAATAATATATAAATACATAATAAAAAGTATATATTTATATAAAACGTTTTTATTTATAAATATGTAATACATAGTAATATAAAATTTTAATCATATATATATATAATATATAAATATATATATTTAGTGGAGTGGAATAGAATAAAATAGACCAATGTTCAATGCCGATTACCATGCTAAATGACCATTGCATTTGAGATGGACTAGAATAAAATGGAACAGAAAATGTCAGCCTGCATCACAGGCAGTGAGCATAGCTATAGTTTCATGTGACATTTGTTTCTATTAAATGTATGTGCTTATGTTTGTCTGTGTTAGCACAAACTACAAAAAAGTTTGAAAAACACTGATCCTTCTCTTAGAACTGAATTCTTGGTGCCCTTGCTCCCAAAGTAACCCAAGGCCTCCTCCCTGTGAGCCCTGCACTCCCCCCGCCCCACTCCTTAGACTCATCTATCCAAAGAGTGAGTTTTCTTCAGGACCTGGTAGGTGATAGAAAGGAGCTTTGCTCTTTCTTTCTGAAAATAGTCGCTAGTTGGGGGTACCACACAATGATCTACTCATCATTTTTCAGTTACACTGAATCCTTTTTCCAGCAGAAAAAATGGAATTGACTGTTGAATATCTTCCCACAAGGGAAATGCAAGCCTGATGGCACTACCATTAAGTTGCAACGAACACTCAAAGGGAAAAATAATTCTAATCCTACAGGAGTCTTTACAGAATATGAAGAGAGGATATATCCCCTCCTCATTTTATGAGACTAGTATAACCCTTATACTAAAAACTTGACAGGAACCCTACAAGAAAGGAAAATTATAAGTCAATCTCACCCATGAATATAGATGAAAAAAAATCCTAAACAGAGTTCACAGGGACTTTCACACAGGAAAAATAAATCTCGCACTCAAATAAAAGAGGAAATCATTAATTTCTTGGGAAAGCTGAAGGTCGTGCAGTAGCACTTTCCTTCCAAGGAAAAGAAAGGAGAAAATGCAGACATCTAGAAGAGGAAAAAAAAAATCACACAGCTTCCATATGTTTCTTTAAAAAAATATCTTGGGGTGATGGGTTGTGGATCTCTGTTACTGCAAAAAGCAACACAGAACTTCTGTGTTCTGCATTGTGTACTTAAACCCAGGCTGGGTTATTCTTAGTGCTCTCCATGGAGATTCTCTCCATCTTAGCCTCATTTTTATTTTTTAAATTTTTAAAAAAGATTTTATTTATTTTTTTGAGAGAGAGAACATACACAAGCCAGGGAAGAGGCAGAGGGAGGGAGAAGCAGACTCCCTGCTGAGCAGGGAGCTGATGCAGGGCTTGGTGCTCAATCCCAGGACTCTGAGATCATGACCTGAGCAGAAGGCAGGTGCTTAACAACGGAGCCATCCAGGCGCCCCTTAGCCTCATTTTTCTCAAAGAATCACTTACTTTGAATTGTAACTCGATCAGCTTAGGAAAACGAATGATAGAACATAATACAGAAATTACAATCATTCTACTCTATCAGTTCTCGAAATACGGTCTCTGGATCAGCAGCTTCAGCATCACCTGGAAATGTACTAAAATGCAAAATCTCAGGTCTAAACCCAGACCTAGCCCTGAATTAGAAACTCTGGGTGGGGGTCCCAGGAATCTGCATTTTAACAAGCCTTCTAGACGATCCTGGTGCACTCAAGTTTGGGAGCGCCCACTCTGATTCAACTGGTAGCACACTCACAGGTAACACTCTACTTGGGCCCATATCACCAGTGACTTCTGGCAAAAACCTTTAGACAAAATCAACAACACAATAAAATACCATAATTTTCTTATTTTTGAATAGCTCTGGATTTTTAGTAAGAATAATTCTTTAAAACAAAGTTGTGAGCTAGCTGGGAAAGATCACAGAGGCAAGTAGTTTCCCACTGAGGCCCAAGTACAGATTTATCTTAATTTGGCTTTTAAAATTAAAAATCTTTTAAAATTTTTTATTGTGGGCTCATTTTTAGGCTCAGTATGCAACCACCCTCCTTAAATCTCTACTCTCTGCTTGGTTTATCCAACAGTCCCTCACATTTTCTTTAATAAAAATTCCAGTAGAACCGTCTTATTCTCTGTGTGTGAGTACAGGGAAATGCCAATGTTTCTTTTCTGGTTTGACAGAGAAAATTCATAAGTAATTTTACCTTCCTGTAGATGAAGACGTTAACTCAACATTATTACAAGAACACTAAATTATTAAGAAAGGTGAGTATTCAAAATTACAGATGTTTTATAGGTTAAGGTCGTTTTATCAGGCCTCACCCCAAATCTTTGAAGTCTAGCAGTTTGAAAAATCATCCTTGTTAGAAATATCATTTATAAGAAAGTTTTGTGTTAAAAATACTTCGTTCTTCCCAGCTTTGGGGACAAGAAAGAACATTTTTTGCTTTTTATCTTGCTGAGAATGTTGTCACTGGCATTTCAAGGCTAAGAACTGAAAGTCCATTATTGGCATTGGGTTAAAAGAAAAAGGCAGACCCTGTTAGAGAGTAAAATTTTACAATATGAAATGGAAAATGATACATTAGGTTTACTTAGGCAGGGAATAGGGGACTTTTAACAACAGCTGAAAAGAAAGGAAAGTAGGAAGAGACGAAGAAAAGTTAGAAGCGTAAGAAGGAAGAAAGCAAGCGTTAGTCATAGGTGATATGATTGTCTACAGAGAAAATACAAAATAATCTAAGACATAAGAATTAATAAGAGAGTTTAGCAAGGTGGTTAGAGAGATACAGAAAAAGTCAATTGCATTTTTCTATCAAACAAAAAGGTAGGAAATGTGACAAAATGGTCCCTTTTGATAGTAACTTATAATAATACTTAAAGTCATCAGGAATAAATTCTCAGAAAGGGCATGCAAGATCCTAATGGGGAAAATTAAAAACATTGAAAGACAGTGGTGAGGTCCTGTATAAATGGAGAGATACACCATAATCATGGTTAAGAAGCCTCAATATTACAAAAATGTTAGTCTTCCCAATATGTTCTATAGCTTCAATATAATTCCTAAAAGAATCTCTCCAGGGTATTTTGTGGAATTTAGACAAACTGATTTTAAAATAAAACAAAGTAGTACAAGGTTAAGAAAAGGCAAGATATGGGCACCTGGGTGGTTCAGTCAGTTAAGCTTCTGCCTTTGGCTCAGGTCATGATGCCAGGGTCCTGGGATGGAGACCCACATCAGGCTCCCTGCTCCGTGGAGAGTCTGCTTCTCCCTCTCTCTCTGCCTGCCGCTCCCCCTGCTTGTGCTCTCTCTCTCTGTCAAATAAATAAATAAATAAATCTTAAAAAACAAAAGAAAAGGCAAGATACTACTGAAGACTGATACTGTCACTAAGACCCTGCACTACTGGTGGTGGCAGGGTGTGTAGGCAACTGGATCAACAGAATAGAATGGAAAGATGGCATCAGAGCTTCTTGTATGTGAAGAGTGGACATTAAAGATAAATGGATAAAAGATGTACTATTCAATAAATAACAATGGAATAATTGGATATACATTCATCATACATAAAAATAAACTCCAAATGAATGAAGTACTAAAATATTAAAAACAAATATTAAAAGTTTCAGATGAAGTGTAAAAGAAATAACTATATGACTTTAAGGTAGGGCAATATTTATTACATAAGACACACATACATTTTTAAAAACATAGAAATACATAAAGCAGCTAATAAACATAAAGGAAAAAATCTATCATAATACAATAATAGTAGAGGACTTTAACACCCCACTTACATCAATGGATAGATCATCTGAAGAGAAAAATCAACAAGGAAACAGTGGCTTTGAATGACACGTTGGACCACTTGGATCCAACACAAATATTCAGAACATTCCATCCTAAAACAGCAGAATACACATTCTTTTCAAGTGCACATGGAACATTTCCAGAATACATTACATGTTAGGCCACAAAATAAGTCTCAACAAATTAAAAAAGATTGAAGTCATACCATGCATCTTTCCCAACCACAATGCTATGAAACTAGAAATTAACTGCAAGAAAAAATCTTGGAAGAACACAAGTACATGGAGGTTACATAACATGCTACTAAATAATGAATGTGTCAGCCAAGAAATTAAAGAGGAAATAAAAAAAAATACATGGACACAAATGCAAATGAGAACACAATGGTCCAAAATCTTTGGGATTCAGTAAAAGTTGTTCTTAGAGGGAAGTTTATAGCAATACAGGCCTACCTCAAGAAGCAAGAAAAATCTCAAATAAACAACCTAACCATACACCTAAAGGAGCTATAGAAAGAACAACAAACAAAATCCAAAACCAGTAAAAGAAAGAACAACAAACAAAATCCAAAACCAGTAAAAGGAAAGAAATAATAAAGATTAGACCAGAAATAAATGAAATAGAAAGTAAAAAAACAATAGAACAGATTAATGGAACCAGGAACTGGTTCTTTGAAAATATCAACAAAATTAATAAACCTTCAATCAGATTCACAAAAAAAAAAAAAGAGAGAGAGGACTCAAATAAGCAAAATCAGAAACAAAAGAGGAGAAATGAAAACCAACACCACAGAATTACAAAGGATTATAAGAGAATATTATGAAAAATTTTATCCCAGCAAATCTGACAACCTAGAAGAATTGGATAAATTCCTAGAAACATATAAACTATCAAAACTGAATCAGAAAGAAATAGAAAATTTGAACAGACCAATTACCAGCAATGAAATTGAGTCAGTAATCAAAATGCTCCCAACAAATAAATGTCCTGAACCAGATGGCCTCATAGGGGAATTCTGCCAAACATTTAAAGAAGAGCTAATACCCATCCTCAAAACATTCCAAAAAATAAAAGAGGAAGGAAAGTTTCCAAATTCATTCTGGGAGGCCAGCATTACCCTGGTACCAAAACCAAATAAAAGACACTACAAAAAAAGAGAACTACAGGCCAATATCTCTGACGAACATAGGTGTGAAATTCCTCAACAAAATATTAGCAAACTGAATCCAACAATGCATTAAAAGAATCATTCACCACAACCAAGTGGGATTTATTCCCGCGTTGCAAGTGTGGTTCAATATTTGCAAATCAATCAATGTGATATATCACCTCAATAAGAGAAAGGATAAAAACCATATGATCATTTCAATAGATGCAGAAAAAACATTTGGTAAAGTAAAACACCGATTCATGATAAAAACCCTCAACAAAGTAGGTGTAGAGGGAACATACCTCAACATAATAAAGGCCATATATGAGAAAACCACAGCTAACGTCATACTCAATGGTAAAAAACTGAGAGCTTTCCTCTTAAGATCAGGAACAAGGATGTCCGCTCTCACTTTTCTTCAACATAGTACTAGAAGTCCTAGCCATAGCAATCAGACAAGAAAAAGAAATAAAATGCACCCACATTGGTAAGGAAGAAGTAAAACGGTCCCTATTTGCAGTTGACATGATACTAT
Source organism: Halichoerus grypus (assembly GCF_964656455.1). Classification (NCBI taxonomy): domain Eukaryota; kingdom Metazoa; phylum Chordata; class Mammalia; order Carnivora; family Phocidae; genus Halichoerus; species Halichoerus grypus. Next base: position 115,143,116 of record NC_135720.1, read on the forward strand.
ATATAGAAAACCTGAAAGACTCCACTAAAAAAAACTGCTAGAACTGATAAATAAATTCATCATACTCAATGGTAGAAAACTGAAAGCTTTCCTCCTAAGACCAGGAACAAGGATGTCCACTCTCACCAATTTATTCAATATAGTCCTGGATCAGCCATAAAGAAGAATGAAATCTTGTCTTTTGCAACAACATTGATGGATCTAGATGTTATAATGCTAAGTGAAGTCAGTCAGAGAAGGACAAATACCATATGATTTCACTCATATGTGGAATTTAAGAAACAAAACAAACGAACCAAGGAGAAAAGAGAGAGAGAGAAACTAAGACACAGACTCTTACCTATAGAGAACAAACTGATGGTTTGGGTTGCTGGGGTGATGGGTGAGATAAGTGATGGGGATTAAGGAGTGCATTTGTGATGAGCACAGGGTGATATATAAAATTGTTGAATCACTGGGGGCGCCTGGGTGGCTCAGTTGGTTAAGCGACTGCCTTCAGCTCAGGTCATGATCCCTGGAGTCCCAGGATAGAGTGCCACATCGGGCTCCCTGCTCAGCAGGGAGTCTGCTCCCTCTGGCCCTCCCCCCTCTCATGCTCTTTCTCTCTCTCAGTCTCTCTCTCTCAAATAAATAAATAAAATCTTAAAAAAAAATTAAGAATTGTTGAATCACTATATTGTACACCTGAAACTAATATAACACTGTATGTTAACTATACAGAATTAAAAAAGAAACATAAAAATAAAAAATAAAAGAAAAAGTTAATAAATCTGGCCACATTAAAATTAGAAACTTTTGTCAAAGTACACCCTAAAGAAAGAAAACTCAAAAGCCACAAACTAAATTTATTTGCATCACACATAATTTACATAGGATTATATTCAGAACATTTAACAATAGTCCAAGAGAAAAATAGTCAAAAGACATAAATAGACATTTTATAAAAAGGAAATATAAATGACCAATAAATATATTAAAAAGTACGTGTATTCACCATAGTTATCAAAGAATGGTGAATTACAACTGCCTTTGAAATCATATTTAAAAATCATTAGATAGACAAAAACCAAAATACCTACCATTATCAAGTTTACTTGGCCAGGGACTCAGGGTGCCAAAGTGAGAGAAGTTTACTTTGATTTTCTGCCAAAGCCAGAAAGAAGGTGCTAGGTCCAAGGACTGAAAAAAGAGCACAAGAACAAGCAGGGCACCAAATTTGAAAGCAAAGAGTAAGAAAAATGCTTTGGGGATTGAAATGAAATAACCAAACAATCAAGATTAAATGACCCAGAGACAGAGACTTTTGAACTCAGAAATAGCCCTGGTTTGCCCACTGGATTTCCAGCACAGTTTGCTGGGAACTCTGACCAATGATGAAGGAGCCTGTGTCTTTCCTGGAATTGGCATGAGTTAGAATCAAAGAAAATTAAATTTAAGACACAGCTGAGGAGGGGGTGACAGAGGATGAGACGCAAGGGTCCTGAATCAGGGTCTAATAGAACACATTCAAGGATTAAACTGTTGTCCAGTCCGGGCAGATTTTAGATCCCAAGGGAAATAAATCTGTGGGGTCATGGTGGTACCCAACCATTAATGAAGTGAATCTGGCCACGCATTTTGAAGGATCCCTGCAAGATGGTACAGGTGGTTGTGAGAACTCCAATCGGCCTCTAGGGAAAAGAAACAGCATACCACAGGTGAGAATATCCAGATCTCACACCTACTGGCCAGGTCAGAGCTGGGGATGGGCTAAGATAAAGGAAATGGGCAAAACAACTGGGTAGAGGCCTCAGGGTCATTGATGCAGCCTGGTCAGACATGCTGGAGATTAGGTAAGGATGCTACAGCCCACTTCTTGTTACTCCTTTTTTCAGAATGCACTTGCCTCATTTTATCCAGGGAGACTTAAGGAGAGGAGTGTGTGCAGATCCAATGTATATTACTATAATTTTACTTCACCTACGGAAAAAGAGTATGTATTTTTATTATCAGTGTATCTCCTCTCCAAATTCCATCATTCCAACCATAATGGACCCCAATTGTTCAATTTCAGTAGTCCTATATAAGTGGATGCAGGCCAGTTTACAGAAAAGCAGGTTATAGGAGACCATAAGTAGAAAAACATTGCTCAAAAGAACATGATATGTATCATCTGGCATTATGAAGAAATTACACCTTAGACTGAGCTAGTTAATAAATATTTGTAGCTACAAACGGGCTACAGTGTTTGATTTCTCAGTTTAATGAACATTTCCTTTTGCCCTTCAGGGGCAGACTAAGATTGATCGTGATTCCCTACTACCCCCTAGTGGGAATTCCTTCTTTTGAAAAAAAGTCCTATTTCTTATCGTTTAAAAAATTCCACAGTAAATACCTGAACTCGTTCTTGTTATAAAATGTTCAAACCATATAGAATGGTATAAGGCAGGTGTGTGGCAGGAAAAATTCTAGGATGTCAACTGAGGATTGTTTTGTCTTTCTACTTTCGAGACAGATAAGGTACTTCCTCTTCATGCCTTGGGTGACCACAGCAGAACAATGATGATCAAAAGATGCAGTTCTTGCATTTAAAATTTACTTTTGAAAACCATGGTAGAGGCAAGATGAAAGAAAGGCCTTGATTAGTAAATGTCTGAGCCAGTGCTTATGCCATAAATTATAGATTTGCGAAGGACTCTTGATGAAATCAGAGCCAGTTTTCCTGCTTTGGAGCTGATACAGAATCCGTGGGCTGAGAAGACGGTGCCAGTCTGGGGTCTTGTGCCATATAATCCTTTAAGACTGTATCACAGATGATCAGTGCTCCCCCATACTCAGATACTCGGCATACAACAGCAGGCCCAGAGGGGGTGTATTGTCTCTCTTATTACAAATTTGAACAGAATAAAAATATTTCCAACAGTTTCTAAACTGTCTTTGCTTAATATTCATTGTCATCTGTCATCTGTGCTGAAGAAGGAAAAATCCTGGCAAGGAAAGGAATAAGGAGTTTTTGAGAGACAGGGTGCTGGATCCCCAGGCACCATGATCAATAGTCACCCTCCTTTTCTCCAGTTTTATTCTCAACTTGCTTTTTATCTAAATTTTATCCTAAATTTAAACAAATCTAAATCAACTAAATTTTATCCTAAATTTAAACATGCAAAATATTTTGGTTGGTCACCATATTTTACTTCTCTGCAAAACCAAAATCTATAGGAATGCGTGACTGGCTCAGTCAGTAGAACATGTGACTCTTGATCTCTGGGTTGTAAGTTTGAGTCCCAGGTTGGATGTAGAGATTACTTAGAAATAAAATCTTAGAAAAAAAACCCAACAAAATCTATCAAAGTAAGTTTTTATTGCCATAAATTTCTAAGAGTTAAAATGTTTCTTTTGTGCTCTTTCCACCATCTTTCCATTCTGCCACAATGGTGTGCATGAATGTCCTGGAAGAGCATGAACAATGTGAAAAGAGAGGCAAACGTCAGGTTCTTATTAGGCCATGCTCCAAAGTCATCGTCCAGTTTCTCACTGTGATGATGAAGCTCGGTTATATTGGCGAATTTGAAATCATTGATGACCACAGAGCTGGGAACCTCACGGGCAAGTTAAACAGGTGTGGAGTGATCAGTCCCAGATTTGATGTACTACTGAAAGATCTAGAAAAATGACAGAGTAACCTGCTTCCATCCTACCAGTTTGGTTTCATTGTCCTGACAACCTCACCCAGCATCATGGACCATGAAGAAGCAAGACAAAAACACACAGGAGAGAAAATCCTGGGATTCTTTTTCTAGGGATGTAATACATATGTGCAAATAAAATGCCCTTAATGGAAAAAAATGTTTCTTTTGTTTGACTTACTGCAATTTGGTATAGTACACAATAGATCAAAAGAGTAAATTTATTAGACATTTTTATAAGTAATTATCAACCATAAAAAAGTAAAATTATCTTGACAATGATTTTCTTTATGAGATAGATGTCGCTTTTCCCAATTAATTTAATGTATCTGTGGATAAATAATACTTATTTCTAGAATGAGACAAAATGTAGCATTAGTTTTATTTTGAATTTTCCTTTGATATACATAAGCACTTGGAAACTTTGTGCACATAGATAAGTAGGTGGTAATGGATGGAATTTTGTTGTAGTAATTTTGCTTAACTGCTTGAATTTCTGCAGAATTTTATTTTCTAAATCCCGTAGTGAAGTATCATCAAAAATTATTTTAAATAATGTAACATCTTACAACTTGGTTAGGTCCTCTTTCTATTTTGTTGGAAGCGAATTATAAACTACCTGACTTACAAAAATAATTTATGGGGATACAGGGTGGTAGAAATGGGTGAATTGTTTTGTTTTTTAGTTTAAAATAAATTTTAAAAATTGAAAAGGGAAAAGGCATGTTTGTGCTATGCTTGACATAATGACCTTTTTGGTTCTCTGTTGCTAAAGCCCACAAACTTGACAACTGAAACTTTCGATCTCATTTTATGGTTTTTAGTCAACTTTATTGAGGTGTAATTCACATAAAACAAATGGAAACATTTGAAGTATTCAGTTTCATGAGTTCTGGCAAATGTATATACCATATAACTGCTACAGAATACAATATACAGAATATTTTTTTGCTCCCCCAAGTTCCCTCTTGCCCTTTTGTAGTCAGTCCTCCTACCCCTTTGTACTCCCTACTGTACACAACTATTAATTTGATTTTAATCACTGTAAATTGGTTTTGGGGAAAAAAAGGGATTTGTTCCTTGTTCTTTGACTCATTTGTTGTCTCAGTTTCTGGGAAGCAAACCTAAATGTAAACATATGCAGCTAATCTAACGACATTATCACAAGACACACTTCTATTTTTTGAAATGATTGGTTCTTGTGATCTTTAGACAACACTGCAAATTATTTGACTTAGTTACTTTACTTACTTTCTTTGTAAAATTTAAAAATTTTGCTTCTTTGAAAAATTTGTAAGATCAAGAGTGATTATGTTGCTCTATAATCTCGACTTAAATGATTTTATGACTTTGGATTAATTTGAGCTAATGAATAAGTGACTTTTGATTACCTGCAAAATTCTGAAAAGAAATAATTCATAGAAGAAGGAGGCAAACCATGAGAGACTCTTAACTCTAGGAAACAAACTGATGGTTGCTGGAGGGGTGGTGGGTGGGGGGATGGGGTAACTGGCTGATGGGCATTAAGGAGGGCACGTGATGTGATGAGCACTGGGTGTTACATGCAACTGATGAATCACTAAGTTCCACCCCTGAAACTAATAATACACTATATGTTAACTAACTTGAATTTAAATAAAATCTAAAAAAAAAGAGAACTAATTCATAGAGACAAAGAAAAAAAATACTGGATCATCAAGCAGCTTTTATATATATACTCTTATCTGTATTTTGTTTTGCACAACTCAGATTAAGGTGGTAAATTCAATGTGACATACACATTAGTGTATTGTATTGACAAAGTTAGTTACATCTTAAAGCTGAAGTTAAACAATATTGTCATCCAATTATATACATATTTCTGTATGATTAAAACACATACATAATGATGGATTAAATTAACAACCAAAAAAGGAGAAAACTTGCAATTCAAACTTGGTCTTGGAATATTCATTATACTCTTAAAAAGACGTAGAAAAGTTTCTTTTTTCCTTTAGTATAATCTGCCTAGCTAGCAGAGATTTATTTTAGAATACTCTCACTCAGTATCCCGATAACTTTCAGTGCTTTGTGCTGTGTCATTTTCTCAAATTATTTTTAAAACAAGTAAAATCCCTTTGCTTCTGAGAGACCTAAAACTTATAATTTTCATGTTATCATCTTTATATTTATTTATTTATTTATTTATTTATTAAATTTTATTATGTTGTGTTCGTCACCGTACAATACATCATTAGTTTTTGATGTGGTGATCCACGATCCATTGTTTTCCTATAACACCCAGTGCTCCATGCAGTATTTATATTTATTTTTAAATGTTTTATTGTCACTCTGGTTATTGGGATAGCAAAAGCTAAAACAATTGCTCACTCTCAGGTACTTGTGCACTTAATTAAGTAATCAGTTTCTGTCAGAAATTTTTTGTTTTTGTTGCCTTCCTGAAACCCAGATCCTGGATTCAGAAATTAAAACTGTCGATATCTTTTAACTCTAAAAAAAAAAAAAAAGTAGTCATTACCAACTTCACCACTAGGTAGCACCAAAGGCTTAATCTTTTACCTTACAAAACACAGGAAGAAGTAATTCGGTGCATTTGGCATGCTCTATATATTTTAAATTAATTTTATATTATCAAAAGAGCTACCCTGTCTCTCAAACCCGTGATGTGGAAAAAGCTGACAAATAAAGAGCAGGAGTTCAACCTTCCTTGATTAATTCTGTTCAGGTAAAAAAAATATTAACATAGTTTTTAAATAAAGATTTTTTAAACCACTCACACACTCAACTAATTAATTAATTTAGAGAGTGATCAGGGAGAGGGGCAGAGAGAGAGGGGGAGAGAGAATCTCAAGCAGACTGCATTGAGTGTGCAAAGCCCAACACAGGGCTCGATCTCAGAACCCTGAGATCATGACCTGAGTGGAAATCAAGAGTTGGATGCTCAACCAACTGAGCCACCCAGACGCCCCTCCACCAGAAAATTTTAGAGGAATAAATGAATTCTGTAAAGTTGCAGGATGCAAAATTAATATACAGGAATTGGTTGTATCTCTACATAATAATAATAATAAACTATCAGAAAGAAGTTAAGAAAATAATCCCATTTACAATTGCATAAAAAAGAATACAAATACATAAGTATAAATTTAACCAAGAAGGTAAAAGACCTGTACTCTGAAAATTATAAGACATTGATGAAAGAAATTAAAGGCAATACAAATAAATGGAAAGATATACTGTGCTCCTGGATTGGAAGAATTAATACTGTTAAAATGTCTATACTACCCAAAATGATATACAGATTCAATGCACACAGAACTAGAACAAAGAATCCTACAGTTTGTATGAAACTACAAAAGACCCCCCAGAGCCAAAGAATCTTAAAAAAGAACAAAGCAGGAGGTATCACAATTCCTGATTTCAAACTATACTACAAAGCTGTAATAATCAGAACAGCATGGTACTGGCACAAAAGCAGACACTCGTAGACCAGCGGAGCAGAATAAAGAGCCCAGAACTGAACCCATGCTTATATGATCAATTAATCTATGACAACGGAAGAGAGAATATACAATGGGGAAAAGACAGTTTCTTTAGCAAATGGTGTTGGAATGGTATATTACTTGGCAATCAGAAAGAATGAAATCTTGCCATTTGCAACAATGTGGATGGAACTACAGTGTATTATGCTAAGTGAAAGAAGTCAGAGATAGACAAATATCATATATGATTTCACTCATATGTGGAATTGAAGAAACAAAACAGGAATATAAGGGAAGGGAAGGAAAATAAAATAAGATAAAAACAGAGAGGAAGACAAACCATATGAGACTCTTAAATATAGAGAACAAACTGAGGGTTGCTGGAGGGGAGGTGAGTGGGGGGATGGGTTAAATGGGTGATGGGCATTAAGGAGGGCACTTGTTGGGATGAGCACTGGGTGTTATATGTAAGTGATGAATCACTAATTCTACTCCTAAAATCAATACTACACTATATGTTAACTAACTTGAATTTAAATTAAAAAGCAAAACAAAACAAAAAACCCTAAATGGTGTTGAGAAAACTGGACCGCTATATGCAAAAGAAGGAAACTGAACCACTTCTTTACACCACATACAAAAATAAACTCAAAATGTATTAAAGACCTAAATGTAACCATAAAAATCCTAAGGAAAACAGGCAGTTAATTCTTGGAAATTAGTCTTCACAATATACATATATTTTTGGATCTGTCTCCTCAGGCAAGAGCAACAAAAGCAAAAATGAACTATATTTTCTGTAGTTGGGACTACAACAAACTAAGAAGGTTTTTTTTTATTTAAGATTTTGTGTATTTATTTTAGAGAGAAAGTAAGAGCAAGTAGGGGGAGGAGCAGAGGGAGAGGGACAAGCAGACTCTGCTGAGCAGGGAGCCTGACACTGGGCTCAATCCCATGACCCTGAGATCATGACCTGAGCTGAAATCAAGAGTCAGAAGCGTAACTGACTGAGTCACCCAGGTGCCCCCAAACTAAAAATCTTTTGTACAGCAAAGAAAACCATCAACAAAATGAAAAGGCAGTCTACTGAATAGGAGAAGAAATTTGCAATTAATATATTTGCTAAGGGGTTAATATCCAAAATATATTAAGAACTAGTACAAGTCAACACACACAAAAAGCAAACAGTCCAATTAAAATATGGGTAGAGGACCCAAATAGACATTTTCCAAAGAATATATACAAATGGCCAATAGACATACAAAACTATGCTCAACATCACTAATTACCGGGAAATACAAATCAAAACCCACAATGAAATATGACTTCACATCTGTCAGAATGGTTAGTATAAAAAAAAGCAATAAATAACAAGTGTTGGGGAGGATATGGAGAAAAGGGAATGCTCCTGAGCTGTTGCTGGAAATGTAAATTGGTGCAGCCACTATGGAGAACAGTAGAGATTCCTTAAAAAATTAAAAATAGAAATACCATAGAAAAACTTCCATTTCTGGGTACTCATCTAAAAAAACAAAAATATTAATTTGAAAAAAACATATGCACCCCTATAGTTATTGCAGCATTATTGACGATAGCCAAGATATGATATGAAAGCAACCCAAGTGTCCATCAAAGATGAATGGATCAAGAAGATGTGGTTACACATGCGCGTGCGCACGCACACACACACACACACACACACACAGAGGAATATTACTCAACCATAAAAAGAATGAAATCTTGCCATTTGTGACAACATGGAAAAATGTCGAGGGTGTTATGCTGAGTGAAATTAGTCAGAGAGAGATAAATACCATATGATCTCACCAAATGTAGAATCTAAAAAACAAAAGAAATGAACAAACAAAACAAAACAGAAATAATTCATAAACACAGAGAACAAACTGGTGCTTGCCAGAGGAGAAGAGAATGGGGGGATGGATGAAATAGGTGAAAGAGATTAAAAAGTACAAATTTCCAGTTATAAAATAAATAAATCACAGTGATGTAAAGTGCAGCACAGAATATAGGCAATAATATTGTAATAACTACATATGGTGACAGATGGTAAGTAAGACTTATTGTGATGATCATTTTGTAATGTATATAAATGTCAAATTACTATGTTGTACATCTGGAACTAATATAATATTGCATGTCAATAAAAATAAATAATAAGACCTTGGCTTTGTTAAACATGCAACAAGGAGGTCTTTATGTCTCAATCCTAAACGGGCTAAATAAAAGAGAGCATCCAATTAATGATACTGAATTAAAACATTTCTGAAAAATCTTATTTGGTCAATTCTGTACCTTAGGAGCAGGAATTGTATAAGAAAAACTGTTCTAAAAATTAGAAATAAGGCAAAATTTTGTTTGCTTTGTTACTTAATATCATACTTGGATACTTTCTCATAATCCTGCCTGATCAAAATCTGGGTGTTTTAGGGATTGTAACTTGAATAAAAAGAACCTAGCCAGCCCTGTACTATTAGAGATTAATCTGGAGAAAGCTGATAAGGTAGGATGGCTTTGCTTTTTCTCTGGTAAAGAAGATAATGCCAAGGTTATGATTTTATTGCCCTGTTGTACATTAACCATTTTTAATCTTTAACAGCAAGTTTTCCTGACTACATACATCTTGGCTTTGCTTTTTTTTTTTTTTTTTTTGTCTTTGAATCATGTCTCTTTTATTCTTCCTGGCTCCTTCAAAAAATCTAAAAAAATACATTTCTCTCAGAATTAGGCTTTTAGAGTGGAAATACTGAGACAACCGGTGGCAGCTCATTTTAAACAGAACAAGACCACCCCACTCCTCCCTGCCACACACACAGAATACGTCTGATAAACCACATCACTTCTGTTGTCCCACTGCTGTTCTGTTGTTAGGAACAGGGCTTTACCACAACCGGGTTTGAAGACACCTCCTCAGCCACTTCTGTTCCAGGAACTTCTCCTTTTCTTACCACTGCTTCCCCAAAAGTCAGTTGCTTTTTTTGTCACCTTTGTCAGGGAAATGATTGTAGAGTGGATCTCCATTTCCTCCTGTTGTCCAGTTGTTTAGAATTGAAGTCTCAGGTGGATGACTTTGATTGGTGCCCTAGCTTCAAAGAGGGCTAGGGCATTGACTTTTCTGATTTTTACTATGGGGAGGCAGGACGCATAAAGTAGGGAACATTTTAGAGTATTCTAAAGATTTCCAAATCCCATAGCCAGCCAGAAACCATAAGCAGTGTTCCTACATGGAATGAAAGATGCTGTGTGGAGGGTGTGCTGTGAATAAATGCTTTGGTTCATGGGCTCCATTAGTAATTCTTAACGCCCAGTTAACCTACAGACTCCCAAGAGATAATAAAATGATTGTTTTTGTTTTAAGCCACTAAGTTTAGGGGCGGTTTCTACACAGCAAAAGATAACTGAAACATACATTGCGTATTTTTTGTGTGTGCCTGTCTTCTTCACTCGATATTGTTTCTATTAGATTTATCTGTTATTGAATTATCAGTTTATTCATAATCATCAACTATACAGTATTCCATTGTATGAATATACAACATTTTGTTTATCCGTTTATTGTTGAGGAACCATTTTGTTAAAGCATTTGAGAATAATCTGTGGACATTATGACAATGCACCCCTAAGTAGTTTGGCACGTGTGTTTTAAGAACGAGGACATTTCTCCTACATAACCATAATACCACCATCACCCCAAGAAACGTAAAATTGATACACAATTATCAAATACACACAGTCCATATTCAAATTTCTCCTCTTGTCCCAATAATGCTCCATAGTAAATGTTTGTTATTTTAAGCTGCTAAAGTTTGGTGCCATTTGTTACCCAACAATAGATAACCGATACAGTGGGCATGAGCAAAGATGTTCGGGGAATTTGGTAATTCACAGTTGTCTGACTTCCCTGTGTCGTTCATATGTCCCCATTTCATATCTCAGGGTCCAAATCCATCCCGGGCAGTGGCCTTTTCTTAGCATAGGAGACCCTATGGGGTTATGCAATTAATAGCTCTATGACCCTCATCTACAGGTTTTCTAAGAAAAAGTGTCCTTTCAAATTGCTACATTGTTTTTTAAAAAATTTCTCATTCATGTCTTGAGATTTGTTGAAAAGCTTTTAATTTATTCTTTTTTCTTTGTATGCTCTCTAGAGCAGTCTGAGGTAGTCAGCTTATACAGGTAGGGACAAAAAAACTTCAGGGAAATCATTCAGCATTTGTCTGGTACCTATCCTAATTTAAAACCCGGTTGCATGTTACCTGGGATGTGAGTGCCACACCTCAGTGATGTCTCAGCTGCCTAATGGGTTAACACTGAGTCCATTTCCTTCCTCAGCACGCCCACCACATTTCCTTGAAGTTTCACCTTGAGCCATGTGATGGCTGATTTTGTGTCACCTGGGTTAGGCTAAGGTACCCAGATATTTGGGTAGCAGTGTAGATACTGTTGTGAAGGCATTTTTAAAGATGAGATTTAACATTTAAATCCGTAGATTTTGAGTAAAGCTGATTACCCTCCATACCCTCCATAATGTGGTGGCCTTCCAATCTGTTGGAGGACTTCAGAGGAAAAGACTGAGGTTCACTGAGGAAGAGGGATGTCTGTCTCTAGATTGCCGTTGGACTTGGGCTGCAGCATCAGCTCTTCCTTGCGTCTCCAACCTGCCCTGCAGATTTTGAACTTACCAGTCCTCTCGATCACATAAGCCAAATCCTTAAAGTAAGTCTCTCTCTCTCTACATCCTATTGGTTCTATTTCTCTGGAGAACCCTGACTATTACATTTCCTAGGGAAGGCACTGCCCAGAGAAATCCACTCTCCTCCATGCCAACAGAGTTTAGATGAAAATTGAATATCCATACTTCATCTCTGAGTTTTTGAGAGCATATAGTCTGTCTCACACACCCTTATACTACACATACAACTCTCATAAACATTGCTGAACCAATTTCCAATTTCCAATGCTTCTGAATAAGCTCAGTGGAATTAAGACACTTTTCTTTTTACAATGTATGCCCATAACTGGCAGTTTTAAGAATTTGGTAAAGAGGACCAAAGATAATCCATATATTCTGGCTCATTCTATATAAAAGAACATGTTGATTGGATTCTAAAAGATTTGGAACAAAAAAATAATAATATTATTGAAGAGGGATGCTGTAAATGTAGGGAGAAATCTAAGTTTTTCTAATTTCTACCCTCCCTTTCTAAATCGTGATCTTCAACTGAACACTTGAACTATATTTATTTAGTTGGATGGAAAATATAGGGAATTATCTAATATCTGTCATGGCAATATAGAATAAGTTGCTCTCAGAGCTATGATTTTCTTTGAGTCGTTAACTTTAAAAAAATCTTACATGCAAAGAGTAGAATTATATTCCTCAGTTGATGGCACATGGTCATCATTGGTCCATACAAAATCTTCTCCGTGTTTGTTATTATTTATTCCTTTTTATGCACATTCCCCAAATTCCAGTTTCTTTCCTTTCACTGAAGGCAACCCTTCTCATGTATTTTGTATATATCTTTTTGTTATATGTATTCTTGAAAAATGTGTATTGTTTTGTGCGTATTTATTTTTATTCAAAGTGAGTTACTTTGTGCTTATAACTCATTCTTTTGTTTTTTTTTCTGCCCCTCAGCCCTCCGTTTCCATCCATGTTACTGCTGTGCACTCACAGCATTTTTCCTACGGTCTCTCTGGTAGGCATGAAGATTGCCCCTATCTCTCTGCCACCAAGAACAACATCCTACAGGTCTCCCCAGGGAGACAGTTCTGAGGGGGGTGTATTTTCAGGAGCAGAATTGTTGGATCCTGGAATGTTTTTCACTTGATTAAGTAGTGCAGAATTTTCTCCAGAATGGCTACACCAGTTTATATTTCCACTGGCAGGGCAGGAGGCTTCCCTCATGCCTATTTCCTCCCCAACATTTGGCATTATCAAACTCTCATGTTTTCCAGTCTAATAGGTATAAAGTAATGGATAAATCTGTTTTATTGTGATTTTTGTTGAGTTTGATTATCTCTTCAAATGCTCATCAGCTTCTTTGTTTCTTCTTCTGTAAAGTCCATGTTTATGTCTTTTGTGCATTTTTCTCTAGGGTTGATGCCTTTTTGTCACTGTTTGCAGTTCACTGTATTTTCTAGATATTATCCCTAATTGGTTTCAGACAATGCAAATATCCTCTCCTATCCCGCAATTTGTTTATAAGAATTGTCTATGGTGTCTGCTAAAAAAAAATCTTTAATTTTGATGTAATGAAATAATAAAATATTTGCCATTATGGTTTCACAGATTTTATATAAAGAAATCCTTCCCTATCTAGTCCCAAAAATAATTTTTATATTTTATTCTGTTAGGTTTAAAGCTACACATTTCTCTTTTGTGGCTTCAACTCACCTGCTATTCTATGTAGCATTAGCTCAGGGTCCAGCTCTATTTTTCTTTGTATAGTGATCTGTTTTTTCTCTTTCTAATAACACCTATTAAATAACCCACAATTTCCCCCATTAATTTATGGTGCCAACTTTATTGTATATTAGGTTCCTGCATAAATATAAGTTTGTCTCTCAGCTCTCTCTCTCTCTATACCTCATTTTGGAATTTTGTTCCCCTGTCAATTTATATATATATTTTTTATTTTAGTTATTTATTTTAAATATTTGATTTTTTAAAGATTTTATTTATTCATTTGAGAGAGAGAGAGACAGAGACAGAGAGAGCACAAACAGGGGGAGAGGCAGAGGGAGAGGGAGAAGCAGACACCCCGCTGAGCTAGGAGCCCAATATGGGGCTCGATCCCAGGACCTGGAGACCATGACCTGAGCTGAAGGCAGAGGCTTAATCATCTGAGCCACCCAGGTGCCCCAATTTATATATTTAAAAAAATTAGACTTATAGTATGTCTTTTTTTATAATTATAGTTCCATTGAATGTCTTAATGTTTAAGACAAGTATCCCCCCTAATGTTTAAGACAAGTATGTTTACTTAAAGGTTTGCTTAGCTATTTGAGGACCATTATTATGTCATATATATTTTAGAGTAAACTTATAAATTTCCTCAAAAAGTTTAAGCGGAGTTTTGATTGAGATTACACTCAATTTAAAGATAAGGTTAGGGGGCAATTGATATCTTTATAAGGTTGTGATTCCATCCAAGAATGCAAAATGACTCTCCATTATTTCAAAACATATTCAATGACTTCTTTTAGAGTTTTACATTTTTCTATAAATTCTTTTTTTTTATAGAGAGTGTGGGTGTGTGCCAGGGGGAGGGGCAGAGGGAAAGGGAGAGAGAGAATCTCAAGCAGGCTCCACGCTCAGGGTGGAGCCCTACACAGGGCTTGATCTCATGACCCTGAGACTGTGACCTGAGCCAAAATCAAGAGTGGGGTGCTTAACCGACTGAGCCACCCAGGTGCCCTGCCCCACTATGAATTCTTAATTAAGCTAGTCAGTAGATACTTCATGTCTTTTTGGCTAGTGTGATTTCTAACTTTTATTGTATCTCTTTTTTTTTTTAAAGTCTAATCCTCAACTCATGGTCTTTTTTTTTTTTAGATTTATTTATTTATTTGTTTATTTGCTTATTTATTTATTTACTTGAGAGAGAGAGAGAGAGAGAGAACATGAGCACGGGGGAGGAGCAGAGGGAGAAGCAGCCTCCCTGCTGAGCAGGGAGCCCGATGTAGGACTCCATTCCAGTATTCCAGGATCATGACCTGAGCCAAAGGCAGATGCTTACTGACTGAGCCACACAGGCGCCCCTTTACTGTATCTCTTATTGGTTATTCTGGTGTAGGGAAGTGTTAGTAATTTTTGTAAAGGCTAAAAGCCTTGATACATTCTTTTGTTATCTTAATAGTTTGCTGCTTCTGTTTTTTTTTTTTTTAATTTCTGAGCAGATGATCATATGATCTGCAAATTTATCTGTTTTGCTCACATCTCTTTCTTTCCTTATGCACTGGTCTGAACTCTAGTGCTATGTTTTACTAGTAATAATAGTCTTAGGCACCTAAATTTTTTCCATTATGTATGCTGCTTGTTATAGATTTTTTGGAATATGACCTTTACCAACATAAGAAAGTTTTATATGATTCTGGGTTCCTTAACTGGTTTTTTAAAAATCATAAATGGATATTTAATTTTAGAAATTAAACTTTATAAATTATTTATTGATTGAGAAAAGCAGATGAGTTTTCCTCTTTAGTCTATAATTAACGGTGAATTATAGTAATATATTTTATTATATTGGAAGCATCCTTGCATTTAAGGATTTCTCATTTCATCTCGATGTATTATTATTTTTTCCCTAGTTTTTATTTTTTTATTTTTAAAGATTTTATTTATTTATTTGAGAGAGCATGAGAGCGGGGAGGGTCAAATGGAGAAGCAGACTCCCCCCTGAGCAGGGAGCCCGATGTGGAACTCGATCCCGGGACTCCAGGATCATGACCTGAGCCGAAGACAGTCGCCTAACCAACTGAACCACCCAGGTGCCCTCTAGTTTTTATTTTAATTCCAGTTAGCTAACATACAGTGGAATATTAGTTTCAGGTGTACAATATAGTGATTTAACACTTCCACACAACACCTGGTGCTCATCACAAGTGTACTCCTTAATCCCCATCCCCTATTTCACCCATCTTCCCCCTGCACCACCTCCCCTCTGGTTACCCCTCAGTTTGTTCTCTATAGTGTGTATTATTCTTTTTAATACTGTTGAATTCAGTTCATAGATAATTATTTATTTTTTCCATCTATGTTCAAAGTGAGATGGGCCTATTGTTTTCTTTCCTTGAATTTTCCATACCTCAATTTGAAATCAAGATCATGCTAGCCTGATAAAATTAGCTGAACAGTTTTAATGTTTTTTCTATTTTCTGGGGAAAAAACACATAAAACAGGAGTTGTATGTTCCTTGAATATTTGGTGTAACTCACCTGTGAAACCATGTGGGCCTTTAAAAATTTATTTTTATCAGATGGCATTAGCAACTGTTTTCATTTCTTCAGTGTTTACCGGTATACTCAAAATTTATTTCTTCTTCTGTGAATTGCATTAGATTAAGTTTTTCTAGGAGTTTACCTATCTCATCAAAATTTTTCAAATTTATTAGCATATACTTGTTCATTACACCCTTTATTATGTTTTGTATCTCTGTTATATCCATACCTAGTCCCCCCTTTTCATTCCATATTTTGTTTCTTCATTTTTTTCCTCCCCTTTATTCATGATCAGTCTTGTTCTAAATCTGAATATCTTACAAATATTTTTTTAAGAAGCAGCTAGCTTTTGGTTTTGTGAGTTTTTACTACATAGTTTTCGTTCTCTATTAAATTGCTTTCTGTTCTTATCTTTATTATTTCCTTCCTTCTTATTTCTTTAAGCTTGCTCAATTGGCTTTTTCAAAATTTTGGAGAATTTTTAGGTCATTTGTGTTTAACTTTTCTTGTTCTAATAAATGTATTTGAAGCTATAAAATTCTCTTTTTCTTTTTTTAAAAGATTTTATTTATTTATTTGAGAGAGAAAGAATGAGACAGAGAGAGAGCATGAGAGGGGGGAGGGGCAGAGGGAGAAGCGGACTCCCCGCTGAGCAGGGAGCCTGATGGGGGACTCAATCCCGGAACCCCAAGATCATGACCTGAGCCGAAGGCATTCGCTTAACCGACTGAGCTACCCAGGCGCCCCTTTATAAAATTCTTTCTGAGTATTGCTTTAACTGTATCTCAGAAAATTTGATATGCAACATTTTTACCACTTAGTTCTAAATGTGTTATTTCCTTTATGACTGCCTTGTAAATCCAGGTTATTTATCAATATTTTCTTAGTTTGCAAACTGTCTGAATTTTAGGTATCCTTTTGTTATCAAGTTCTAATTTTATTATAATATTGCTACAAAATGTAGCTTTTTTCAAAGATACTGATACTTTGAAATCTATTGTAGTTTTCTTTATGGTGTAATGCATATTCTGTTTTAGCAAATCCTCTGTGTGACTTGAAAATTGATACATACATAGAGAGGAGTTGTTTTGTTGGATGGCTTTTTTTCTTTTTTAAAGATTTATTGATTTATTTATTTAAATTTTATTATGTTATGTTAGTCACCATACAATACATCATTGGTTTTTTTTTTTTTTTAAAGATTTTATTTATTTGACAGAGAGAGAGAGAGCACAAGTAGGCAGAGCAGCAGGCAGAGGGAGAGGAAGAAGCAGGCTCCCCACTGAGCAGGGAGTCTGATGTGGGGCTCGATCCCAGGACCCTGGGATCATGACCTGACCCGAAGGCAGATGCCCAACGACTGAGCCACCCAGGTGCCCCTACATCATTGGTTTTTGATGTGGTGATCCACGATCCATTGTTTTCGTATAACACCCAGTGCTCCATGCAGTACGTGCCCTCCTTAATACCCATCACCGGGCTAACCAATCTTCCCTCCCCCCTCCCCTCTAAAACCCTGTTTGTTTCTCAGAGTCCATAGTCTCTCATGGTTCATCTCTCCCTGCAATTCCCCGCCCTGCCATTTTTCCCTTCCTTCTCCTAATGTCCTCCATGCTATTCCTTATGTTCCACAAATAAGTGAAACCACATGATAATTGACTTTCTCTGCTTGACTTATTTCACTTAGCATAATCTCCTCCAGTCCCATCCATGTTGATGTAAAAGTTGGGTATTCATCTTTTCTGATGGCTGAGTAACATTCCATTGTATATATGGACCACGTCTTCTTTATTTATTTACTTGGTGAGGAGAGGCCGAAGCAGAGGTAGAGAGAGAATCCTCAGCAGACTCCCTGCTGAGTAGGAGTCCCATGCGGGGCTCAGTCTAACAATCCTGAGATCCTGATCTGAGCCGAAATCAAGAGTTGGATGCTTAACTGACTGAGCCACTCAGCAGCCCCTGGCTTTTCTTTTCAATGAATCTTTTTTTTTTTTTTAATTGAACTATAGTGGACATACAATGTTACATTAGTTGCAGGTGTACAACATAGTGCATCCTCAAGTTTATATGTTATGCTATGCTCACTACAAGTGTAGCTCCCATCTGTCACTGCACAACACTATTACAATGCCATTGACTATATTCCCTATGCTGTACCTTTTTAAATGAATCTTTTTATTTATTTTTTTAAGATTTTATTTATTTATTTGCCAGAGAGAGAGAGAGAGAGAGCACACAAAGCAGGCAGAGGGAGAAGCAGGCTCCCCGCCGAGCAGAGAGCCCAACGTGGGGCTCGATCCCAGGATCCTGGGATCATGACCTGAGCCGAAGGCAGACGCTTAACGACTGAGCCACCCAGGCGCCCCTAAATGAATCTTTTGAACCTCATACCTAATTTCCTTTCCTTCTTGGCTTCGCTTTTGTAGCTCAGAGCCAGCTGTTTTTTACCCATCTGTAGCTGGGTGATAAAAATATGTCCTGTTAAACTGGCTCTCTGGGGGACAAAAAAAACCCCCAAAAATTCTGACATGTAACATTCCTGGTTTCTGTAGAATAAATACTTCCATCAAGGCCAATGTGAAGCTACCCATGGTCAACAACTGTCTTTCAAAATTCCTGAATATTTTACAATTTGCTCCTTTTGGCCAGTATAAGACAGCTCCCGTAATCCATTTTTTTTTTTTAAAGATATTCATTTTGTATTTTAGTTTGACCCCTGGGCTTTACTTATTTCTTAGCTTTGTTTTCTCTTTGTCCCAGTTTCTTCTTCTCCTTTTTGTTAAATCGTGAGCTGCTATTAGCGCTTTTTGGAATGAGGGACACAAGGACACGATTCTTTGGTCAATAAAGAAAAAGACAGCTTTCTAATTATAAAGGCGTAGATCTTAGTTCGGCTCTCAAAGTCTGTGCTGGGCTGTTTTGGGTGTTCCTCACGTGTGTGTAGCTCAGGGGTCACTGGGTACTTGTGAGAGTTCCAACCTAGAATTAAGGAATCCCCTTCTCCAGTTCCCTCATGTGGGAAACCCCCTCCACTTTCCTGCCCTCAGGGGCCCCTTTTCTCTGTTTCCTCCATTCCTTTGGTCAGAACCGACTATGGTGTTTCTCTTGGCAATTTAGGGCACTACAGCTTTGCACCTTAAGCCTGACTTCTCAGGGCAAAGCTGGGAGATGAAAGAGAGAAAAAATTGAAAATCACCCAGAGGGAGGGGCGCCTGGGTGGCTCAGTTGGTTAAGCGACTGCCTTCGGCTCAGGTCATGATCCTGGAGTCCCTGGATCGAGTCCCGCATCGGGCTCCCTGCTCGGCAGGGAGTCTGCTTCTCCCTCTGACCCTCCCCCCTCTCATGTGCTTGCTCTCTCTCATTCTCTCTCTCTCAAATAAATAAATAAAAAATCTTAAAAAAAAAAAGAAAATCACCCAGAGGGAGCATTGCCTCTCCAAGCTCTGGCTCTTCTCATGACCCACATGCTTTTGTCTATTTTCCAGAGTCCTTCAGCACTTGCTTTTTGTGTGCTTTCCAGAGCTTTTCTAGTTGTGATCAGTGGGAGAGATTGGCTCTTAAACTATTATTTTATTTTTTAAAAAAGATTTTATTTATTTATTTGACAGAGAGAGAGAGCACAAGTAGGCAGAGCGGTAGACAGAGGGAGAGGGAGAAGCGGGCTCCCTGCTGGGCAGAGAGCCCAACGTGGAACTCGATCCCAGGACCCCAAGATCATGACCTGAGCCGAAGGTAGGCGCTTAACAGACTGAGCCACCCAGAAGCCCCCTTAAACTATTATTTTAAACTTCAAAATAAATTAAATATCATGGCTAGAAAAAACTCAAGTCTCTATGATTTTAGACTCTGCTCCTCCCCCCCCCCACAAAAAATACACATGCTTCCAAGGGCGTAGCATTGTTTTAGGGTACTTTGAATTTTTATGTTAAGCCTGAGATCCAGAAAGAAAAGCAGACAAAAGCTTCCTGGGGAGCTCATTATGATTTCTGTTAAATATACCTCTTAACTGCTTACTTACGAGCAAAATGGCATTGACTGTTCAAACTGTAAACCACCTTAGAAGTCAATGCCTTCATTTGACAGAAGAGGAAATAAGGGCTCACAGAAGGGGAATAATTTGTTCTGTCACGCTGGAAATGCATGGCAAAAACTGGGCCAGAACTTAGCCTGTTTAACAACAGTTACTCAGGCATCTGCTAATAACTTCCTAAGTGTCAACTGCTATGCTGGGCTAATTATCTCAGATTTCAAGGGGGACATGATATATGAAGCTTGAGGGAATGGGAAGTTTTATGTTTTATGCAGGAGAATAGCATATAGTAAAACAAACAAACAAACAAACAGCAAATCCCAGTTTTCAGCTTTTGAATTCACTATGACTTTGGTTAAGGGACTTACTTTTTCTAAGCCTTCATCTGTCCGTAAATAGACCTAGTAGTCTAATCTATAAAGGTTTTTTGTTTAGGTTATAAGAGATAAAGCTTATAAGCATTTAGCTAATGCCTTGCTCAATGTTTTGGTTGTTGTTATTATTCTCTGAAACTCACAAATGCCCAAATTTTATACACTTATCATGTATTGATCTCCAATGTGAATGAACACCTTATGGAAAGGGTATCTAACATCTGGGAGGGAAGAGGCCCCCTCACCTAAGCTTCATATCCCTGAGCTCCCATTTTCCATTGACCATTCCAGGTTCTGGTCTGAGAGAGTTTATTACAAAATGACGAAGGGAGGTCTGAGGAAGATTCACTCGTCATAGAACTTCGGCAGCTCATTACCCAAGATCACTTGATGGTCCACACCAGCAGCTGTAATAGTGACCAGGTAGATGACGCCCCCGCTAGAGCCATCCCGGTTCATGGCCAGAGTGATAGCTGCAGAGTTTCAGGGTGGAGAGGGGGAGAGAGAATGACTTAGCTTCAGGAATCTTTACATTCCTCTCCTGTTCATATGCTTACTACCACTCTCAGACCTCAAAACCTGTCTCCTAGGGACACATATCAAGGGGTGTGCAGGCAAATCAACTTGAAAAAAAAAAAAGCCTTTATATGTAACATCTCCTGGTACCCATGGTCTCAAAACTCCCACCAGGATTGATTTCAAGTTGCAAATAGCTAGATAAGCAGCTCATGAGTTCTTGGATATTTAACAGTTGGCTCTCATGAGCTCGCCCAAGCCAGGTCCAGCACACCCCTGATTCTTATAGTAACTGTATATTTTGATTTGGGGTATTCAAAACAGTCCTGGTTTCTGCCCTGGGTCCTGGAATCCCACCTAGTTTAACATTGTCCTGCTCCCTTTCCCTCTCAAAAGTGTTCCAGTTTGGACATTAAATTAAATGGTCACCCATGTACTCCTCACCGTGTTCCTCATACTCTCCTTCCTTCCCAGGTTTAAAAGCCCTCCCCGGGTACCCTCCCACTTGGTTAGTTACCATCTGTGGTGAAGCTCCTGCACTCCTCAGGGGACATGCCCGGCTTATATGCTGCATCCACATAGCCGTAGATATAGGCGCTGCCAGAGCCACCGATGGCGAAGGGCTGCCGAGTCAGCATTCCTCCCAGGGTTCCATACACCTAGGGGGGCTCCTCAGGTCAGACTATGGAAGCATCAGTCCTCTCCTTGCCACTGAGACAGGCAGGGTGTCTCCGTGTTCTGCAGTGAAGCCCCCCTATCTCCTACTCCCATCGGTTGAGATTATACTCTGCTTTCAGAGGTGGTGTCCTGGGAACCCATTGCTAGAAGGATATAACCTCTATCTCCCCCTATCGGGTGGTGGGGAACACCAAGGGAGGGGGTACGTAGGAAGACATGCACCTGGCCCCCGGCACGTCGGTCCCAGCCGGCTACTATGAGATGCGCGGACAGGTCCTCCCGATACTTATAACTGATATTCCTCACCACGTTGGCAGCAGCCAGAACAAGTGGAGGTTCTTCCAGTTCCAACCTAAAGGAAGTGTTAGTAATAGGGGTCAATATAATTTCCTGAAGTTCCACCCACCTGTGCCGTTACCATCATCCCTGCCAAGTGACACGTGAAACCTGAAACCTGCGGTTGCAATAGTTCAAACTCCAGCTCCTCTCCCACATGGACAGGGCGACTAGTCTCACACCACCCACCAGTAAGAAGATTCAACGTTCCCCTCCCTTACTCTGTCCCACCCACCCATCCCCCAATTATACAACGCTTAGCTGCAAGGGCCGTGCCCATGTGGGTAAAAGCAGATAAGCTTTACTCCTGCACCAGTGACCTTGGTCTCTCACCCGGTAACTTCCTGATATATGGTGGGCCACATCATCATCTTCTTTCTCGTTATTTAGAGTGGGACCATGATTTACAATGTTCAGGCCATTTTCACATATATCATTTGATTCTCAAAATAACCGTCGGGTGAGATAGGGTAGGTACTATTAATTATCTCCACTTTACAGAGGCGGAAGCCATGTTGGAGATTCAAGAGCCAGTTCAACACTAATAAAAACAGGAGCGCAAACAAGAATTTTTCATTTTTCACTGCAGCGTTCCTGGAACGGGACACTGTCTTGGGGTTGGCTGGTGGGGAGAACTCTGGTGAATGTGGACTTGAGGACCCCAAAGCTTCATACCCGTGGAGCTCCAGCTGGTAGGCGGCCATGTCAGCCATGGCTTGGGCATCAGCAGCTGAACCAGAGAGAGCACAGTAGATGTGCTGGTGTAGTGGGGACAGCTTGTCAAACACCCGGTTTACCACCGCCTCTCTGCCGGGAAGGAGTCAGCGGTCATCAACATTAGCAATGCCAGAATTTTTGAGGTTAATCATCCAGTGTTTCACAAATTTATTCGACAAGAGAATAGCCCCGGAGCCCATGAGATTTAATACTTGGATTAAAACAGGAAGAAAAAAAAATCATCTCAAATAAATGAAACACTGCAAGTAATTATCAAAATTAGACTTATTTTCAGGCTTAGACTTTATAATAAGACAAAAAATAGTAAATGAAGAATCATGTTCTTAAGCAATTTTTCTTTGCTACACCCATCTTTTTTTTTTTTTTAAAGATTTTATTTATTTATTTGACAGAGAGAGAGACAGCGAGAGAGAGAGTAGGGGGAGTGGGAGAGGGAGAAGCAGGCTTCCTGCCGAGCATGGAGCCCGATGCGGGGCTCAATCCCAGGACCCTGGGATCATGACCTGAGCCGAAGGCAGCCGCTTAACCGACTGAGCCACCCAGGCGCCCCCTTTGCTACACCCATCTTGAGGAAGTTATGTGTTCTATGGGACATAAAGTAAGTAATATTGACCTAATCCCATATACTCATTTTGCATATGGGGAAACTGGCCAGGATGGAGGAGACAAAATTAGTTCAACGTGTGTTGGTTGAGAAACCAGAATATTTGCTTGGCAGGACCATCTTTTTGTTCTTTTCTTTTCTTTTTAAGATTTTATTTATTTATTAAAGAGAGAGAGCACAAGCAGGGGGAGCGGCAGGCAGAGAGAGGAGCAGGCTCCCCGCTGAACAGGGAGCCCAACGTGGGGCTCGATTCCAGGACCCTGGGATCATGACCTGAGCCGAAGGCAGACGCTTAACCCACTGAGCCACCCAGGCACCCCTGAACCATCTTTTCTATCTCTAAATATAGATGGAAGGAGGGCCCCTGAAACCTTTGTGTCCTACCTCCTCGTACCCTATTCTTTTATACCCATCCCTGCAGGGACAGGCCACATAAGCATCCAGGCCCCAGATTCTCCTCCACTAATTCAGGCACTTGCCCAGTATCTCATTAGAGGGGCCTTTCTGGAAGGCTAACTCAATTTCTGCAAAACTCCACTTTACCAGTATCTTCATGAATGGGTAAGAAAAATCTGTATTTGGAGCCATTGGCTTCCTTCCAGAAGCATTCACCTTGACTGGTACTTACCCTGCAGACACCCGGGAATCAGAACCCACCACAACACCTCCGTCAAACTCCACTGCCATGATGGTTGTCTACAGAGACACAGAGGATGGAATGTCAGAGCAGGATGAACTTTGATTCCCTCATGTTACAGATGAGGAAACATTCCCAGAGAGGGGAGGTGACCGGCTCAAGATCATACAGCAATTTAGGCCAGAGCAGACTCCCAGGACAGGATATCCCCTCCATCCCTCCACTTTCTCCATCTCCTCTCCCAGCTGCAGGGGAATGTCACAGCCTGGTCCTGGCACAACACGGAAATAATCCTATCCCTGGGCCCCAAGCTTCCTAAGTCGAATTCTTCCCACTATAAAGAGAGAGAGGCAGACATGTGGCTCAGGGGGGTGTTTCCAAGCACTGGCGGGCGAGGCAGCCCCACAAGTGAACGACCTCACCACCTGTGCTCGTGGTGCATGTGGATGTGCTACAGACCCAACACAAAGCAGGCTACTGTGACCTTGGGAAACAAGCTCAAGTCTTTTTTTGGCCCCTAATTCTCCACCCCACACAGTTGATTAAATAGCAGAAACATCAAGGGGCGTGGTGGTTAGCAGGTCATGCATTAAGTAAGGAGGGAAGCAGCCAGGAACACACGAGATGGTTTAAAATAAAGGTTTCATTTAAGGATTTCTTTTTTTTTTTTCTTTTTTAAAAGTAGGCTCCACGGCCAGCGTGGAGCTCAGTGCGGGACCTGAACACAGGACCCTGAGATCAAGACCTGAGCTGAGATCAAGAGTCGGTCGCTTAACCGACTGAGCCACCCAGGAGCCCCTCACTTAAGGAATTCTGATCAAGAGGTCAATAGGTATCTCAGTAGCCAGGGGGAAGAGATCTGTACCAAGAGAGGATTTGCCTGGGAAGTTTGAGTTCACTTTTTCAGGTCAAGAAAAGAAATCAAGGAAAAGAATTAAAGAAGGTGAAACGGATAAAGCTACATGTTTTCTACTACTGTTGAGTTGGCAAGAGCCTTAAAGATCCTTGGTTCAAATGAGGAAAACTGAATCATGGAGGAGGTGATTGACTTGTGAAGGTCACCCAGAATTAATAGCAGACTGGGACTAAAACCCAGGCCTAACTCCCGTCTCTTGTGACTTCTGCTTCCTATTTCCCACTGCTCATCTGGCAGTGAGGGGAGATGTTCTACCTTACAAATGGTTTTAGTGCATTCTCATCACTCCATAGGTAAGTCCGGACCCCAGGGCCATTGCCCTGAGTGTGCTTTCTGACATACTGATCTACCATGAATTGAGGGCCATTGAGAAAGGGCAGCCCCATTCTAGAGGTTATTCCTCTAAAACAAAGCTGCCCCCAAGCCAAGAGTGGTGGCAGTAGCTTGGGAGCAGAAGCCAGCCAGCCTTGGCCTGCGGATAGCCTCAGTTGCCCAGCTGGGCAAGCGGGTGGGAGTGGGCGGGAAGGACACAGGGAAGGGAACGTGGCAGCCCCTGGGCCAGGTGGGAGCCTTCTTGGGTCAGGCTGGGGAAGGACGCCACCGTCTCACAAGGAATCCCCGTTATCAGGGCTGGGGCTATGAGTTACCCAGCAGTCTGTGTGATGAGCTGTCCCTTCTCAATCAGTGCCCATATTGTCCTCGCCCGAGTGCTGTCCTGCTTCACCCAGGGCACCATTTCTTCATCAATCTGCACCTTCTCCGACCCCCTCCCTTGATTTAACCAGCCCCTCTCTCCAGTCCAGAGTTGAAAGCGAAAGCGCTTTAGAGCCGCTTCCCCTTGACGCTTCCAGCTAAGAGCCACAGCACCCCCTTCTCCACCCGCCTCGCAGGCCCAGTCCCTTGGCGGACTCCCACGTGACCCCCTTCAGAATAGAGATGCCCCGTCTTCATCGCAGGGAATCTCTACAAGCACTGGCCGCTACAAGCTGCCTCCTCACTCTTTCAGTCCCCATATTCACTCCTCGGAGTTGCCGCGTCCCCCTGCCGCTCCACCCCCTCCAGCTCTCTGCTAAACCTCTAGCCCGCACTCCTTACCCCCGTGTGGACTTCTCCGACCCGCAGCATCTCGGCGCCGCGCCGCTTGCCGCCTGGGGCACTGGTTTCCGACCTGAGACCGCGGGCCGCGCGTGCCTCCCGCCCTGCGCCTTCACCGCGCCCGCTAGGGGGCGCCTGGGTCCTCTCTGGGAGGCTTCGCACCCGGCGCTAACCTAATTGGCACAGATCTGCCGGGAGACAGGTGACGAAAGAGGCTGGGGTAAGACAGTCCGGAGGCTGGGGTCAAAACGTCCCGACAAGTGGAATTCGCGAGACGAAGCAAAGAAAGGAAGGACGACGAGTGTGCGTGACGGAGAAGGTGGAGCCGCAAGGCTGCTCCCCAGAACCTCACCTCTGATTTCCGCGCCTTCTCCCAAAATAGCCTGGGCGGGCAACATTCTGCAGCGGGGCGGATCTACTGAGCCGGCTGCCGCTTTCGTTTTCTCTTTCCGCGAAACCGCCCGCTTCTAGTAGCGCGGCCAGTACCAGCCGGCCCTGGGACTTTCCGGGATCCCCGCCTCCGCCCGCCCTGCCCCCGTCTCCCGGCCGCGGGTCTCAGCGCCCTCTCGGGCACAGTCTCGGACAGCACCCGGAGCCTGCGGCCCGGCGCCGACAGCGTGGAGTCCCAGGCCGGGGCGCGACCTCCGGCAGCACCCACGCGCCCATGGCCAGCTCAGGGTCCCCCAGCCCCTGCGGCTGCCTCTGCTCGTCTCGAGCTTCCCTGGCGTGGCTGGGGGTACTGCTGCTGCTTCTCGCCGACTGGGTGCTGCTCCGGGAGGCGCTCCCCAAAATATGCTCCGTGCTGGTCCCCACCGCGCTGCCCCTGCTCCGGGTCTGGGTGGTGGGCCTGAGCCGCTGGGCTGTGCTGTGGCTGGGGGCCCGTGGTGTTCTCCGGACAACGGTGGGCTCCGGGAGGGAAAGCGCAGGAGTCCGGGGATGGCTGGCCGCTCTGCAGCCATTGGCGGCGGCGCTGGGCTTGGCCCTGCCGGGACTGGCCTTGTTCCGAGAGCTGCGCCCCTGGAGAGTTCCCAGGGATTCTGACAGCTCCAGGCTCCTGCACTGGGGAAGTCGCCCGGATGCTTTCGCCCTCAGTTACTTGGCAGCAGTGCCCGCAGCCGCCATGTGGCATAAGCTCAGCGGACTTTGGGGGCCGGAAAGTCACGGGGGTTCAGGAGACGTGGTGCGCCGGCTTCTAGGCTGTCTGGGTTCAGAGATACGACGCCTCCGGCTCCTGCTGGTCCTGTTGGTTCTCTCCAGTCTTGGTAAGAGGGACGCAGGGGCAGAGGGACGGACACTAGGGGCCGGGCAGGGATCATAGTAATAATGGTCAGTGAGATCGGTTAGTGTGGGGTCTGGGAAATGTGGACCAGGGGAAGGCGACCGAGCTCTGGTCGTGAGAAAACTTACTCCGGTGTCAAGGACAGAGCCCTGGACTGGGTGGGAGTCAGGAGTCCTGGACTCCAATGCTGCTTCAGGCGTTGCTTCGCTAGCCACCTTGGGCAAGTCCTTTCTTCTGGGCAGCACACCCTATGACCTCTGGTCTTCCTGTGTAAACCTCTGAAGGTCTGGTGGGGCTCAGGGTTGTGAGTTCCAGGGTTCAGGTGCAGGGCTGGGTCCTCAGTGTCCTCTTTCTGCCAGGGCCCTCCAGGATACCCGTGACGGGTTCGAGAAAAGAGTGGGATGGGGGAGCGGGGGCAGTCTGCTTGGAACTGATCTGCTTAGACTTGATATTTGTGACTGGCCCCTCCCTCCTCTTCCTTTCCAGGGGAAATGGCCATTCCATTCTTTACCGGTCACCTCACTGACTGGATTCTACAAGACGGGACAGCCTCTGCCTTCACACGGAACATAACGCTCATGTCCATTCTCACCACAGCCAGGTCTGGGGGCTGAAGATGGAAGGCTGAGAATGGGGGACCCTGAAAAAGAGGGATCTGGAAGTTGGGGCTGCTGTCCAAAGTGCACTTCTTTGGGACCTTCTCTCTGTCCCCTGAACACACCCTGATCCTTCTTCTCCCCATCTCTCTCTAGTGCCGTGCTGGAGTTTGTGGCTGATGGGATCTATAACAGCACCATGGGCCGTGTGCACAGCCACTTGCAGGGAGAGGTATTTCGGGCTGTCCTGCGCCAGGAAACAGAGTTTTTCCAACAGAACCAAACGGGTGTGTCGTGAAACTCTTTCATTACACATCTGTATACTCTTTATTTTCCCCATATATCCTCTTTTACTTATAACCTTGATCTTTCTCTCTTTCTCACATAGACATTGTCATTTCTTATTCTTGATATACCTCGAGTATTATAGCCGTTACCTTCAGAAAAACCTAGTTTTTCCATCTAAATTTCCATAAATTTATCCCTATGTGTATATTTAGATAGAAACTATAGAATTTCAAACCTGGAAATTTTGAGATCACAGAGTCCAACTGCCTAGTTTGCAGAGAAGGAAGCTGAGGCCCAGACCCTAAATGATGAAACTGACATGGTCCCATATGGATAGGGATGAGCTTGGGGTTGATTCCCAGCCCAGTACTCAGTAGAGTTTTCTGGACTGCTTTCTAGCAGCACTCTCTGTTTTTCTCCAGCTCTGTTATAGGACCAACTTAAGCTCTTCTTGCCTCTGTTGTGCAGCACGGGGTATACATGCTCTTTACGGGACAGAAATGTGTCAGAGAAATGGAAATTCACATGGGCATCAATTTCTTTATAGTTGAAATGAAAGTCTTTCGCCAGGTTTTTACTCTCTAACTCTCATGCTGCCTGCACCGAGATCCCTAAACTCCCCTATCCCCCTTACCTTGTTTTCCTCAGCCTCCTCCGAACACCATGTTGCCGCCCCCTGCCCCTGGCTCCTCCCCCTGGCTCATTGCTAGTCCCTCCCGCCACTCTGAGCCTCTCATTCATCCACTCTCTTCTCCCCAAACCCTGGCAGGAGCCATCACTTCTCGGGTGACAGAGGACACATCCACCCTGAGTGAGTCTCTGAGTGAGAAGCTGAGCCTACTGTTGTGGTACCTGGTGCGGGGGCTGTGTCTCTTGGGGCTCATGCTCTGGGGGTCACTGCCACTCACCATGGTCACCCTG
The DNA here is from genome assembly GCF_964656455.1 of Halichoerus grypus. Lineage (NCBI taxonomy): Eukaryota > Metazoa > Chordata > Mammalia > Carnivora > Phocidae > Halichoerus > Halichoerus grypus. The sequence goes on from NC_135720.1 coordinate 115,172,235, forward strand.
GTCACCCTGCCTCTGCTTTTCCTTCTGCCTAAGAAGCTGGGAAAATGGTACCAGGTATGTCCAGGGAGTTGTCTCACCCTACACAGACCTTCATGTCCCAGACTGGGTGGAATTGATTCCTCTCAGGTTTCTTTCCTGGCACCCTCACTGATACCCCACCTTCACAGCACTCCCTGTCCCTGTAGCCCATGTTCCCAGATTGTTCAGTGTTGAGCTCCATACTCTCTGTGTCTTCTCTTCCACCTTCCGCCCACAATCTGTCTCTATGAACATGATCACCAGTCTCAAGATTATGATCCCCTATGGCCCTTCTGAATAATTTCCTCTGCTCTGTACCCCTTTAGTATCCAGAAAGAACAACTGTGCCCCTTTCTCTTTCCTTCGTGCATCTGCCTCCTCTCACCTTTAACCTCCAACTAGGTAACTCAGGTACTAGTGCCCCTGGTGGTTTGCCAAGCCCGTGTGACGTCCCTTGTCCATGTCTCCAAAGGTGCTGGCAGCCCGGGTGCAGACGGCTCTGGCAGAGTCCAGCCAGGTGGCCATTGAGGTGCTGTCAGCTATGCCCACAGTCCGGAGCTTTGCCAACGAGGAGGCTGAAGCCCAGAAGTTTAGCCAAAAGCTGCAGGATATGAATACCCTCCATCAGAAGGAGGCTCTGGCCTATGCAGTCAACCTCTGGACCATCAGTGTGAGCAACCTGGACATGAATGCCTAGTCCCTTGTCCCCGAGATACCTCGACTCCATTCCCTTTTCCATGACCCTGCTCCACATGCCCCCTCCACCGAGCAATGGTTGGCTCCGTGTTCTCATCCCAGCAACCTGGCGCTCAGCGTTCCTAACTGCCTCCCTCTTTTTAGACCTGCCGGATGGCTTCCTGTCACCATGGTACACAGAATCCATCCAGCCCCCCTTTTAGGGATGTGCCATGTCTTTCAGTCCCAGGCCCTTCCTTTGCCTCTCAGGCAGCCCTGAGGCATAAAGTCCTGCACCCGGCCTGCGTCATGTGGGACTATGTGGCTGTGCTAGTGAGAGCCATGGGAACAGCAGAAGCCAAGGACAAGGGGCATCTGTTCCGTCACTGAAAGAGAACCAGAGCAGCATTCAGGAATTCCCGGCTCAATGCTGCCATTTACTAGCTCTGTGATCATGGGCTAATAACTTACTTTCTCGAGACTGTTTCCTCATTTTATTTTTATTTTCTAGTTTTTTAAAAAGATTTATTTATTTGAGAGAGAGAGAGAGAGAGAGAGAGAGCATGAGCAGGGGGCGGGGCAGAGGGATAAAGAGAGGGGAAGCAGACTCCCCGCTGAGCGGGGAGCCCAACAACTTGGGGCTCAATCTCAGGACTCTGAGATCATGACCTGCACCGAAACCAAGAGTTGGATGCTCAACTGACTGAGCCACCCAGGCGCCCCTGTTTCCTCATTTAAAAAAGTGGGGATGGTATAACCTTGTTTATAGGGTTCTTGCTATGAATATTAGATGACATTATATTCATTTAAAGCCTTTTGTGAAGAGTGCTCTGCAAACAAGTGCTCTGCACACAAGGCGATAGTGGTGATGGGGAGGACAGTGATGACTTCTATGGCATAGCTGAGCAAGACTCCGTGGAGCCCCCATGGTGCATGCTCCCTTTCCCCCTGTGGAGCCTCCTGCTGTTACCTGGCGGAAAGGGACTTTATATCTCCGTAATGCTAATGAGTCTAGTTCTTTGCACCCCCCTCTAGATTTTTCAACCACAATCCCTTTTCTCCGTGGTCTTTCCACAGATCTCAGGGATGCTGCTGAAGGTGGGAATCTTATACATCGGTGGGCATCTGGTGACAAGTGGGGCTGTAAGCAGCGGGAACCTTATCACATTTATTCTCTACCAGATCCAGTTCACCTCAGCTGTTGAGGTGAGAGCCTTCCATTTTCACTCCCCAGTGCTTTTCCTTCTTAGGCCCCATCACCGTCTGTGTCACCTTCCTTCCATTCTTTACCCTTCTCATATCACATCGCCCTGGCAAGCAGATTTGTTCTCCCCCTTCTCAATACTCATACCTCCCCTCCAGGTACTGCTCTCCACCTACCCCAGTGTACAGAAGGCTGTGGGCTCCTCAGAGAAAATATTTGAATACCTGGACCGGATTCCTCGCTGTCCTGCCAGTGGTGTGTTGACTTCCTTAAACTTGGAGGGCCTTGTCCAGTTTCAAGATGTCTCCTTCGCCTACCCAAACCGTCCAGATGTCCCAGTGCTGCAGGTAAACCTACCGATCTTTGTTTTTCAGCAGCCTGACTCTCACCTCTACCATCCTAAACTTTCTTCCTGCCTTCAGCCTGTACACGAGGTACAGATAGACCCTTCCTAACCCCTCAAAGGCAAAGATGAGCACCGTCTACTCCATACAACTGCCCCAAACTCAAGAACCTGTTTGGATTTGTAAGGAGAATGGGAGAAGAAGAGGCTCTCAGGGAGAAGGGTCTCACATCCTAAGGAACTGCTGAAGCAAAATCTGTCTCTACTATCTTTTCCTTTTCTTTCCATTTGTCATTTAGAATGTGATTTTTTTTTTTTTCTGTTTTCTCATGATATTTGATATCAAGTGTGTGACATAGTGGTGCTTGGTCTTTGCTCTGATCTTTGCCTCGTCTTCCATCTCTACTCCTTGGGGAGCTATCATCCTTGAGGAACAGAAATCTATGCCTGTGGGAGGATAGGAGTTGCTGTATTTTCCCATTTCCCCCCCTTTCTTCCCTGGGGTAAGACATCCTACTGTGTAATAAGACAATGACAGCCTCAAGGTTAGAGGCCTTAGGCTGTCTCTCTCTCTCTTTTTTTAAAGATTTTATTTATTTATTTTGACACAGAGAGACACAGCGAGAGAGGGGCACACAAGCAGGGAGAGTGGGAGACGGAGAAGTGGGCTTCCCGCTGAGCAGGGAGCCCGATGCAGGGCTTGATCCCAGGACCCTGGGATCACGACCGGAGCTGAAGGCAGACGCTTAACGACTGAGCCACCCAGGCGCCCCGTCTCTTATTTTTTTTGATTCTCTGGCCTCCAGGGGCTGACATTCACCCTACATCCCGGTGAGGTGACAGCTCTGGTGGGGCCCAATGGGTCCGGGAAGAGCACAGTGGCCGCCTTGCTGCAGAATCTGTACCAGCCCACGGGGGGAAGGCTGCTGCTGGATGGGAAGCCCCTTCCCCAATACGAGCACCGCTACCTGCACACACAGGTGAGCAAGAAGATGGCGGGGGCGGGGGCAGGGGGGAGGGCAGGGGACATCACTGAACACTCTAACCGAGCACTCTGAAAGGAGGACCAGGGAATGATAGACCTTGGGTGGAGATGGGGTGTAGTCAGGAGAGAGAGTGTGTAATTTTGTGATATGCTTTCAGCAGAGATTTGGAGTCATCAGTCTCTAGATAACCATACTCCTGTGCTCCTTGTTCTCTGACTCTTCATCATATTTTGTCCTAGGTGGCTGCAGTGAGACAAGAGCCGCAGCTATTTGGAAGGAGTTTTCAAGAAAATATTGCCTATGGCCTGGTCCAGAAGCCAACTATGGAGGAAATCATAGCTGCCGCAATGGTGTCTGGAGCCCATAGTTTCATCTCTGAACTCCCTGAGGGCTATAACACAGGTGCTCTTTCAGCTCACATCCTCACCCGGACATCTTTACCGAGACCTTTATTCTGTAGTTCTTTCCAACCCGCTGACATCAGGTTGAAGTTGTAGGGTCTTGTACCTATGGCTTCTTCATGCTCACATCCTCAGAACTCTGTCACCTTTCCAGAACCTTCCCTATCCAGCTGCATCCATCAGTCCTTGGTGTGTATATGTGTGAGTGTGCGCCCACGTGCACACACAGGGAAGCATGTGGAGGCACATGTGGTTATCCAGCCCTCACCTTGGCTCTTGTCTCCGCAGAGGTAGGAGAGGCTGGGAGCCGGCTATCAGGGGGTCAGCGACAGGCAGTGGCCTTGGCTCGAGCATTGATCCGGAAACCACGTGTACTCATCCTGGATGACGCTACCAGTGCCCTTGATGCAGACAGCCAGTTACGGGTGAGAGGGACATTTTGTTAGTGACTATATCCCCTCCATTCTTCCTTCCTTCCCTCATCCCATGTTATTTATACTAACATAATTATCCAAACCAGTCCTTGCTATTCTCAGTTCCCAATAGCTGCTCCCCAAGATGCTTAGAACCAATTCAAAGACACTATCTATAGACTTCGAATCTCTGAAGCCAAACATAAGAAGGCCATCCTAATAATATTAATATCTATTGCGCTTTTACTCTGTGCCAGACATGCGACTAGGCCCTCTCCGTGTATTATCTCACTCATTTATTCATCGTGAATGCCTGTGAGCTGGGCATTGTTATCCTCATCCTACAGATGATAAAAAGGGGGCCAAGAGAGGCTGAACCACCTGCTCAATGTCACTGAGCTGTTGAGTAGCAGAGCATAGACCCTAAGTCAAGCCCGCCTGACTTGAATGTTCATGCTTTTTACCACTAAGTTGTATTTCTTCAAAACAGAATATAAAATTCCCAGTTTATAGGTAGAAAGGAGAGACTATTCGATACCCTTCAATCTTTTCTTATGGGTTTCACCCTAGGGCCCTAACTTTTATTCCACTGTTGCCACCTCATGTAAATAGTCCTTAACAAATCAAAGGCTGGACAGACAAGCACTCGGAACAAGAATCTGCGACTCCTTGGGGTTGTTGGCAGAGGTAGCAGTGACCCTGGTGAAAGCTTTCCGGGCTCTGGAAACACAGTTGTCTCCCTGGGCTCTTGACAGAGTCTGTGTCTTTTCTCAGGTGGATCAGCTCCTATACAAAAGCCCTGAACGGTGCTCTCGGTCTGTGCTTCTCATCACCCATTGTCTCAGCTCATTGGAGCAGGCTGACCAAATCCTCTTTCTGGAAGGAGGCTCCATCTGTGAAGCAGGAACCCACCAGCAGCTCATGGAGAGGAGGGGGCGCTTCTGGACCATGATGCAGGCTCCTGGCGGGTCAGGAGCTCCAGAATGAAAGACTTCTCAGACCTGCACATGCCGTCTCCCTCCCTTCTTTTCCCGTCTCTAGTGGAGAGTTTGGGAACAAATGGCTTACCAGAGCTGCACGGTAGGCAGCTGCTTCTAGGAGGAGCGACATCCTAGAACATAACTCACTAGCTGATGCCTGAAATTCCGCCACGAGTGTTGCCCCCTCTCCAAACTCCTCTTGATAATGCAGATTTCTTGGAAGAAAACAGGGTTTAGAACTTCTTCGTGTAACTGGGTTTAGAGCCAGGATTTTGGTGTGGAACCCTGGAAATGAGAACTTTAGAATATACAGAAAGGGGGAGATCAGCTACTTTCCAATATGACTAAAGTCATATGCCGGCCCATAAGCACACTCTGGATTCTTGATATTTATAATAAAATTGGTGTTTTGTACTGTGGTTTCTCGTGTTTTCAGCGCACCGAATGGCTCACCAACTTTTGCAGTGAATTTTTCAGGAGTCTGCTGTCTCCCTCCTTCAGCAGCCTCAATGCTTCACAGTCCTAGGTGGGCCATATCCTCCCTTAAGTTGTCTGTTTCCTACGGTTGCCTCCTCCACTCTCCCACGCCCCTACGTCGGCCCCTGAGGATGAGCCAGAGTGGGATACAGCACCCTCCAAACACTAGCAGCTGAAGTTCGGAGTCCTGGCCTTTCTGAGGGGGAAAATGGAGGTCGAGCGTAGCTAGCGGAAGAGGGAGTGCAAGCGCGCCGACCGAGAAACTGACTTTACCACCTTCCCCGCCCTGGTCCTTTCCCGGAGAGCTCACCTGGCTCAGAGGTGACACCTGCCGGAGTAACTTCAGGGTAATGGGCGGGGTTGTCAAATCTCTTCCATTCTGGGAGGGCCTCGGTGTGTGACGTCAACGGTTGCCGGGCAGTTTAGGCCAACAGAGGTTGCAAGGAGAGGCGGAGTTTAGAGGAGTTCTCCGCAGTGCTCAGTGGAGCGACAGTCTTGCAAGGAGGTGCGGGCAGAAAGGGCGCTTCTTGTGGGTGGCTATAGGTTAGGGAGACCGTTGAACCAGGAGAGGCCCTGAGGGACTAAGTCGAAAGACTCAGAGACTGCGCCCTCTCCTTGGTGCCTCCTTCCCTCACACACTGTGGGTATATTCTGTTGCCGGTTGCCCCAGAACCTGTCCTCAAGCCTCTCTGTCCCCACGTACTCCTCTTTCTCCCACTTTTATAAAATGATGCTACTATGAACACCCCAAGCCCCGGAGGTGAAACTACTCCCAGCTTCTTGCTGACTTGCAGCTTTCAGGTTGAGGCTAAGCCTTTAGACGATACAACCCATACCCACTTCGTAACTGTTCCAGAAGACACCCGGCGGCGTGTTGGTGTCTCTCACTGGAATCTCAGCACCAAGGGGGCTTTCGAAGCCGCTCCCTCTCTTTCTCCTTTTCTTCTGACAATCTGTCATCACCCATTCTTTCACCAACTAACATAAGGGCGGAGCAGAGAAACTTGTTCCCAATATGATATTCCTGGTCTCCAGTCGCCCACTGGCCTCTTCTTGGAAAGGGCAGGGGGATGTAGAAAAAATTCTGGTTCCCTCCCCTTAAGGCTGCGGGCTTTCGCTTTCACTTCCTCCTCCGACGATTTCTGGGTCCTAGGCGACAATGGCGCTGCTGGAGGTGTGCGGAGCCCCCCGAGGGCAGCGGAAGGATTGCGCGTTCCCGGCCCTGGGGAGCCAGCTTCGCTCCGACCCAGGACACTACAGCTTCTCTCTGCGATCTCCGGAGCTCGCCTTCCCCCGGGGAATGCAGGTCGGGGCTGTAAAGAGAATCCGGGCTGGAGGGGAGGCGGGGAGGAGGGCGCAGAGGAAGGGAGGGTCGCCCTTGAGACTACCTAGAGGCCGGGAAACCCAGAGGGGGCCATCCTTTAGTGAAGGAGAGCCACGTCCAGGGCCCGGTGCCAGGCAAGAGGCCACGTGGGAATCGGGGGCTGACCGCCTGAGGGTTAGAAAGTACAGATTAGGGCAAAGAGTTAGAGGTGTGGTGGAGGGAGACAAGAGAACTTTCCTGCCAGTTCTCCCTCACACAGGAATCACGAATCACGAATCACGAATCACGAATCAGATCAGGAAGACTTTCTCCTGGGACTCTCATGTGCCTTGGAAAACCGGGGAACTTTGTTAGCCTCCTCTCAGCCACTCACTGTTGTGTGTCTTGGCTCAATCACTTCGTCTAGGTCTGGGTCATCGCTTGGGGATATTATTAATAAAACGTGTCGAGAGTCTTAAATGACCCATGAATGGAAAAAAAAAACAACACACCCATTAAAGTCGCCCTTAATATGTTTACTTATGGTTAGCATTGATTTCCTTTCATATCTATCCTGCTGGAAAATGGAAAAGGTTGGCGTCATGTGCTTCTTCTTTTCCCTCTCCCAAGTCATATCCTGGTAGAGATTGGTTATTAACTGTTCCAGTTTTTAATGGTTGGAGAATTTCTGCCCATCTCCTCACTCCCAGACTCTCGTGAAACCTTTCCTGGAGCCTTGTGTTTCAGAAGGTTTCAGTGTCCCTTTCTGTGCCTTTTCTCTCTCATTAGCCCACTGAATTCTTCCAGTCCCTTGGTGGGAATGGAGAAAGGAAGCTTCGGATTGAGATGAACCATGGCACTACCACTTTGGCCTTCAAATTCCAGCAAGGAGTGATTGTGGCAGTGGATTCTCGGGCTACCGCTGGAAATTTTATTTGTGAGTGTGTGTGTGTGTGTGCGTGCACCAGCAGGCAGAATCTGGGGAGCTGGGCCCCTCTCTCAGCAGGAGCCCCACATCTGCATCAAAGCAGAAGCAGATAATTGATTTCGGACACACTGGGAGAGCTGTGGGGTCAATCCAACTCTCTCAAAGCTCCATCTTCTTCCAGGCACCTCAAGGAGTAACAAGGTGATTGAGATTAACCCTTACCTGCTTGGCACCATGTCTGGCTGTGCTGCAGACTGTCAGTACTGGGAGCGTCTCCTGGCCAAGGAGTGCAGGTAGGCCAGGCCTCCTATCTCCCTCCTAAGCCCTGTGGTCAGTCGTGGATCCTGGAACCTCCAGATCACTGTTCCTCCTCCTTTCCCCCTGGGCTAATGTAGCATCTTGGTGCTAATGCAGTATTTCACAAAACAGCCTTTTGGTGATTAGAAAACCTTCTCCCAAAGCGCAGCCTGCGCTCTTGCCAATAAGCCAGGTAAGTTGTTGGTTATTTAGCACTGACGTCATCAACCCTGGTGGGATGGTGTCATTTGCTAGGATTTCTTATATGATTTGGATACTTTAAATTCCAAATCTTTCCCTGATCCTTAGATCCTACAAAACCACTCGTCTCAAATGCTTATGTCTTTAATTATTTCCTGCACATCAAGTGGGCTGCTCCAAGAGCTAGCCTTCTTCTGCCACCTCTGAGTCCGCTGCCCCCACCACCCTGTTGTACCCAGGCTGTACTATCTGAGGAACGGGGAGCGAATCTCAGTGTCAGCAGCCTCCAAACTGCTCTCCAACATGGTGTTCCAGTATCGAGGCATGGACCTCTCCATGGGCAGTATGATCTGTGGCTGGGATAAGAAGGTGGGTGCTCTCCATTCTCCCTATTCCCCCACGACGGATAAGAGACCGGTTCCCCATCGTACACTCCCACGCCCTCCCCTATAAGATGCGTGGCACATAGAACACTGGGCTATAGAAACGTTCCAGCATATCCATGGGCTATTATGTCTGGGTCTAGATGTGGACCATTATTTCGTAAGCTTGTTCCTTTGGATAAAATAGCCGATTCCCACTTTTTCCCCCTAAAGGTCTATGATTGTTACTAAAATGTTGTCCTGGTTCAAATGTTCCTGGGTAATTCTTATTCTTTTATCCACTTTTTATGGCTCACACTTGAACCTGTATGTTCCTAAAAACTCCCTCTGGGAAACTTCTTGCTTCCTATAGGGTCCTGGACTCTACTATGTGAATGAAAATGGGACTCGGCTCTCGGGAAATATGTTCTCCATTGGCAGTGGGAACACCTATGCCTACGGGGTCATGGATAGTGGCTATCGGCCTGATCTTAGCCCTGAAGAGGCCTATGAACTGGGCCGCAGGGCTATTGTTTATGCCACCCACCGAGACAGCTATTCCGGAGGTGTTGTCAACAGTAAGAGACCGATGCTACCACACCCCTGGGTGGGGAAGGGAGATCCGAGATTGGGAGAGTTAGAGGAGACAAAGTGGTAGGGAGGAGGTTTTCTTTCTTTCTTTCTCTCTCTCTCTTTCTCTTTCTTTCAGATTTATTTATTTATTTGAGAGAGAGAGAGCATGCGTGCGAGTGTGGGGAGGGGCAGAGGGAGAGAAACTTCAAGCAGACTCCATGCTGAGTGTGGAGCCTGATGCGGGCTCGATCTCATGACCCTGAGATCTTGAAGTGAGCCAAAACCAAGAGTCAGATGCTTAACTGACTGAGCTACCCAGGCGTGGGGAAGAGATTTTCAGCATCCAAAGGGGGACACTGAAGTTGTAGTAAACAAGTATGTGTTGAGTGTATGTTTGGGAGTATGTTATTGTCACCTTCCACATAACACCGTTAACAGGAACTTGCTGGAGTGAAAGGTGACTCCCTGTTCATTCTCATTTGCTCACAGTGTACCACATGAAGGAAGATGGTTGGGTGAAAGTGGAAAGTACAGACGTCAGTGACCTGCTGCTCCAGTATCGGGAGACCAGGCAGTAACCGCGGTGGCTAGGCGCGCCTTCTCTGGCAGAGCCTGGCCAACTCAGGAACCTGGGCTGGTTACACCCCACAGGAGAGGGGAGCCTTAACCTGAGCCCTGAGGGGGAGAACCAGTGGCCAGTGGGGTAGGGTGGAGTTTACCCTTTTGCGTGTTCTCTGTTTCAAGGAGCATTCCCCCTACCCCAACCTCTGGGTGCCCCACTAAGCACAATAAAGGAAAATGGTTATAAATGCCTCTGTGTTGTGGCTGAGTGGGCTTGGGGCTGGGGTTGTTGTGGGGCGGGGGCAGGAAATAGAGACGCTTTCCCTGAGAACAGACCCGAACCCCAACCTAAGAAATGGGGCCTCACCAAATATTTCTGTTGGGTTTTCCTTCCACACTCATCTCTCCATACCCTCAGGAAGGCCGGTCAAGGTCTGTGGACACCTATTTGCCATTTAATTTAGATTAGGGTCCTTTTTATAGGGACACAACCTGAATACTCCTGTGTGGTTCATTGTCAATGGTTTGGGTATCTGGGAGTAGGGTACTAGAACAACTGTTTTTGACGTTGTGGAGTCAGATGAAAAAGCTTCCACCTCATGTGTATATGGTGATTGGAAACATGGTACATTTACCTCAAATAACACTTTGGAGATACTGGATATTGAATGCAAAGATGGACATTAGGGGTTCAATTTCATGATGTATCATGCTCAACTGCAAGATGACAGCACCATGATTGAAGAGGAAGAGGACTCCCTCCTTGAAGAGGGAAATATGAGGAAAAAGTAAGCAGGTTAGGAAAATGAGACAGACATAATGAGATTTTCTAAATCATGCAAGGAGCATGGATGATGTCCCATCTAAGGGAGAGTTAGTCAAAGAAAAAACTTGAAAGTAGTTAGCAGCTGAACAGAGAGCTTTTTTTTCCATTAGGGAGAGATTCTTAAAATCTCAGAATGGCAGGGTTGGAGAAATTTTAATAATCCTCTACTTCAAATACACCACGCCCCCTTTAAACCAGAAGTGCCTCATTGGTAAACATGCCAGTAACATTTCAAAGGGGTGGTTTGGAATCCAAGTGATCCCTCCTTTGGGGGTATTTTGAGTTGGGGGGATAGTTTCAATCTGAAGAGTTATTTCTGGAATAAACAAACCAGCATGTTCCATAGATGGGCTCTGGGCCAGGCAGGACCTGTAGAATCCTGTCTACCGCTTTATCAATGTTAAAATAGACCAGGAAACAAAGTCCATCCTCCCCATATACCAGAGATGCCCCCAAGACATAATCGGAAACACACACCTAGAGGCACCTGAACATGAGCTCTGCTCAAGGAGCTGTGTTGAGGAGGGCAGATGAATATAAAGAATCAGGGCCTTTCAGCTCAAAATCTGTGTAAGTGGAAACCCACTTAGGCCCTGGTGAAAGTGTCTGGGACCTCCTATTTAGGAGAGGTCCTGAGTGTTTCTCGCTCAGAATCTGGCTCTGTTTTGATCCCAGACCCTAAAACAGGAGCTTTGGATGGAGGAAGAGGCAGTTCTCAAAATAGGATCAGAGCTTGAGGCAAGAAAATCCAGTGGTTCTCCAATTACAAAACATCTCAATCCTTGAAATAGCTTTGTTTTAGTTAATGACAATTTAAAACACTTGCAGGAGTTTTCCCTTCCAGAGTAACAGTTGCTAACCGCAAGAGGCTCACTGCGGGGCGGGGCGCGTGCGCGCCCGGCTCGGCCCCGGGCTTCCGCGGACAGCAGGTGTCGCGCGTCCGCCGCTGGTGGCCGCCCTGCCCGGAACCGGGGCCCGGTCTGGGAAAGCGAAAGCGAAAGCGGCGGGCGCCGGGACGCCCCCGCTTGCAGAGTGCCGCCAGCAGACAGAAGGGGGAAACGAAGGTGAGCCAGCGCGAGCGGATTTCAGAGCTCGGTGCTCAGCACGTAGCCGAAAGACGCCCCCCCGGAGCTGCAGTCCCGAAGCCGCCGCCGGTGAGTTCGTGCGGCCGGAAGCCTGGAGCGCTAACCGACGCATCCCAACCAGCCACCCACTCCGCGCCCCCCGCCTCCCGTCCCTCTGGCCTCCCAGAGAGTGCAAGGGAGCCGGGCGGGGACCGCAAGGCGGCTCCTCGGAACTGGGCGGCGGCGGGCGGGTGGGGGTGGGGCGTACGGGGAGGGGGTCACTTTTTTTTTTTTTTTAAAGGATGAGGCTTCCTCTGACAGGCAGAATGCCTTCTGTCATAAGCGGGCCGTACTGATGGGCACCGGGGACCCAGGGGATCATTCAGGGTAGGGGTGGGTAAAATGAGAAGCCGATGGACGGGTTGAGCGGAGTCGGGGTGGTGAGCATAGGGGCGAGGATGGGGACCCCAGCGCTGTAATTCCTCATCTTCTACCGCTAGATAACACCATGCGGTTCCCTGACCTGAGACCCTGCGCCTTCCTGCTGCTGGCAGACTTGGCTCTACTCTGGCTGCTTCAGGGGACTCTGGGGGCTCTCCTTCCCCCGGGGCTTCCAGGCCTGTGGCTGGAGGGGACCCTGCGACTTGGAGGGCTCTGGTGGCTGCTAAAGGTGGGAGGACTGCTGGGATTGGTGGGAACACTGCTGCCCCCGCTCTGCCTGGGGACCCCGCTGTTTCTCTCCCTGAGGGCCCTGGTCTCAAGGGCCTTGGGTGCTCCCCCAGTCAGAGTGGCTTCAGTCCCCTGGAGCTGGCTGCTGGTGGGGTATGCAGCTGCGTGGCTAAGCTGGGCCATGTGGGCTCTGCTGAGCTCCCCAGGAGCCCGGGAGAGGAAGCAGGGCCAGGAGAACAACACAGACTTGATGTGGAGGCTGCTGAAGCTCTCCCGGCCGGACGTGCCTTATCTTGTTGCAGCCTTCTTCTTCCTTATTATTGCCGTGCTGGGTGAGTCAGGAAGAGGGCATTGGGAATTGGAGGTGGGCAAAGGCCCTTGGTGCCAGCATGATCATCTGTTCTCCTTCATGCCTCTTTCAGGTGAGACAGTCATCCCTTACTATTCAGGTCATGTCATTGATATCCTGAGAGGTGATTTCGACCCTGATGCCTTTGCCAGCACCATCTTTTTCATGTGTCTCTTCTCCATTGGGAGGTAGGTGATGCTTGATTGGGTTCATTTGCTAGCCCTTCATCTTTACAGACCCCTTGCATTTCCTAACTCTGTTTTCAGATCCTTTAGTACACGAAGCATAAAATACTTTAACCAAAATATGTGTGAATTTGTTTATTCGCCATTCTATTTCACACATTCGTCCGTTCATTCTTTCATTCACCATATTTACCCAACATTATGCTTCTAATCCACACTTGCTACTCTTTGCTGGAACCAGTTCCTCAGAAGTGACTCCCAGACCCATATTTCTACACCCAGCTCTAGTCTTGTAGTCCAGTTGTCTTCTTGACATTCCCATTGGACAACCCACTGTCATCTTACAGTCCACACACCCAGAGCTTCAAATGTATCACACTCCCTCCTGGTCTTGTTGAAAGTGCCTCCCTCTTTTATTCCCATGTACGAAACAATCAGTTTCCTGGGCTCCAAGCATCAGTATTGTTGGTGCCTTTCTGATGTTCAGACACTAGCCCCATCATTTTCTGCTTTCAAAGTATTTCTCCTGTGGCGCTTTTCTGGCCATTCTCACTGTGATCGCTGGAGTTCAAACTCTCCTCATTTTATGTCTGACTAGCCCAGCAACCTTCTAAACACAGAAACCATATTTTGTGAAATACTTGCTTCTATGTTTTCACATTTTCCCTTTAAGTTTAGTTGTATAAATGGTTGGCCTAAGAGGAATGCTCAACTCCAGGGACAATAGAGATGAGGGAACAGCATGTCTCCAGGGCTCCAGAGAAGCAGAGGGCAAGGGAATTCATTGCTGCAGTTCCTACAATAAAGTAGGAAGAAGGACTTTGGGGGGAGGAAAGAGACCAAGACAGAGGGGGAGAGTAGAGGGACAGCACTGAAGGAGACCATAGGCTATTTCTCTGGACAACATCTCTTCATTTCTGTTATAGTCTTCCCTGGGTCTAGCACGGAGTGAGCTCCACAGATACTCGTGAATTTGTATGTGTTATGATTTTGTTCCCACATCTAGCTCTTCCTGTCCTGTTTTTCTTCCCTCTGTTTATTCCGGCCCCTCCCCTTGTCTCCCTCTCTCTGCCTCTCTTCTGCCTCTCATGGTACACTTTCCCCAGCCTTGTATTTCTTTTCATTCTGTGCTTTCTCCTCTGCTTCTCGCACTCATTCCCTCCTGTGCACCTGTGTCCCCTTCATCTCCGTTCCCTCCCTCCCCCACAGCTCACTGTGTGCCGGCTGCCGGGGAAGCTGCTTCATCTTCACCATGTCCAGAATCAATGTGCGCGTCCGGCAGCTGCTTTTCTCCTCCCTTCTGCGCCAGGACCTCAGTTTCTTCCAGGATACTAAGACAGGTGGGGCCTGGAGTCCGGGTCTGGGATTCCCCTGGACATTTCTTGCCCCTCAGTTACCCTCCAGCCCGTAAATAGCCTCTCTTGCGCTCACTGTGCCAGGCGCTGCTGAGGAGCTGCTGAGTTCTCTTTTGGGATGGGGCAGTGAAGTCGCCTTCCCCAGTCTCTGTGGTGACGGGGGGCGGGGGGGTGGTGTTTAGAAGACAGGCCTGTGTTAATGGGGAGGGTTGGGGTCAGTCTCTGGGGGTTCTGCATTACGCATGGTTTCCTCACCGGCCCTGTTGTCCCCAGGGGAGCTGAATTCGAGGCTGAACTCGGATACCAAATTGATGAGCAGCTGGCTTGCTCTTAACGCCAACGTGTTCTTGCGAAGCCTGGTCAAAGTGGTGGGGCTGTACAGCTTCATGCTCAGCCTGTCCCCGCGACTCGCCCTCCTCTCTCTGCTCAAGGTGCCTCTGGCAGTAACGGCTCAAAAAGTGCACGACGTCCGCCGTCAGGTATGTGGGGGTGGTAGGGGATCCCCAGGGCAGAAGAAAACTCTCCCAGAGGTCTTCTCTTCTCAGCCTCAAGAGCAGCAGTTCTGACAGGCCTGAGAAGGGCGCTGACCCCTGGGATTTTATGTAAGTGTGTGTGTGTGTGTGTGTGTGAGAGAGAGAGAGAGAGAGAGAGAGAGAGAGAGAGAGAAGAAGAGGGAACATTTTTCTGGGAACAGGATAACTTCTTTTTTTTTTCCCCACTATTATAAGCCTCATTTTATTTCTTTTTATTATTATGTTATGTTAATCAACATACATTACATCATTAGTTTTTGATGTAGTGTTCCATGATTCATTGTTTGCGTATAACACCTAGTGCTCCATGCAGTATGTGCCCTCCTTAATACCCATCACCAGGGTGACCCATCCCCTCACCCCCTCCCCTCTAGAACCCTCAGTTTATTTCTCAGAGTCCATCATCTCTCATGGTTCCTCTCCCCTCTGATTTCCCCCCCTTCATTTTTCCCTTCCTGCTATCTTCTTCTTCTTCTTCTTCTTCTTCTTCTTTTTTTTTTTTAAACATATAATGTATTATTTGTTTCAGAGGTACAGGTCTGTGATTCAACAGTCTTACACAGTTCACAGCGCTCACCATAGCACATACCCTCCCCAGTGTCTATCACCCAGCCACCCCATCCCTCCAACCCCCCACTACTCCATCAACCCTCAGCTTGTTTCCTGAGATTAAGAATTCCTCATATCAGTGAGATCATATGATACATGTCTTTCTCTGATTCACTTATTTTGCTCAGCATAATACCTTCCAGTTCCATCCACGTCATTGCAAATGGCAAGCTCTCATTCCTTTTGATGGCTGCATAATATTCCATTGTATATATATACCACATCTTCTTTATCCATTCATCTGTCGATGGACATCTTGGCTCTTTCCACAGTTTGGCTATTGTGGACATTGCTGCTATAAACATCGGGGTGCACATTCCCCTTTGGATCCCTCCATTTGTATATTTGGGGTAAATACCCAGTAGTGCAATTGCTGGATCATAGGGTAGCTCTATTTTCAACTTTTTGAGGAACCTCCACACTGTTTTCCAGAGTGGCTGCACCAGCTTGCATTCCCACCAACAGTGTAGGAGGTGGGAGCAGGATAGCTTCTTACCAAATTCTCAAAGGGGTCTGTCCATACCTTCCCCACAAAAGATTAAAAATGCTGTCTTAGAGGATTTTTAGATAGAGTTTTCCCCTGATTAGAAAGGAATTTGGATGGAGTGTAGAGAAAGTAGAAAGTGCAGTCAGGAAGTCCTGAGTCTGAATATCAGCTCCGCTTTCTCTCTTTTTAGAAAAATAGTGGTAAAGTATACATAACATTTGCAATGACATGGATGGAACTGGAGGGGATTATGCTAAGTGAAGCCAGTCACAATTATCATACGATCTCACTGACATGTGAAATTTGAGAAACAAGACAGAGGATCATAGGGACAGGGAGGGAAAAATGAAATAAGATGAAACCAGAGAGGGAGACAAACCATAAGAGACTCTTAATCTCAGGAAACAAACTGAGGGTTGCTGGAGTGGTGGGGGGTGGGAGGGATGGGGTGGCTGGGTGATAGACATTGGGGAGGGTATATGCTATGGTGAGCGCTGTGAATTGTGTAAGACTGTTGAATCACAGACCTGTACCTCTGAAACAAATAATATATTATATGTTAATAAAAAAATTTATGTGGGAAAATAAAGATCCAAAGATAGCTATGAAAAAAAAAGTATACATAACATAAAATTTACCATTTTTACTATTTTTAATTGTGCCATGTCAGTGGCATTAAGTACGTTCACACTGTTGTGCAAGGATCACCACCATCCATCTCCAGAACTTTCTTCATCTTCCCAAGCTGAAACTTGGTACCTATTAAATAATAACTCCCCACTTCCCCTTCTCCCAGCCCCTGACAATGACCAGTCTATTTTCTGTCTCTATGAATTTGATTACTCTAGGTATCTCATGTAAGTGGGATCATCCAGTATTTGTCTTTTTGTGATTGGCTTATTTCATTTAGCGTAATGTCCTCCAGGTTCATCCCTGTTGTAGCACATGTCAGAATTTTCATCCTTTTTAAGGCTATTACTCCATTGATGCGTAGACCACATTTTGTTTATCCATTCCTCTGTTGCTGGATGCTTGGGTTGCTTCCACTTGTTGGCTCTTGTGAATAATGCTGCTGTGAACATGGGTGTACAAATATCTGTTCGAGTCTCTGCTTTCAGTTCTTTTGGGTATATACCCAGAGGTAGAATTGCTGGATCCTATGGTAATTCTATTTTTAATATTTGGAAGAGCTGCCTCTGTTTTCACAGCGCCTGCACCATTTTACATTCCCCTTGGCAATACACAAGGGTTTCGATTTCTCCACATCCTTCTCCAACACTTGTTATCTTCTGTTTGTTTCTTCTTTATTACATTCCCCAGTACTTATTTATCTTATAACTGGAAGTTTGTACCTTTTGACCACCTTCCTCCAATCAATCCCCACCCCTGTCTCTGGTCTCTGGTAACTACAAATCTGATCTCTTTTTCTGTGAATTTTTTTTTCTTTAGATGGCACATATAAATGAGATCATACAGTATCTGTCTTCTGTCTGGCTTATTTCACTTAGCATAATGCCCTCAGGGTCCATCCATGTTGTTTCAAATGGCAGGATTTCCTTCTTTTTTATGGCTGAGTAAAATTCTGCTGTATACCTACATGCACCACTTTCTAAAAAAATAACAGCCATCCTAATTTTTATGAGGTGATAGCTCACCATGGTTTTGATTTGCATTTCCCTAATGACTAGCGGTGTTGAACATCTTTTCACGTGGTTGTTGGCCATTTTTATATCTTTTTTGGAGAAATGTCTAAGTTCTTTGCTCATTTTTTAAATTGCGTTGTGTTTTACTTGTTGAATTGTAGGACTTCTTTCACTATTCTGGGTATTAGCCCCTTATCAGATACATGATTTGGGAAATGTTTTCTCCCATTCAGTGGGGTTCCTTTTCTGTGGATAGAGTCCTTTGATACACAAAAGTTTTTAATTTTGATGAAGACCAATTTATCTGTTTTTTTCTTTTGTTGCCTGTGCTTTAGGTTTATATCCAAGAAATCATCACCAAATCTAGTGTCATGAAGCTTTGCCCTGATGTTTTCTTCTAAGAGTTTTATGGTTTTAGCTCTGGTTTAGGTTTTTGATCCATTTTGAGTTACATTCCCACCTTTTGTTAACTAGCTGCGGCCACTTAGGAAAATGATCCCTTCTGCCTTCATTCAGATGCCGAAGGTGTTGTGACTTCCCTTAAATGAAGGAGCAAAAATCACCTGTATCCCCTACACTACCCAGCACTGAGAGCTCCGTAACATTTTGTTCCCTCCCTCTCTACTCTCATTAGTCCTTCTGGAAAGAAATGTAAGGAAGAGGGAAAGAGGATGGTTAGATAGTTTTAGGTAGCTCGGGGGAGCATCCCCGGGGCAGGGATGAGACATGGGGTGGTCTCCTGTCTTCTGCCCCATCAGCCCCTTATACCCCCTGGCTCACTTTTGCAGGCAGTGCTTCAGGAGATCCAGAATGCTGTGGCGAGAGCAGGACAGGTGGTTCGGGAGGCAGTTGGAGGGCTGCAGACGGTGCGCAGTTTTGGGGCTGAGGAGCATGAGAGCTGTCTCTATAAGGAGGCCCTGGAGCGGTGCCGGCAGCTGTGGTGGCAACGAGACCTGGAACGTGCCCTCTACTTACTCTTTCAGAGGGTGAGGAGGCTGCGTGGCTGGGGCTAGGAGCCAGGGAGGGGCAGGGAAGGCAATGGGGTCCCCGCTGCTCAGTGTGGTAGGAGTGGACTCTTTCTTAGTGCTTTCTTCTTGCCCTGCAGATGCTGCACTTGGGAATGCAGGTGCTGATGCTGAACTGTGGACTGCAGCAGATCCTAGCTGGGGACCTCACCCAAGGTGGGCTGCTCTCCTTCCTGCTCTACCAGGAGGACACGGACCATTATGTGCAGGTGAGTCAGGAGCCTGGGCATACTCTTCCCCTCCCCATGGCCCCCCCTGTTTTTCTTTCTGGCCTCTGGGCCTTGGCCTTTATTTGCACCCCTTAAAAATACAAAACCAGGGCGCCTGGGTGGCTCAGTTGGTTAAGCGACTGCCTTCGGCTCAGGTCATGATCCTGGAGTCCCGGGATCGAGTCCTGCATCGGGCTCCCTGCTCAGCAGGGAGTCTGCTTCTCCCTCTGACCCTCCCCCATCTCATGCTCTCTCTCTATCTCATTCTCTCTCTCAAATAAATAAATGAAATCTTAAAAAAAAATACAAAACCAAACAAAATCCCAACTCATTGTATTATGGAGAATTTCAAACATACGCAAAAAAAAAAAAAAAAAAAGATAAACCATAATGAACCTGCATGTACACATCACCTGCTTTAAAGTTATCAACTGATGGCCATTCTGTTTCAACTGTATCCCCACCCATATGATTCTGAAGCAAATTCAAGATGTAGTTTTATCTGTAAATGCATCAGGGCGTATCTCTAAAACATAAACATTAAAAAAATATAACCACGAAGCCCTTCTCACACCAAAAAAGTATAACAGTAATTCCTAAAATTCATCAAATACAGGGGTTATATTTCCACTTGTCTCATCCATGTAACATATGTGTATATATGACATATATCTCTCTCGTGTATGTCTGGTAGGATCAGCCATTAACGCCCAGTGCCTAGATCCATTAAAATCATGAGGGGTTGCAAGACGGTGACACTACCATTCCTCCACTTATTAGCTTGAATACATCTATCCAGGGAGACTTACCCTCGTCTACTCTTTGGTAACCCACTGGTACAGTTTGAGTAGGAAAGGCAGAATAGCATTTAGTTCTTTCCCTATATTTGCCAGTTTTCAAAAATAATTAGTTACTTCATCTTGGTCGTTATTTTATAATTTTCCTAGATATTTGTGAATCATCTTTTATGTATGGAGAGCTGGGCTAGGCACTCTGGTGGCTGCAAAGATGAGGTGGGCACCATGCCTGCTTTTAAGGAGCACCCTGTCCAGCTAGGCAAAACAGAGCTGTGCGCGAGTAATACCTAACGGGCATTGGAAGGTCTGGGAATAGAAGTAGCGCTGAACGGGAGGAGTATGGACCTCTCCATCCTTTACATTGCAAATTAAGTATGGACCTCTCCATCCTTTACATTGCTGGGGTATTGGGTTGCCTTTAAATTCCATCTGAATTGCACATTTAGGGGTAGGGAATCCTTTTTGGATGAGGGGAGGAGAAGCTTGGCCCGGCGGTGTGTGGCAGGGAGGAGCTGGGGAGCTGGTTTCTGATGAAGCTGACCCCTCTGTTCCTGTTTTCCAGGCCCTGGTTTACATGTGTGGCGATATGCTCAGCAACGTCGGGGCTGCGGAGAAGGTGTTTCAGTACCTGGACCGAAAGCCCAAGCTGCCTCCGCCCGGGACGCTGGCCCCTCCCACTCTGCGGGGGCTGGTGGAATTCCAAGACGTCTCCTTCGCGTATCCCAACCGCCCCGACCAGCCTGTGCTCAAGGTGCCTGCCTGAAAGGGGCCGCGGGGAGGGAACCCGGGCCCCTCGCTCCCGGGCAGCACGGCCTGTAGATCCTTTGCCTCTGAGAAGTGGATCTTCCCTCCGGCAGAACGGGACGGGGAGGGCCCTGAGGCAAGCCTCTGACTGTTTCCTGGCGTTTCTAGGGGCTGACGTTCACCCTACGACCTGGCCAGATGACGGCTCTGGTGGGGCCCAATGGGTCCGGGAAGAGCACAGTGGCCGCCTTGCTGCAGAATCTGTACCAGCCCACGGGGGGAAGGCTGCTGCTGGATGGGAAGCCCATCTCCCAGTATGAACACTGCTACCTGCACCGACAGGTGGGTGGTGGCGGAGGAAGAAGAGGGACAGGAGCTAGGAGGGAAGAAGCGTGTGCAGAGAGTGTGGGAGAGCCGTGGGAATAAACACAAGGAGCCCATTCTGAGGGAGCTAGACCAGGAGGAAAAGAGGATCCCTGCCATGGGGGTTGACGCACCGTCCCCCGCTCCCATCCCCTCCCTCTGCACAGGTGACTTCGGTGGGGCAGGAGCCTGTGCTCTTCTCTGGTTCTGTGAGGGACAACATTGCGTACGGGCTGAAGAGCTGCAGTGATGAGAAGGTGATGGCAGCTGCCCAGGCGGCCAGCGCGGCGGGCTTCATACAGGAGATGGAGCATGGACTGTATACAGGTATCTTCAGTCAGAAGAGGAACTGGAGCTGCTTCTTGGGGGTGCGGGTTGTGTCTGCTCTTTCCTTGCCCTTTGCTCGGCTCCCACTTCCCCGCCTTCCCCAGCACCAGGAGCTCTCTAGTTGCCCGTCCTGTTCAGGAGACTTTGTTCCCAACGGCCACAGGGTAGTTGTGCTCCCTCTCCGAGGGCAGCCCCAGCAGGTGTCCGCCCCTGCCCTCCTGACACCGGCTCTCATGTCTCCTGATGGGTGCTGGTGGAAAGACGAGCTGTGCACTTGCCCGCGCTCATGGGGAGGATGTTGTCGTGGCCACTTGTGTCTGAGGAAAGGTATTTCTCCGTTTCCTCAGATGTAGGGGAGAAGGGGAACCAGTTGGCTGTGGGACAGAAACAGTGTCTGGCCATTGCCCGGGCCCTAGTGCGGGACCCACGAGTCCTCATCCTGGATGAAGCCACCAGCGCCCTGGATGTCCAGTGTGAGCAGGCCGTGAGTACCGGTGTGGGAGGGCGGGGCAGTGGGACCTGAGCAGCACGGTTGAAGGAGCAGCCTATGCAGAATTGGGCAGAGGCAAGACGAATGGAAGAGTATCTGTGCTTTTGCAGGGGGTGGGGAGTGGAATGGAGAGTATGCGGTGTGGGAACACCCCCTCTTTGTCCACAGCTCCCTTTTCTATGTGCCTCCTGCAGTAGGACAGCTGAGAGTGAAGGGCAGTGCAGACTCTATCGTCCACTCTTTCCGACTTTCTCATCTTCCACGCCTTCTTTACCCTATGCCACAAGACATGGTGCCCAGTTGGGATATGGTGCCCATCCTGTTCTTACCTTTATTATTATTTTTTTTAAGCTTTTATTTATTTAAAAGAGACAGAGACAGAGAGGACAAGTGGGGGGAGGAGCAGGAGAAGCAGATTCCCTGCTGAGCAGGGAGCCCGATGCGGGACTCTATCCCAGGACCCTGGGATCATGACCTGAGCCAAAGGCAGACGCTTAACAACTGAGCCATCCAGGCGCCCCTATTTATTTATTTTTTTTTAGAGATTTTATTTATTTATTTGAGAGAGAGAGAGAGAGCGCAAGTGAGAGAGCTCAAGCAGGGTGAACAGCAGAGGGAGAGGGAGAAGCAGACTCCCTGATGAGCAGGGAGCCCAACTTGGGCCTTGATCCCAGGATCCTGGGATCATAACCTGAGCCTAAGGCAGATACGTAAGCAACTGAGCCACCCAAGTGCCCCTGTTCCTCCCTTTCTGAGGCATTATGATCCTCCCCCTTCAGCTGCAGGACTGGAAATCCCATGGGGACCGAACTGTGCTGGTGATCGCTCACAGGCTGCAGACGGTGCAGAGTGCTGACCAGATCCTGGTGCTCAGGCAGGGAGAGCTGCTGGAGCACGCACAGCTCATGGAGGGCCAGGACCTCTATTCCCGCCTGGCGCAGCAGCTACTGGAGGACTGAGGCCCCGTCCCCGGGGCCCTTCTCATGGCCATCTCTGTGACCCACAGTAGCTCATGCTCGGAGTTTCCCTGGGCTTGTGCCCCTCGGTAGTTGTTCATGGAGCTGGAGGCAGGGTGGGAGTTTGGACCATGTGTGCTCCTACTGGGGCTGGGAGTGAGGGGGAGGGGCGTGCCGTCTGTTTCTAACACCATTTCCCTCGTGCTGAGTAGTGTATTGTGGCATATAATACATCTATTTAAAAATATTTTCCTTATTATGTAAATAGCACATATGCATCAAGAAAAATAAAACTAACCCTTGTTTCACTTCCCAGAGGTCACCATAGCTACTATTTTGCCAGCTACCTATCGTGTCTTATTTGTTCTTTGAGATAAATATTAGCCAATATGATATAAATATTCATGAGGTTGCCTTTCTGTATCTTTCTCCATTTGCACTGATATCTGATATTTTGGGGGAAGTTAGGGTATGGAGGGGTAGAGCACAGTTTCCTAATTAACAGTGTTAATAAAACATTGGTAATATCTACCATTTATAGAGTTTTAATATGAATAGGAACTATGCTAGATGTTTTTCAGGCATTATCATATTTAGTCCTTTTCCTCAACCCTATGAGGTTGATTATTATTATCCCCATCTTACAGATGAGGAAACTGAGTCTCAAAGAGATTAAATAACTTTTCCAAGGTTATACAGTGGTGGAGTTGGAGTTGAATCCAGGCCTGACCCAGGTCCACAATCTCAACCAATAAATTATATAACATCATGTGTTCATAATCTCGAATTCATACTCAGATCCAGTAAATAGCTCTGAATCCACTGCCTTCTCTCTAGTTCCATTGTTATTATAACTTTCATTTAGTCTTAAGACGATCTCATTTCCAAAGAGGTTTCCCCACCGTTGGTTCACCTTTTCCAGCCATTCTTTGTGAAGTAATTTTTCTTTCTAGCAGACACATAAGATGACGTCACTTCCGTAAAGTCCTTCAAGCGCTCTTCATTCCTTTCTGCTCAGATCTTCCTCACAGCATGCAAGGTTGTGCAGCTCATTTGCAGCACCCTTTCCTGTTGCATTGAGCTCCTGCAGCAAACTTACTGCCCTCCTCATGCCTTTGTGCCTTTGCATATGGTGTGTTCTTGCTGTTTCCTGAACCACCCTTCCCGATTTACCCCAAGTCCCTCAAGGCTTAACTCAGGGATCAGGTCTTCCAGGAAGCCTTTCCTAATCTCAGTCTGGAGAAAGTGTCCTTTCCATGTGCTTCTATCACCCGAGCGTTTACCTATTTCACAGCCTGTAATAAACTCCTTATCCTCCCACCTCTCTGTTATCCCACTAGACCATGAGCTCCTGGGGGGAAGGCCATATGTCTTATTAAGCTTTATACTGACAACCTGGTACAGGTTGTCGATTCATAGCAGACAATAAGCCAATGTCTGTTGCACAAATGAGTAAATCTTCTCTGTCCTCTCTATATGCCAACCACTGAAAATTCAGAGCTGTGTACATTACTGCCTTTTGGGAGGGACTTACCTTTGAAGGTTCCTATTCTAGGAAAGAGAAACTTTCACATTCCCAGAAACACCAGGTACTTTCCAGCTCTAGCAATGAACTAGCCAGAACTTCTGTTTTGCATTTTTTTTTTTTTTTTCTGCCTGGTAACTGTTGGGAACGAGGCAGGGTGAGAGTAGGGAGCTTTTTCATGCAGATAAGCCTTTGCTTCATTCTGCTGTTTGTGTCTCGAATATTGAAATACCCACGGAAGAGAGAAGTCTGGCCTAATTCCTTCCCCTTTCAACCAAACATCCTTCCTCTACTTATACAATGGGAATAATCATTCCTATATCTCCCAACCTTAGGGAAACTGTTGCCCTCATGGAAGAAGATGATCTGTTAAAATTCTTTGCTATCCTCAGTATGACACCCATAGACTCCTAATAGTTTAAGCCTGGAAGGCATCTTAAAAGTAACATAGCAGTCAAATCTTACTTTACAGAAAGGAAAACTGGCCTGAAATCACAGGGCTACTCAGTGATTGAGCTGGGAAGAAAACTCAGGCATCCAGATGGGCAGTTCAGAAAGATGCAGCAGACCTCAGGATCTTAGGATATCTCGAAAGTTGGTTATTTCAGGGAATCTCCCAAGTAGGCCTTATGTCAGGGACACATTCTGGAAATGTTCCCTGGAGGTCAAAGAGTGGAACTTCGGCAAATGCCTACAAGTGTGGTCTGTCTGGTAGCCACAGATATGGGTAATTCTAGTCTGTTCCCGAGTTCTAGTTCTTTTCATTCACCTCCCCTCCCCTCCAACACCATTTGATCTGCCAGCCCCTTAACTTCCCCTTCTTGTCACTTACTTTCGGCATCTTTCCCATTTGGTCGTATTTTACTCTTGCCAAAGGATGGTATGAATGGAGAGGGTAAACCTAAGAAACTCTCATAGATTTCTTTGGAGCCCCTAGACAACCTCCCACCCCATCTGCTTTGCCCAGTGTGGAAATGGTGTTGAATTTCAAGTCCTTTGTTCCCCAGCAGAGTAGGTAGCCCACCTGCAGGCCACATGGCAGTGTGGTTCAAGAGGAGGAAGAGTGCAGTTGTCAGAATTTTGGAGAAAGGAGTAGGGAGCAAGGAAAACAAAGATTTTCCCGGTTTTTGGTGCTGAGTGAGCCAAAAAAGCACCCATCTGATTGAGTCTGATGCCCATCTAGTGATCCTAGGAAATACTGGGTTTTGAACCTAGAGTTTTATGGACTTATGAATTGTAATAACTTTAATGACAATAATCATTCAAGTGCTATGCTAAGTGCCTGACATATATCTTTGTACTTTTTCTTCAAGATAATCCTATGTGGCAGATATTACTATATCAATTCTAAGAATGAGAAAATGGAGGTTTAGGCACATTGCCTGGGTCACAAAGCTTGGAAAAGGTGGACTCTGCCCAGCTTTACTACAAAACTCCTCAAAAGAGTTGCCTATACTCCCTCTATCTGCTTACCCTCCTACTATTCTTTCTTAAAGATATAATTTATGTGAATAGGCAATATATTAATGTGATTTAAAATTCAAAAGCCACAAAAAGGTATGCAGAGGAAGCCACAAAAAGGTTTGCCATGGGAAACAAGGGTTAATTTTACTTTTCTCGATGTATATGTGAGATTGCATACACAATCCATGCTCCAAGCTTTATGTTTATCCTTCTAGGGAAATTTCATGTATATTTAAGCAAATATGTATATACGTTCTTGTTCCCTATTTTTACAAATAGCAGGTCCTTAGATCCACTGTTCTGAACTTTAGTTTTTATACTTAGAAATATATGACTATATAGCATTCTATTTTATGGAAGTACCGTATTTCATTTAGCTTGTCTTCTCCTATTGATGGGTAATTAGGTTACTGGAAGTCTTTAGCTATTATAAGCAATGCCTTGTATAGACATTATAATACATATGTGCAAGAATATCCATAGGATAAAATTCTAAAGGGGGAGTTGCTGAGTCCAATTGTATATACTTTACTAATATTGATATATGTTGCAAAATTGCCTTCATAGAGGTTGTATTCATGCACAGTTCCATCAGCAATATATGAATTTATCTGTTTTCCCACATTCTCATCAATATGGAGTGTTGTTAAATTAGGTTTTGTCAATCTTATGGATAAAAGTGACATCATGTGGTAGTTGTCATTTGTTTTTCTTTTATTACCACTTACATAAGGATACTAAATTCAGCAAGAAAATTTGGGACACAGGAAGCAAAGATGAGAAACACACACACACACACACACACACACACAACAATAACAACAAAACATCTGTCTAAAATATTGGTAAATCAGAATGAGGAATGAAAAATGACTATAAAAATCACTAACAGTTATGGCCATTAAATTTAAGAACATGATAGAACAATCACAACATGAGAATGAGGCAGATAAAGTAAAACATTCTAAAGCCTTTGTCTTATTTGGGAAGAGGGTAGAGTTTAACTTCGGATGTTGCCAGTTTAGGTAGCTATGTTAAAAACATAGGGGTAAAAATAGAACTACCCAACAACCCAGCAATTGCGCTACTAGGTATTTACCCAAAGGATACAAACATAGTGAACTGAAGGGGCACCTGCACCCCAGTGTTTATAGCAGCAATGTCCACAATAGCCAACCTGTGGAGAAAGCCCACATGTCCATTGACAGGTGAATGGATAAAGAAGATGTGGTATACACACACACACACACACACACACACACACAATGGAATATTAGCCATCAAAAAATGAATTCTTGCCATTTGCAACGACATGGATGGAACTAGAGGGTATTATGCTAAGCAGAATAAGTCAGCCAGAGAAAGACAAATACCATAGGATTTCACTCATATGTGAAATTTAAGAAACAAAACAGATGAACATAGGGGAAGGAAAGGAAAAATAAAATAAGATGAAAACAGAGAGGAAGGCAAATCATAAGAGACTCTTAACTATAGGAAATAAACTGAGGGTTGCTGAAGGGGGATGGGGTAATTGGGTGATGGGTGTTAAGGAGGCCACTTGATGTGATGAGTGTTGGGTGTTATATGCAACTGATGAATCACTAAATTCTATCTCTGAAACTAATAATGCAGTATATGTTAATTAAATTGAATTTAAATAAAAAATTTTATTTTTATTTTTTTTATTTTTTTAAAGATTTTATTTATTTATTTGACAGAGAGAGACACAGTGAGAGAGGGAACAGAAGCAGGGGGAGCAGGAGAGGGAGAAGCAGGCTTCCCACCAAGCAGGGAGCCCGATGCGGGGCTTGACCCCGGGATCATGACCTGAGCTGAAGGCAGACGCTTAACGACTGAGCCACCCAGGTACCCCTAAATAAAAAATTTTAAAAAGTGTAGGGGTAACTCTTAACTAATAGAATTTAAAATCCTTAAGCCAGGGGGCGCCTGGGTGGCTCGGTCATTAAGCGTCTGCTTTTGGCTCAGGTCATGATCCCAGAGTCCTGGGATCAAGCCCTGCGTCAGGCTCCCCGCTCAGCGGGAAGCCTGCTTCTCCCTCTCACGCTCCCCTTGCTTGTGTTCCCTCTCACGCTGTGTCTCTCTCTGTCAAATAAATAAATAAAATCTTAAATCCTTAAGTCAGTAAGAGGAAATTAGAGAGTACTTTAAAAATGTAATCAATTTAATATAAGTGATGAAAGGAGAAAAAAAAAGCAAAGAAAGAACATAACAAAATAGAAAACACAATAATAGTAGAAACAAATCTAGATAATTTAGTAATCCTAATAAATGTAAATAGCTTAAATTTGAAGTTAAAGAGGTTTTCAGATTGGATTAATAATATAGCTGTCCTACCCTTATCTGTGGGGGATATGTTCCAAGACCCCCCAGTGGATGCCTGAAACCACAGATAGTAACTGAACTCCATGTATACTTTGCTTTTCTCTATATGTACATACCTATAATAAGGTTTAATTTGTAATTTAGGCACAGTAAGAGATTAACAATAGTAACTAATAATAAAATAGAACAAATATAACAATATACTGTAATAAAAGTTATGTATTGTTTCTTTTTCTCAAAATACCTTATTGTACTGTGCTCACCCTTCTTATGATGATGTGAGATGATAAAATGACTATGTGATGAGATTAAGTGAGGCGAGTGATGTAGGCATTGTGACCTAGCATTAGACTACCATTGACCTTCTGACTTTCTGATGTCAGAAGGAGGATCCTTGACTTGTGGGTGATAGTTGACCATATGTCATGAAACTGCAGAAAGTGAAGCTGTGGGAGGGGATCACAAAATCCAGTTACACGCTCTTCATATTAATCACAAAGAAAACCTAAAGACATGAAAAGCTTAAAACCAAAACATGCAATAAGGTATATGAAACAGACACTAACAGAAGACAATGTTTGTCGTTACTTTGATACCTAAAAATATAGTCTAAGAGCAAAGGCATTGGTAGAAACAAAGACGATCATTGGATAATGATACCAAGATGTCACTAGAACATTATACTAAAACAGACTCAGTCTACACCTAACAAAGATACCACAAAATATGTAGGAAAATATAGTCAGAATTAGAAGAAATTGACAAACAGAAACATATTTCTCAATAATTGTAGATTGGAAAAATGAGTAAGGATATAGAATAAGCTTATTTATGGCCTTGTCTATAATATCTGGGAGTCTAAAGCTATCTCACAAAATGGGTAAAACAAGTATTCGTATTTAGAACATACTGAGAGTACAAAGGTAAACACAAGGAAAATGGAAGAGGAGAGGAGAGGATGTATGCTAGCACTTTTATGATGTTCAAACTGATAGAAACTATCTAAAGAAAGAGGAAACTTATTGTATTATATAAGAATAAAATTATCAGGACAACCCCAAAATATACACCTTTTAAAATATCTGAAAAACTGCAATTTAGAAAACACGAGACACAATGAAAGATTTTTTTAAAAGATATACTCATATAAATGGCATATTTAACAAAATAATATTACTTACAAATCACAAATTACACTGCATCTATTTGCTATGTTAACTGTAAATGGGCTTAACCGATATATAAAATAAAAATGGTTTTAGGTTAGATTGAAAGAAAAACTGCTGTTTGCAATATACAAAAAAACACACCTAAAATAGAGTGACTCAGAAAGGTCCATTCATTTATTCAAAAAATAAAATGATGGGAAAAGCATAGCGAAAGAATGCAAATAAAAAGGAAGCAGAGATCACAACACCTTTATTAAACAGGTGAAATTCAAATGGAAAAAGTTGAGTGAGACAAGAAGGCACTTTATAATGTGAAGTGTAAAATTCATAATGGATATGTAAGAGATGTGCATTTAAATTCTAGATAGCATATAAGGAACTCTCATAAAGCTGAAATTAAGGTAGATGCAAGGAAAATATTCAGAAATGTATTAGGTGACTTTAATTTAATTAGTATTAGGTGACTTTAATTTACTTTTCTCAGTGGACAAAAATAAGTATGATCACAGAAGATATTCCAACAGTATAAAATTAGATCTGATGGATCTATATTAAACTTTCTTCATTAAAAATAGAGAACACATGGTGAGCGCTGTGAATTGTGTAAGACTGTTGAAGCACAGACCTGTACATCTGAAACAAATAATACATTTTATGTTAAGGAAAAAGAAAAAAAAAAAAAAAGAAGATAGCAGGAGGGGAAGAATGAGGGGTGGGAAGTCGGAGGGGGAGAAGAACCGTGAGAGACAATGGACTCTGAAAAACAAACTGAGGGTTCTAGAGGGGAGGGGGGGTGGGAGGATGGGTTAGCCTGGTGATGGGTATTAAAGAGGGCATGTACTGAATGGAGCACTGGGTGTTATATGCAAACAATGAATCATGGAACACTACATCAAAAACTAATGATGTAATGTATGGTGATTAACATAACATAAAAAAAAAAAGAAAAAACAAAATAAAACAAAAAAATAGAGAACACATCTTTTCAAGTTCCAGCAAAACATTAATGAAAATGGACTACATATTACGGTACAAAAAAAACCTCAGTAAGTTCCTAAAAGTAGAAATGATATAGATACTATTCTCTGACCATAATGGAACAAGCTGGATAATAATAAAAAAATCAGAAAAGATAAATACTGATCCACATTGAAACTCAAAGAAACCATTTCTCTCTTGATCAGAGAGAAAAACAAAAATGAAAAATTTCTAGAAAAATGATAATTAAAAATCACATATCAAAAGTCATGGGATATAGCTCAGGCAGTGCTCAGCAGAGAATTCATGGCCTTAATTGCTTAAATCAAAGGAAAGAAGGAAACCAAGCGAATTAAGTGAAAAGAACAACACAATCAGTCACATGAAAACAGGAGCAGATAATAAAAATAAAAGCAGAACCTGAAGAGCTAGAAAACAGAAAAATAGAATAAATTCAAAAGCTCTAAAAAATTTCAGTAAAATAAACCACTGACAAACCTAATTTGGCTAATTTCTTTACTAAAAAAGTAGAGAAAATAAGAAATGACAAGGACAAAATTAATAATGAACAGGGGAAAAACCACACAAAATTGTTTTATTCTATTTTATAAAAATAAACTTGAGAACTTGGATTGAATGAATAATTCTCTATACCAAAATCAATCCCTTTAGAGGTAGAATATTTGTATAGAATAATTTCCATGAAGAAACAGGAAAAATTGTAAAAGAGCTACCCCAATAAAACTTCAGGTCCAGATATTTAGGGCAGTGTAATGAAGTCCTCAAAGAAAAAGAAAAAAGTGGGCGCCTGGGTGGCTCAGTTGGTTAAGCGACTGCCTTCGGCTCAGGTCATGATCCTGGAGTCCCGGGATCGAGTCCCGCATCGGGCTCCCTGCTCAGCAGGGAGTCTGCTTCTCCCTCTGACCCTCCTCCCTCTCATGCTCTCTGTCTCTCATTCTCTCTCTCTCAAATAAATAAATAAAATCTTAAAAAAAAAAAAAAAAGAAAAAGAAAAAAGAGAATTCTAATCTTAATTAAATGGTTCAGCAGCAGCAAATGTGTTCTTTTAGTGAAGTAAGGATAATATCAATGTTAAACTATGACAATGCATGAAAATAAAACTATAGATGAATTTACTTATTAATATTGATGCAAAAATCCTTAAAAATATTTACAACATTCTGTTTACAACAGAATGTAGCACAAATTGAAAAAAAAAAACACATCAAGATAGGGTTGGGTTTGTTCTAGAGAGCCTTTTTAAAGTTCATAATATGATAATTTCAGTGGGTATTTCCTAAGAATAATGAGTTCAAATAAACAAATTAGCAGAACAAAAAACCACCAACATTCACTTTTCCAGGATGATGTGACGGACAAAACCATCCTAGGAGAGAGGTGTCATATAGTAAGCATAAATCAGTATGCTGGGTGGATCCACTGAGCCAGCAGTCATATTAAACAAGTGATAGCTGATTAGAATCCGGCCTTTTGGTTCCTCATTCCCAAATGGACTCTCACAGACTAAGATCACAAGTTTGCTTTTGACACCCCAAATTCCAACAATTTCTGTTGTTTCTCATACTCTTTCCTTCTTACCTTTCCCCTCACTGTATCAGCACTGAAGGAGAATTTAGCAAATGTTTTGAGCTGGCAAAATTCTTAGTACAATTCCTTCAGTTAAACTGTGTCTCAACACACAGTGTTCCCTAAAAATATGTTTTAATTCTTTTTTTTTATAAGATCTTATTTATTAATTTGAGAGAGTGCAAGGGGGAGGAGCAGAGGGAGAGGGACAAGCAGACTCTGCACTGAGCGTGGGGGAGCCCCATGCGGGGCTTGATCCCATGACGCTGAGATCATGACCTGAGCCCAAATCAAGAGTCAGATGCTTAACCAAATGAGCCACCCAGGCACCCCATTTTCTTTCTTTCTTTTTTTAAAAAATATTTTTATTTTATTTTTAAATAGGCT
Source organism: Halichoerus grypus (assembly GCF_964656455.1). Lineage (NCBI taxonomy): Eukaryota > Metazoa > Chordata > Mammalia > Carnivora > Phocidae > Halichoerus > Halichoerus grypus. Next base: position 115,204,044 of record NC_135720.1, read on the forward strand.
CTACACCCCACGTTGGGCTCAAACTCATGCTCTACCAACTGAGCCAGCGAGGTGCCCCTATGTTTTCATTTTCTGTTCAGTAACTCAGAATATTTTTCTAATGTCTCCAAGGCGGTTTATGTTTCTTGTGATAGGAAGGTGTAGGAAGAGGAAAATGAATGTAAATGAGCAGTTTGTTTCAACTTAAAATCACCAAAATAGTAATTGAAGGGGGATTTGTGTCAGATACTAGGGAGAATAATGATTTTATACCTCTCTCAAGAAACAATCACATTGGGTGCCTGGGTGGCCTAGTCGGTTAAGCGTCTGACTCTTGATTTCGGCTCAGGTCATGATCTCAGGGTTGTGAGATCGACCCCATGTTGGACTCTGCGCTCAGTGCAGAGTCTGCTTAAGACTCTCTCTGCCCTTCCCCCACCTGCCCCCACTCCAGTGTGCACTCTCTCTCTAAACAAAAGGAAACAATCACATCTATCATACTTACCTTCTCTTACTCCCTAGAGAATAGAATAGAGAGGGAACGAGGAAGAGGGATGCAAGATACAGATTTGAGTGAAAAATCACAGAAGAGCCTGTATCTATATTAGGTAGGGCTCTTGGCTGAAATCAGACAGGAAGAGGGAGATCAGAATGCCCCACCTTGTTTTTCAAGCTCATACAAGTAGAACACAAAGACAAAAACATGGGAGAAAGGAGCCAGGCCACCACCTCTCCCTTTTTTAGCTTCTCCCCAGAACTGATTCAACAAAGTTTCTAACTGCATGAATTGATGCTTGTGTCAGAGGCCATGGACAAGGGAGATTCACAGGTTGAAACTGCTTTCTCTTCTTAGTGCCCATAGATAGGTTCTATGCCACTCTTTGCTTGCGATATATGAGACCACTGATTTCCTTTTGTGAGGTAGGATATGATGGGGGTCTATTCTGGTTCCAAGAAGTTCTAATAAAATCCTTCAGTTATTTTGCTCCTTTGTGCATCTTATCATTGCAAGGATACTGAAGGAGTAGAAATAAAGCTTTCCTGGGCCCCCAAGTAAGAAATAGCATGCAATGGAAAAAGCACTGCTGATGGAATTACTAGTTATGTGACCCTTGGTTTATTCTTTCACTACTTCAGCTATAAAAGGGAGATCATAATAATATCTCTGCAAAGGGTTATTATTATGATTCTCTCTCTATTCTTTTTCTCTTTCTCTCTCCCCTCATCCCACACCACCATACACACAGACATTCACAGTGCTTAGAAAACTGACTCATAATGTATAATCAACAAATATTAGCTATTACGATGATGATGTAGCAAGTCAGATTTTAGAGTTTATGAGCCTTAAACACGTTCACACCAGAAGTAGGAAAGAGCAGCCCTCCTAACTTTCTGGTTCAGCATCCACATCCTCCATTCTCCCCTCAATCAACTCTTTCTCTTCCTCTAAATCCAAATACAGGCACACCTTTTATCTGTATTCTCTAGGCCTCACTCTTTCCCTCTCCTCAAGATCTCTCTCTCATCCTTGAGAAGCCCAGCTACAGTATTGCCTGCAGAGGAGCTAACCAGACTTGGACTTAAGCCTCTGTTACCCTCTCATGCTTTTGCTGCTTCTGATAATATCAGTGTCAGGTTCTCATTCACTTAGCCTCAAGTAGAATGTTTTTCTCCACTTCCAAATGAGATAAAATACATGGGAAAGACTAAGGTAGGTGTGGGTAGGAGGAAGGGAGGAAGTTAAAACTCAGTGGCTTGAGCTCCTTCTGATTACCACCTTTTCACTCAGCTCCACACCTGCGCTCCCAAGTGGTAGCAACACAACCATATGCCTCTAGAAGAAGTACCCACAGTCATGGGTCAGATGCTCTGTGGACAGAGTCTACCAGTTTTGGCCTGTGCTCAGGCTTCTAATTCATGAATATTCCAATCTACTTGAGGGATGTGGAGGGCGCAGGTCAACATTCTTGTTCTTGTCCTATATTAGTTAGGTTAAGTTAGGCCAGGCTGTGGTAACAACCCTCAGAGCCTTAATCAAGCAAAACTCTCTCATTCATACAGCACCTGTTGTGGGTTTGGGTGACTCTCTAGGGCTTCTCCTCTTCATGATGACTCTGCTAATTAGACTGCTTTTGTATTCTGATTCTATCATTTCAACACAAGGCTGTCTCGTTTGACTTGGTAAGGGAAGAAGAGAAGAGTCATCCAATGGTAGTTAAATTCTTTGACTAAGAACCTTTTTGTTCACTAACCATTGGCTAGAACTAGTCACACAGTCCTGGGAAACCAGGAAGTACAGTTTTCCATGTGCCCAGGAAGTAGAAGATGTTGGTGAACACTAGTGATGTCTTCCCCACTTCCCCATCTTTTTCTTTATCTGTTGTGATCTCCCAGTAGAAGGCATTATTATTTTGATTGGTCAGATTCCAGGGCAGGGCGTGTTTACCAAGAGTGTGAGGGCCACAGTATTTAAAGGTTACATAGTTGCATTTCACCTCTTTTCTGAATCCTATTTCTGCCATCTTGAACAGAATCCCTTTGTGACCCACGTTATTACTCTTATGTTTGAGAGTTCTTAATCCTTCAGGATTTATAGCTGGCTAGCGGTACAAGTGGGATTTAAGAGGGAACATGAGACCTTGCTTGGGTTTCATGCTTCAGAGAAACTTATCATAAAACTTTCTCCTGGGGTAACAGAGAATTGACCAGCTAATAACAGAGTCAGTCTTTGATTTACAATTTGGCATTACTACTTATGGGTAGAGATTTCCTGAGGGCCTCCGAAGCGTATTATTAAGTCAAGTATTCCTGGGTGTCCTGGTCAACTACCATCATAATCCTACCTTACATACACACCAAAGCATGTGTGTTCTCTTTGGAAAGTGAAGAATTAAAAAAATATATATCTTTTCCCTTTCAATGAAGTAGTAGGCATGTATTTATTTATTGCAGATAATCAGGAATTTGAAAGGGATTCTGGATAAACTTTTTATTTCACTGTTTATCTCCTTTCTGTTGTCCACATGTACTGGGTGTTCCTAATTCTAAAAATCTCTGCTTGTTATGTCACTTGTATCAGCTATCAACTTTATCATGAACTCTTTCTAGATTATGTTAAAATTTACTCTTCTCATGTGCCCAAACATTAGCAAATTAATCTCATTCTTCCTGGCATTACAGTAGATTGTCCCCTTGTCACTCTGTTTAGGTTACACATTTCTTGAGAATAAGGAACATGTCTGTGTCATCACTGCATGGTCCATAATATTGGGCATGGATGGCTCTGTGCTAAATAAATAATAATATAGACTACTTTGGTTAAAAAGCAGCCTTCTCTCTGTAGTTGTCAAATAGATTTTCTTCCAACTCCTTTCTAGCAAGAGATTTTTGCCTTGGGGCGCCTGGGTGGCTCAGTCAGTTAAGCATCTGCCTTCGGCTCAGGTCATGATCCCAGGGTCTTGGGATCGAGCCCCACATCAGGCTCTCTGCTCAGCGGGAAGCTTGCTTCTCCTCTCCCTCTGTCTCCAGCTCTGCCTACTTGTGCTCTCTCTCTCTATCAAATAAATGAATAAAATCTTAAAAAAAAAAAAGAGATTTTTGCCTTGTCGTAAATGGAGTCCAATGAAGCCATACAACTAGAACTTCCTTATTCCCCTCTTTCTCACCTCCAATCTCCCTGTCTCCATTCTAGTTTCTGAACAAGTGTTCCTTTTTATAACCAAGTCTGACAATCTCTTTCTTTGGATTCCATTAAGAATTCTGGGGGTAATTTCTTTTTTCTTCTTGTTATGTTCAATTTCTCCCATGTACAGATGCCTTCCACTTGACTGAGAAACTTGTTAAGGTCTTTCCTTTTTTTTTTTTTTTTTCCGTTTCAAGTTTTTAAATTCTAGTTAGTTAAAAAAAAAAATTCTAGTTAGTTAACATATAGTGTAATATTGGTTTCAGGAGTAGAATTTAGTGATTCATCATGTACATATAACATCCAGTGTTCATCACAACAAGTGCCCTCCATAATACCCATCATCCATTTAGCTGTTAAGGTCTTTCTTAAAGGTAACTTATCTTTTGTGTGGCTTTTTGCTCAAGTTAGAGTCCCATCTTTTCCCTTGTTTTCACTTCTAACATTCTTGACGGACTGTTTATATCTACTGCCTTCGTTTCTAATACTCTATGTCCCAGTGAAGGTTGTTGGTGCTCCACTAATTATAAAACAAAATTATCCTTCTTATATTTTATCCTCTTGAACATTTTTAAAGAAGATTGTATTTATTTATTTGAGGGGGTGTGGGGAGGGACAGAAAAACAAGCAAAATCCCACTGAGCGGTAAACCCATCAGGGGCTCAATCCCAGAACCCTGAGATCATGACCTGAGCCAAAGTCAGATGCTTAACTGACTGAGCCACCCAGGAGCCCCCCTCTTGAACATTTTTGCAGCATTTTATTCTTTTGAGAATCTTCTCTTCATTTTCTTTTTTTGTGGCGCTCTCTTGGTTTATAGGAAATCATACTGTCCAGGTGGTTCTCAATCTCTTCTATTTCTTCTCTGATAATCCTGTCATTAACTCCTCTTAAGGCAAAAGCTTCAGAATGCTGTCTACTTTCTGCTTTATTTGCACACTCTGTTGGCAATGTCAGCCACCCCATAGGAGAAGAGACTTGTTGGTTAAAAGATAGCAGAATGTATAATAAACAATCTGCATAGTTCTTCTAGGACCATATACTATGTACACTATTTTAAAAAAATTTTTCTCACAGTCCATTTCCCACATACCTTAGACTACCATCAGTGATTCTGCAGGTAAACAATTCTTGAGTGGTATACATGACTTTATGAAAGTAGTCTACCCAGCATCTAATGATGTAAAACTCTTCTATCATGATTGGTTATCAGTGTGAAGAGTTTCCAATCCGAGGAAACCAGAAAGGTATTCATACTCTTCATAAATACTTTTTGACTGAGTTTTGTGGGGGTAAGCCCCATTCTGAAGAAGTTGATGATTTTACCGTCTAATTTTTAATTTTTCCTTCCAGAATGAGTTCTGGGTGGGTTCCATGGATGGTGGCTCTGCTAGTGAATGTAATCAGACTGGATTCCTCCATGACTCACATCAGAAACTCTCCAGGTAAGAACAGAGCAAATATTTTTCAGGTGTGTATGCAAGAATGGGCATGGGGCAGGGATGCTTTCCCCTGTAGGTCCAGGCTGCAGACCAGACTGAAATGGCTTCTGGCTTCAAAGTGTTCTTCCCTTTGAAATTAAAATATGCCTCCCCTCTTTACCACACACAATGGACTGCTGGGAAAAGGGACTTCCTGTACCAGAGCTGCAGCTTCAAGGAGTAGGGTAGTAGGAAGAAGGGAAACATTTTGTCTTGCTTAGAGTCCTTATTGTACCAATGTCAGTCTCAAGAACTGTATCAACTGGGGCCAGTCTGAGAATAGTTGCCATTTTTCCAGACAGGAGTTTGCTTTGATGATTGCAACTGTTTTTACATTTATCCAACTGGGATACATGTGGACAAAAGAAATTGGAAACATAGGTTTCTTCTTGTGGCATTTATTAACCCCAGTTTTTAGAAATAAGAGAAGTTGAATGCATCATGCCTGTCCTCAGGTTCCTGGTATTTATTGCTGTTATTTTTCTAGCCGAGGAGATGGGCTGTGCGAACACGAGGCAGTATTACACCCTGAAAACATATTTATCAGTAGAAAACAGGATATAATGCACTAAAAACAGAGCCTGTTTAAACGTCAAAGTTTCATTAAACACAAAAGAGGAACAAACCTGGGAGGGCGGGCTGGGTAGGAGAGGATCGTTACTCTCCCAGAATAGAAACCTCTCTGAGCTTATAATGTCCATTAAACAACACAAATGAAAAAAATAAAGTCAGTTCAGATCTTAAACCTTACCCAAAAATAATTTTCTTTTTCTGATTTAAACTGTAAGAAGGAAGAGCACTGGAGGTTAGAGGTGACTTTAGCTGGTAAGAGCTGATCCAAGAAGGATGCTGCGGTCCTTAATGCTCAGCTCAATAGTTCCTGGAGGAGGCCTCTGAGTTTAGAAATGAAAGCAAATTTACAACTCACGATCAGTAACAATTACTCTTCAAGCCTTAACTTATGCCATTTCTGCAGGGAGACCTTTTCTGACCAACCTGCCTTATCAACCCATTTGAATTTCCTTTTATTTTTGTTGTTCTCGAGTGCATACAGAGAATTGCATCAATCCTACCCAGTGAATTCACAGCACTTGGCAATCATTTGTCCTCGCAAGGACTCTCTCCTCTTTCGTGGTCTGCGTTTCCACGCCCTCCTTTCCTTACAGATCCATTCTACTGTGTCTGGTGTGTCTTTACGAGGCTGGCCTTTACAAATATTTAGCATTGTTTTTCATGTGTATTTTAAAACATTAATAAACGTCATTGTGCTTTGAATCACATTCTGTTTTTTTTTTTTTTTTTTTGTCACTTAACACTATGCTTTCGAGCTCTGCTTCAGTGTTGTTTTCAATGGAAAGCAGGTCAGGGAGGGGAAGTGGTTCTAGGTACAACTACTGGATATAGAACTAGTACTCAGATAAACTGAAACGTAACCCGGGGCTGTTTACCAATTTGTCACTTAAAATTTTTCAGATCTTTAAATCTAGGACAGATATCATGGTGTCTTAGTCCATTCTGGCTGCTGTTACAAAATACCTCAGACTGGGTGGCTTATAAACAACAGAAGTTTATTGCTCACAGTTCTGGAGGCTGGGAAGTCCAAGATCAAGGCATAAGCATGGCTGTGTTCTGGTGGAGACTCTCTTCCTGGTTCCTAGGTGGCACCTTCTCCCTGTGTCATGTGGTGGAAGGGTCTTGGGATCTCTCTGGAGCCTCCTTTATAAGGGCTAATCCCATTTGTGAGGGATGGCTCCACACTCATGACCCAAGCACCTCTCAAAAGCAACTCCTACTGATAACATCACCTTCGGGGGTTGGGATTTCAACACATGAATTTTGGGGGAGGGGCACAAACACTCAGACCAGAGCACGCTGTGTGCTCAGTGAATAAGAATTATACTTTTTCTTACCAATGAGGACAGATTACATAATTTTTGAGTGTTAAATTACATTGAAGAACATGAGCAGAGTAGACCTTGTATGAAAGAATACGTAGCTCAAACTAATCACTATCAACATTAGTAAGGTGCTCTGAAAGTAGAAAATCATAATGGACAATGGAATTAGGTATTTTTTTTATTCCACCTTTAATGGCACTATTTCATGTAAAACCCCCCAAAGAAGGTTTAAGCTAACCGTATATTCCCTATCACCATGTTCTTGTAGCTACTGGAATGGTAGGTATGTTGCCAATGATGCTGATGATAATATTACTCTTTGAGTCATGGATTAGTATTATTTTACTTCACACCAACAAAGTTAATGAAATCATTACGTTATTAGAGCCAGCAGAGGGGTGAGTAGAGCCAGCAGAGGGGTGAGGTCTCTAAGTAAGAGTGCAAGGGGAAAGATCCAAAAGAAAATTCTTGGAGAAAACCCGTAGTGAGTGAAAAGTAGAAGGGAAGTTAGTTTCACATCAAAATGCTTACCTAGTCTGCATTTCTTTGTCGTCCCTGTCACCCCCCTCCCCCCGCCATCACTCCTTCCCTTCACCCCAGAAGGAATGTATAGAATGCACCTGCTAAGGACAAGAGTACTATTGAGTTATTTCGTTTGGGGATGGATGTTTTTGACTTGATAACAAGGGGAGTTAAAACCTTGGGCTTCTGAAAACTTGGCTTGGAGAAACCAGCCGTGTCAGCAAAACACAAACGGTCAAAAAGTATTTGCGGAATGAATGTTTATGTCTCTTGGGACTCTCTCTTTGGCTTGCCTTTTTTAGGTTACATGTCTTCTGTTTGGCTGGCCCAGTAGCATGGGCCTCAGGCTTCTTTCCACAATGGATGTCTCTTTGCTAAACAGAACTAGGGTGGGGCCCAGGGGAAAAGAGGCTACCTTGACCTATTTACTGAGGTCAAAAGCCTCCTCAAATCCATGTGGTCTGGCATAATTTACCATGTATGGTTTCCTAAAAGTGGGGGTTGGTTTACAGTCTTTTTTGTTGTTGTTTTCTAGAAGATTTTGTGATTCAAGCAAAGGCTGACTGTTACTTCATCAATGGGACAGAGAAGGTGCAGTTTGTGGTGAGATTTATTTTTAACTTGGAAGAGTATGCACGTTTCGACAGCCATGTGGGAATGTTTGTGGCATTGACAGAGCTGGGGAAGCCTGATGCTGAGCTGTGGAACAGTCGGCCGGATATACTGGAGAGGAGTAGAGCTTCTGTGGATGCCCTCTGCAGGCATAACTACAGGCTGGGTGCACCCTTCACTGTGGGGAGAAAAGGTGAGGTGGAAGGTGAGGTCTGGTGGGGTTCAGGAATCTCCCACACGTGAACCTGACCATGGGCTTTACTTCCTTATGATAGGCAATTTCCTGCTTCAGGATCAATGGCTTATGAGCAGGAGAGTCTGTATATATGTTCCGTCCCCCCCAGTTGTGATTCACTCATTATCCTCACAGGTCAGGTCACTGTGGTCTTGGTCCCAGACCCCCGAAGTTCTCAAGGACTTTAAGTCACGGTGGGCTCTCAAGCAGAAGGGGTAATTGTGGGAGTCTCTGATAAGGCCTAACTCCTCCGTGGGGCATTGACATACCCAGTTTCTGAGTCTTGGGGGCAGAGATTTCTTCCCATTTCCAATTTCCACTTGGGTGGTATGAGATGGAGATTAGCGGCAGAGATAGTGTCTCAAGGAACCTGTCCTGGCTTGGTGGTTTTCCTTCACAATGTCTCATTGTTCTCTCCCCTCCCAGTACAACCAGAGGTGACAGTGTATCCAGAGAGGACCCCGTCCCTGCAGCACCACAACCTGCTGCTCTGCTATGTGACCGGTTTTTATCCAGGGGACATCAAGATCAGGTGGTTCCGGAATGGGCAGGAGGAGAGTGTCGGGGTCGTGTCCACTGGCCTTATCAGGAATGGAGACTGGACCTTCCAGACCATGGTGATGCTGGAAATGACTTCTGAACTTGGAGATGTCTACACCTGCCTTGTTAATCATCCCAGCCTGCTGAGCCCTGTTGCTGTGGAGTGGAGTGAGAATCAGCTTCTTATACTCTCTGGGTCCGACTCAGGGTGATGCTGCCTCAGCACAGGGCCTGTGTGACCTCCACATTCATCTTGGTCCCAACACTCATTCTTCTTTCCCCTGATCTGAGGGAGTCATGGAAATCGGGGTCCTTGGGTTAGGGTGGGAAAAGACATGGCAGATATCTATGCTTGTATCTTCCAAGAAATAAGGAGGTCTAATCACCTCATCACTTATTTCCAACTGTGGGAACTAGTGTCCTCTAATACTTTGTCTTAGTAGGTTATGGGACATTCTTGTGGGCTGCAAGAATCAGTTACAGAAACTCCATGCGTGCAAACCTTGGCTTCAAAGAACCATTTCTAAATGTATTTCTTTTCCCGATAGCATTTGATTTGGTGTCCAGTACAGGCTCTGGGATTCCAGGAAGGCACACCAAATATTGGGAGCTTTTCACTAATTTTAAGACCTGCTTCCCATAGGAGCTCAGTCTGCATATTCTTGGAGAAAGATGCTAAGTGGAATTGCAGCCTTCCTGCTTGGGCTGATCTTCTTTCTGATGGGGACTGTCATCTGCCTCAGTGCTCAGAAAGGTAAATGAGCTTCTCAGGAGTCCCCCGCCACCTGCCCCATGGCTTCTCGCACTTCCCCCTTGCCCTAATTTCAAAGATGCAAGGCAGGGAAAGCTCATTGTACTTCTCAGGAATCGCCAGGATAGTCCTTTCTGAAGCCAGAAACATTTGGGGTGGGGGTCAGCAGAGATGGAGTTCTGATATTTCAGGTCACCCCCCACCCTTCAGGATAATCGCAACATTTGGTCCTAATGAGAGGCATTCTGTTTCTTGCTCTCCTTCCAGGATATGCGGAGACTCAGTTGTCTGGTGATGAGGTAATGTCTTCTTCCTTGTCTTTGGGTGGCTGATTGTTCTCCCAATGCTTTGGCCAGAGGGAGACGTCTTGGGGATAGGATGTAAGGCTGGCTCTGGCTGGGTGGCCCTGGGTGCATTCTCTCTAGAATGGGAGGGTGGGGTCCCTCCTGAGACCCTGATCACTGTCCCTGCAGGTCTCAAGCGCAATTCCTTCACCACAACCATGCTAAAGTCCCAACGAAAACTTCTTGCCCTGGAGCCTGAAGTAGTACCGAGGGGCTTGAGCCCAGGACTAAGGGAGCCCTGTGAGTTACCCTCACGTCTTCCTCTTTCCAACTGTGCTCTCCATTGTCTCCAGAAGAGAAACGCGCAGAGGCACTCTTTCTTTTTCATTGTTTTTTATTACCTTTTTTTTTTACTGTAAAATAAAACTGAGATACCGATAACCACACAAAATGTAGAGTTTAATGAATTATTTAAGGCAAAACCCCTGTAATCACCACACAGGTCAAGAAATAGAACTTTACCAGCCATGCAGGGGTCTCCATGTACCTCAGACCCATCAAATCCCCCCTACATCCTCTCAAAAGTAATCCTATTCTGACTGTCAGAGTAACCACTTTGTTGTATTTTTTTAATTCCCTATTCACTCAAGTCTGAATTTATGACAACATAGCTTAGTTGTCTTTTGTGTCTCATACTTTACTGGTTTCTTCTGCATCCCTTTCCCTCCCTTATGATTAATATTTTGAAAAGCCTAGGGCATTTGACCTGCAGAGTTTCCCACAGTCTGGATTTTACCAATTGCATGCACCTGGTGCAGTTTAGCACGTCCTTGTGTCCTCTGCATTTTCTGCAAGTTGGCATCTGGATGCAGAGGCTGGATAGACTTAGGTTTAATTTCTTTGGCAAGTCTGTAGGCGGCAGTGTGTTTTTTCACCATGAGGCACAGACCGTCCAGTTGTGTCTCTTTTTATGGTGCTGTCACTACTGGTGATCATTGCCTAGGCCCTTTCATTCACTGGCGGCTGCAGAATGGGGATATCCTCATTCTGTCATTCCTCTTCATTTATGTGCTTTATTGCTTCCGTAAAGAGACACTTCCCTTCATTTACTGGTGGGTTGCCCAGTGGTACAGTGGAAAGAAAGGATCAGTGTTTAACTCTTTACCTTTATTAGTTTTCCAGCTAATTTGGTTCCTACTATTATCCAAAGATGAGCAGTTAGGTTTTACTTTTTGTTTTTTGTATCATTATAAGCTCAAGGATTTGAATGTATGCAATGGATTTTAGCTCATGGCAGTTTTTAGCCATGAGTTCAATCGTATCACCTTAGGTGCATGGAAACTTCCTCAAGTGGCTCCCAAGTCCTTTTGACACAGTCTTTTGATAGTTTCTTTGTTATCTGTTACATGACAAGATGTTCTGTACATCTCCTGCCCAGACCTGCAACCAGCTATTGTTTTAGAAAGCCCTGGCTTCTTTTAGTGGGAAATGTCACTAAGACCATAATGTGGAGTTAGGAGTTCGTCATTATATCAGGTCTTTCTGGTGGAAACAAAATGTTTTTGTGCAATATTCATATTTATAGAAGTATAAAATTTATGTATCTATAATTAAAAAGTTAATCCCTTCTATATTACACTTGTGTCTCCTTTCTTCCACACAAACAGAGACACAGGGATACATACAATTAGAATATCCACCCATACTCACTTGCTTTTACCAAATGAATGCACACAGCTGTCTGAGGATAATGATACTCATACTACAAACAACCACCAAAATGATAACTGAAAACCGTTAATATTCCTTTTGCTTTGTTCTCATCATTTTTCCTTCTTATAGTTATCCTATATCTAGATTAATGGATCACATACCATTACACAGGATACTTGCTCCCTTTTTAGTCTTAGTTCTGTGAGTAATAACATGTTTAATGCTGTTATGTCAGTGTCCCTCGAGTACAGTGGTTCTCGAGTTGTGGTCTGTGGACTCCAGGAGGTCCTTGAGACCTTTTTGCGGGATCTGTAAGGTCAAAACTTTTTTTTATAATAATAATAAGATCTTATTTGCTCTTTTCACTGTATTTGTACTGGTGATGCAAAATCTACGGTGCGTAAAACTTTTGGTGCCTTAGCGCGAATCCAGGCAGTAACACCAAACTGTACAAGTAGTCATGGTATCCTTGGCTGCCATGCACCTGCAGTGAAAAATCCTCAAAAAGACCAGTTTCACTTAAAGATAGCCTTGATAAAGCAATAAAAATCATTAGCTTTACTAACTTTTGAATCTCAAATAGGCATCTTTTTAATACACGATGTGACAAATTAGCATTTCTGCTGCAAAGTGATGGAAAGACATTTATCTTGTGAAAAAGCACTGTGTAATTGCTTGGCTTGTGGGTAAAACTAGCCTTCTCTTCTCTTTCGAATGGACTGTGATTTTTCTTGAAAGAGTGACCGACCGACACACTATGGTTATTATGCCTTGGGTGTGTTTGGTAGACATTTTCTCAAAAATAAACAAAAGAAGCCTGTCACTTCAAAGAAAATGATATTGACAGTGAAAATCAGTTCTCCAGAGAAAATTAAAATCTTGGAAAATTTGTGTTTGCCGCAGCTTCCCAATAATAAAGATTATTTGGATGAGATTAATGGTGATATTACCAAATACGATCTTTTCATATTGTTTAGTGAACCGTGTCAACGTTTTGGAGATTGGCATAATCCTGTGAACCTCTTTCCAAATGATCAATGCATGATACTGCAAAATTATCATGGTTAGAAGGTCCAAAGTACAAGGTAGACCAATGAATTTTAACATAACAGAACATGAAAAGATCATTGATAAGATTTCAGATTCCACACTGCAACTAATTTGTAAAAATCTACCATTTGTTGAGTTTTAGTGTCTTATCAAAGAAGAATATACACAGTAACGGAAAGGCTATTAAATTTCTTCCCCTCTTTCCAGCTACCTATCTGAGTGAGGCCACATTTTCTTCATGTGTTTTAACCAAAACATATTAAGTCTGTAAAAATATATTGTTACAGACTGAATGTAGAAGAATATATGACCAAGTGAGTCATAACTAAGTGAGACATTAAAAAGATTTTTTAGGGGCACCTGTGTGGCTCAGTCGATTAAACCTCCAGCTCTTGATTTTGGCTCAGGTCATGATCTCAGGGTTGTGAGATTGAGCCCCACATGAAGCCTCACATGGAGCTGTTTGGGATTCTCTCTCTCTGTCTCCCTTTGCTCCTCCCCCCACTCAGGTGTGTTCTTTCTCTCTCTTAAATAAATAAATCTTTAAAAAGATTTTTTAAAATGTAAAAGAATTCCTTTTCTCTCACTATTTTTTCTGTGCTATAAAATATAGCTACTTTTCATAAATATGTTATTTATGTTAACATGTCATGGGTTTATTACTGTTATTTAAACGAACAAATGAATATTAAAAGTTTTTCAGTTTTAATTTCTAATATGATAAGTATTGCTTGACATAACCCACATAAACTAAAGCTCTTTGGAGTTCCCAGTAATTCTTTTTTTTTTTTTTATTTATTACTTCCTTTAATTTGGTGCATACATGTATATGAGTTCATATTTTTCTAACGAATTGACCCTTAGATCATTATAAAATGTCTCTATATTCCTGTGGCCGTACTCTTTGTGTTGAATGTTATTATTTTTTTTTTAATAAATTTTTTTATTGTTATGTTAATCCCCATACATTACATCATTAGTTTTAGATATAGTGTTCCATGACTCATTGTCTGTGCATAACACCCAGTGCTCCATGCAGAACGTGCCCTCCTCAATACCCATCACCAGGCTAACCCATCCTCCCAACCCCCTCCCCTCTAGAACCCTCAGTTTGTTTTTCAGAGTCCATTGTTTCTCATGGTTCTTCTCCCCCTCCGATTCCCCCCCCTTCATTCTTCACCTCCTGCTACATTCTTCTTCTTCTTTTTTTTCTTTCTTAACCTATATTGCATTATTTGTTTCAGAGGTACAGATCTGAGATTCAACAGTCTTGCACAATTCACAGCGCTTACCAGAGCACACACCCTCCCCAGTGTCCATCACCCAGTCACCCCATCCCTCCCACCCCACCCCCCACTCCAGCAACCCTCAGTTTGTTTCCTGAGATTAAGAATTCCTCATATCAGTGAGGTCATATGATACATGTCTTTCTCTGTTTGACTTATTTCGCTCAGCATAATACCCTCCAGTTCCATCCACGTCGTTGCAAATGGCAAGATCTTATTCCTTTTGATGGCTGCATAATATTCCATTGTGTATATATATATATATATATATATATATATATACCACATCTTCTTTATCCATTCATCTGTTGATGGACATCTTGGCTCTTTCCACAGTTTGGCTATTGTGGACATTGCTGCTATAAACATCGGGGTGCACGTAGCCTTTCGGGTCCCTACTTTTGTATCTTTGGGGTAAATACCCAGTAGTGCAATTGCTGGATCATATGGTAGCTCTATTTTCAACTTTTTGAGGAACCTCCACACTGTTTTCCAGAGTGGCTGCACCAGCTTGCATTCCCACCAACAGTGTAGGAGGGTTCCCCTTTCTCCGCATCCCCGCCAACATCTGTCATTTCCTGACTTGTTAATTTTAGCCATTCTGACCGGTGTGAGGTGGTATCTCATTGAGGTTTTGATTTGGATTTCCCTGATGCCGAGCGATATTGAACACTTTTTCATGTGTCTGTTGGCCATTTGGATGTCTTCTTTGGAAAAATGTCTGTTCATGTCTTCTGCCCATTTCTTGATTGGATTCTTTGTTCTTTTGGTGTTGAGTTTGATGAGTTCTTTATTTGGATACTAGCCCTTTATCTGATATGTCATTTGCAAATATCTTCTCCCATTCTGTCAGTTGTCTTTTGGTTTTGTTGACTGTTTCCTTTGCTTTGCAAAAGCTTTTTATCTTGATGAAGTCCCAATAGTTCATTTTTGCCCTTGCTTCCCTTGCCTTTGGCGATGTTTCTAGGAAGAAGTTGCTGCGGCTGAGGTCGAAGAGGTTGCTGCCTGTGTTCTCCTTTAGGATTTTGATGGACTCCTGTCTCACATTGAGGTCTTTCAACCATTTGGAGTCTATTTTTGTGTGTGGTGTAAGGAAATGGTCCAGTTTCATTCTTCTGCATGTGGCTGTCCAATTTTCCCAACACCATTTGTTGAAGAGACTGTCTTTTTTCCATTGGACATTCTTTCCTGCTTTGTCAAAGATTAGTTGACCATATAGTTGAGGGTCCATTTCTGGGCTCTCTATTCTGTTCCATTGATCTATGTGTCTGTTTTTGTGCCAGTACCATACTGTCTTGATGATGACAGCTTTGTAGTAGAGCTGGAAGTCTGGAATTGTGATGCCGCCAGCTTTGCTTTTCTTTTTCAACATTCCTCTGGCTATGCGGGGTCTTTTCTGGTTCCATACAAATTTTAGGATTATTTGTTCCATTTCTTTGAAAAAAGTGGATGGTATTTTGATGGGGATTGCATTGAATGTGTAGATTGCTCTAGGTAGCACTGACATCTTCACAATATTTGTTCTTCCAATCCATGAGCATGGAACGTTTTTCCATTTCTTTGTGTCTTCCTCAATTTCTTTCATGAGTATTTTATAGTTTTCTGAGTACAGATCCTTTGCCTCTTTGGTTAGATTTATTCCTAGGTATCTTATGGTTTTGGGTGCAATTGTAAATGGGATCGACTCCTTAATTTCTCTTTCTTCTGACTTGTTGTTGGTGTATAGGAATGCCACTGACTTCTGTGCATTGATTTTATATCCTGCCACTTGACTGAATTCCTGTATGAGTTCTAGCAGTTTTGGGGTGGAGTCTTTGGGATTTTCCACATAAAGTATCATATCATCTGCAAAGAGTGAGAGTTTGACTTCTTCTTTGCCAATTTGGATGCCTTTGATTTCTTTTTGTTGTCTGATTGCTGTGGCTAGGACTTCCAATACTATGTTGAATAGCAGTGGTGATAGTGGACATCCCTGCCGCGTTCCTGACCTTAGGGGGAAAGCTCTCAGTTTTTCCCCATTGAGAATGATATTCGCTGTAGGTTTTTCATAGATGGCTTTTATGATATTGAGGTATGTACCCTCTATGCCTATACTCTGAAGAGTTTTGATCAAGAAAGATGCTGTACTTTGTCAAATGCTTTTTCTGCATCTATTGAGAGGATCATATGATTCTTGTTCTTTCTTTTGTTAATGTATCGTATCACGTTGATTGATTTGCGGATGTTGAACCAACCTTGCAGCCCAGGGATAAATCCGACTTGGTCGTGGTGAATAATCCTTTCAATGTACTGTTGGATCCTATTGGCTAGTATTTTGGTGAGAATTTTTGCATCCATGTTCATCAGGGATATTGGTCTGTAATTCTCCTTTTTGATGGGGTCTTTGTCTAGTTTTGGGATCAAGGTAATGCTGGCCTCATAAAATGAGTTTGGAAGTTTTCCTTCCATTTCTATTTTTTGGAACAGTTTCAGAAGAATAGGTATTAATTCTTCTTGAAATGTTTGGTAGAATTCCCCTGGGAAGCCATCTGGCCCTGGGCTTTTGTGTTTTGGGAGATTTTTGATGACTGTTTCTATTTCTTTAGTGGTTATAGGTCTGTTCAGGTTTTCTATTTCTTCCTGGTTCAGTTTTGGTAGTTGATACATCTCTAGGAATGCATCCATTACTTCCAGGTTATCTAATTTGCTGGCATAGAGTTGCTCATAATATGTTCTTATAATTGTTTGTATTTCTTTGGTGTTGGTTGTGATTTCTCCTCTTTCATTCATGATTTTGTTGATTTGGGTCATTTCTCTTTTCTTTTTGATAAGTCTGGCCAGGGGTTTATCAATCTTGTTAATTCTTTCAAAGAACCAGCTCCTAGTTTCGTTGATCTGTTCTACTGTTCTTTTGGTTTCTAGTTCATTGATTTCTGCTCTGATCTTTATTATTTCTCTTCTCCTGCTGGGTTTAGGCTTCATTTGCTGTTCTTTCTCCAGCTCCTTTAGGTGTAGGGTTAGGTTGTGTACTTGAGACCTTTCTTGTTTCTTGAGAAAGGCTTGTATTGCTATATACTTTCCTCTTAGGACTGCCTTTGCTGTATCCCAAAGATTTTGAATAGTTGTGTTTTCATTTTCATTGGTTTCCATGAATTTTTTTAATTCTTCTTTAATTTCCTGGTTGACCCATTCATTCTTCAGTAGGATGCTCTTTAGCCTCCATGTATTTGAGTTCTTTCTGACTTTCCTCTTGTGATTGAGTTCTAGTTTCAAAGCATTGTGGTCTGAAAATAGGCAGGGGATGATCCCAATCTTCTGGTACTGGTTGAGACCTGATTTATGACTAGGATGTGATCTATTCTGGAGAATGTTCCATGGGCACTAGAGAAGAATGTGTATTCCGTTGCTTTGGGATGGAATGTTCTGAATATGTCTGTGAAGTCCATTTGGTCCAGTGTGTCATTTAAAGTCTTTATTTCCTTGTTGATCTTTTGCTTAGACGATCTGTCCATTTCAGTGAGGGGGGTGTTAAAGTCCCCCACTATTATTGTATTGTTGTCGATGTGTTTCTTTACTTTTGTTATTAATTGCCTTATATAATTGGCTGCTCCCATGTTAGGGGCATAGATATTTACAATTGTTAGATCTTCTTGTTGGATAGACCCTTTAAGTATGATATAGTGTCCTTCCTCATCTCTTATTACAGTCTTTGGTTTAAAATCTAATTTGTCTGATATAAGGATTGCCACCCCAGCTTTCTTTTGGTGTCCATTAGCATGGTAAATGGTTTTCCACCCCCTCACTTTCAATCTGGGGGTGTCTTTGGGTCTAAAATGAGTCTCTTGCAGACAGCATATCGATGGGTCTTGTTTTTTAATCCAATCTGACAGCCTGTGTCTTTTGATTGGGGCATTTAGCCCATTTACATTCAGGGTAACTATTGAAAGATAGGAATTTAGTGCCATTGTATTGCCTGTAAAGTGACTGTTACTGTATATTGTTTGTGTTCCTTTCTGGTCTATGTTGCTTTTAGGCTCTCTCTTCGCTTAGAGGACCCCTTTCAATATTTGTTGTAGGGCTGGTTTCGTGTTTGCAAATTCCTTTAGTTTTTGTTTGTCCTGGAAGCTTTTTATCTCTCCTTCAATTTTCAATGACAGCCTAGCTGGATATAGTATTCTTGGCTGCATATTTTTCTCATTTAGTGCTCTGAATCTATCATGCCAGTCCTTTCTGGCCTGCCAGGTCTCTGTGGATAAGTCTGTTGCCAATCTAATGTTTCTACCATTGTAGGTTACATATCTCTTCTCCCGAGCTGCTTTCAGGATTTTCTCTTTGTCTCTGAGACTCGTAAGTTTTACTATTAGATGTCGGGGTGTTGACCTATTTTTATTGATTTTGAGAGGGGTTCTCTGTGCTTCCTGGATTTTGATGCCTGTTTCCTTCCCCAAATTAGGGAAGTTCTCTGCTATAATTTGCTCCATTATACCTTCTGCCCCTCTCTCTCTTTCTTCTTCTTCTGGGATCCCAATTATTCTAATGTTTCGTCTTATGGTATCGTTTATCTCTCGAATTCTGCCCTCGTGATCCAGTAGTTGTTTATCTCTCTTTTTCTCACCTTCTTTATTTTCCATCATTTGGTCTTCTATCTCACTGATTCTTTCTTCTGCCTCATTTATCCTAGCAGTTAGCGCCCCCATATTTGATTGCACCTCATTGATAGCCTTTTTGATTTCTACTTGGTTAGATTTTAGTTCTTTTACTTCTCCAGAAAGGGTTTCTCTAATAACTTCCATGTTTTTTTCAAGCCCAGCTAGTATCTTTAAAGTGATGATTCTGAACTCTAGATCTGACATCGTACTAATGTCCGTATTGAGTAGGTCCCTGGCAGTCGGTACTACCTCTTGTTCTTTTTGTTGAGGTGATTTTTTCCGTCTTGTCATTTTGTGCAGAGGAGAATAGATTAATGAGAGAACAAAATGCTAGCAGGGTAACAACGTCCCCAGAAAATATACTCTAAACAAATCAGAAAAGACCTGAAGCAGTGGGAAAAGAAAGGGAAAGAGAGAAAAAAGAAAATGAAAGAAAGAAAGAAAAAAGAAAAAGATAAAGATAAAAACAAACAAAAGCAGAACAAAACAAAACAAAACAAAAACAGAATGTGATCAAATATGATCAGGCTGGATTATAGATCAGTGCCACACACTAGATTTTGGGTGTATTTTGGTCTGTTAAAAGAAAGTCCCTCCCAAAATTGTAAAGAAAGAAAAACTTATATATGTACAAAAATAAGGGTTGATATGATGAAGGGATGGAATATGACTGTAAAGATGGAAATTATAAAAAATTTTAAAAAAGGATTTGATAAGTTGTTTGAAAAAAGAAAGAAGAGGATAAAAAAAAAGAAAGAAAAAAGGGAGAGAATGTGATCAGGCAGGGGAGTAGAAAAAAACCATACACTAGAGATTTAGAGTATATTTTGATCTGTTAGAAGAAACTATCTCAAGATTTTAAAGAGAGAACAACTTATATATATATGCCAAAAATACGGGTAACTACTATGCAGGGATAGAATATGACTTTAAAAATGAAAAATAAAAATTTTTTTTTTTTAAAAAGGGATTGATAAGATGTTGGTTGAAAAAGGGAAAAAGAAAAATTCAAAAAAAAAGAAAAAAGGAAAAAAGAAAAAAAGACAGTTAAAAAAAATAATTAACTTTGAAAGACTAAAGAATCATGGTAAAAAAGCCATGAATTCTATGTGCAGTATTCCCCTAGCGCTGGAGTTCTGCCATTCTCATTGATCGGTAAACTTGGTCTTGGCTGGCTGTTCTCGCTGATCTTCTGGGGGAGGGGCCTGTTGCTGTGGTTCCCAAATGTCTTTGCCGGAGGCAGAATTGCCCCGCCCTTGCCCGGTCCGGGCTAAGTAATCTGCTCGGGTTTGCTCTCGGGAGCTTTTGTTCCCTGCAAGCTTTCCGTACAGCTTTGGAGGCGGAGAGTGAAAATGGCGGCCTCCCAGTCTCCGCCCCCGCGGAGCCGAGAACTCGGGGTCCCGCTCCTCAGCGAGCCCCCAGAGAAAAGCAGTCAGTCACTCCCGTCTCCCCGGTCTCGGCCACACTCCGCGCTCACCCGGCCTGTGACCGCGCCTTTCTATCTGGCACCCGACCCCGGGTGGAGTCTCCAAACCCAGCAGATCCCCGCGGTGCGCTCCCGCACCTCTCCTCCCGGGGGAAGAAGGTGAGTCTCCCCGGATTTGCCGCTTGTTGGGTCCCTGCTGGAGGAGCAGTGGCCCGACTGTGCCGCGGATCACGGCTTATAGCAACCCCGAGCTGAGAGCCCGCGCCTCGGCTCCGTCTCTGCTGCCGGCTTCCCTGCTCCGATACCTGGGAGCTCTGCCGCACTCAGGCACCCCCGGTCTTTCTGTGACCCCGAGGGTCCTGAGACCACACTGTCCCGCGAGGGCTCCACCCCCCACTTCGCCACCAGAGTGACGTCCCTCAGCGGAGCAGACTTCTAAAAGTTCCGATTTTGTGCTCCGTGGCTCTATCACTTGCCAGAAGCGGCCGACGGAGGCCCCTCCCCCGCCGTCTATCCTTCCGAATAACGCCTCGGATTCACTTCTCTGCACGTCCTACCTTCCAGAAAGTGGTCGCTTTTCTGTTCAGAGAGTTGTTGCTATTCTTTTCTTCGATCTCCTGTTGAGTTTGTAGGTGTTCAGAATGGTTTGATCCCTATCCAGCTGAATTCCTGAGAGGAGACGAAATCCAGGTCTCCTACTCCTCTGCCATCTTGCTCCGCCCCCCTCTCTTCTTTTTATTTCCCTAAGTATTTTAATACTTTAGACTCATTTAACCTTTTTTTTTTTTTCCTTTTGAGAGAGAGAGAGGAAGAGAGAGAGAATCTTGAGCAGACTTCACACCAAGCATGGCTCAAAGCCCAACACAGGGCTTGATTCTAGGACCTTGAGATCATGACTGCAGCTGAAATCAAGAATTGGTTGTTTAACTGACTGAGCCACCCAGGCACCCCAGAATCATTTAACCTTTTTTTTTTTTTTTTTTTTTTTTTTTTTTTTTTTTTTTTTTTTTTTTTTAAGATTTTATTTATTTATTTGCCAGAGAGAGAGACACAGCGAGAGAGGGAACACAAGCAGGGGGAGTGGAAGAGGGAGAAGCAGGCTTCCCGCGGAGCAGGGAGCCCGATGCGGGACCCGATCCCAGGACCCCGGGATCATGACCTGAGCCGAAGGCAGACGCTTAACGACTGAGCCACCCAGGCGCCCCTCATTTAACCTTTTAAACAAAGTTATAAGTAGACATGGTTTAAAATGTCAAATATTTGTATCAGGCTTCTTATGAACAACAGCAGACCTCACTGCTTCCCCATTTTTTCTTTCCACACACAGACTTTATTGGGCAGTCCCATTTTACAGGTGAAAAATAGAGGCTTAGAGAGGTTCATGAACACCCAAGTTCATATGGGTAGGAGGTAATGTAGCTATGATAAGAATTCAAATCTGTTTGACTCCAGAACTTGAGCTCGGAGCTCTATTGCTTTTCATTATCAGTTTCCTATTTCTGCTGTAACAAATAACTGCTAATTTAGTGAGTTAGAACAATACAAATTTATTGTCTGGCCATCCAGGAGGTTATAAGCCTGAAATAGGTCATATGGGAATAATCAAGGTGTCAGCAGGTCTGCATTCCTTCTAGAGGCTCTAGAGGAGAATATCCTTCTTTTTCCAGCTTCTAGAGGCCACCTCAAGTTCTTCATTTGTCGCCCCTCCAGCATTCACTTCACTCAGATTTCTGCTTGTCATCACATCTCCTTTGACTCTCCTGCCTCCCCTTGTCTGAGTTACCTCTGCTTCATTGTAATGTTAAAGTTTTCACCCTAGGAAGGGCACAAGCTTTATTAACATAACATAGGATGCAGGTATGGACACATTTTCTAATAAAATTCCAGGTGAAAAAAGTTAAGAAATTTAACAATCTTTTTTATTATTTTATTTTTAAATTTTAACTCCAGTATAGTTAACATAGTGTGTTATATTAGTTTCAGGTGTACAATATATCGATTCAACTCTTCTGTACATGACTCAGTGCTCATTACAATAATTGTACTCTTAATCCCCTTCACCTATTTCACCCATCTCCCGACCCACTTCCCCTCTGGGAAACACTAGTTTGTTCTCTATAGTTATGAGTATGTTTCTTGATTTCTCTTTCTCTCTTTTCCTTTGCTTGTTTGTTTCGTTTCTTTTCTTTCTTTCTTTCTTTTTTTTTAAAGATTTATTTATTTGACAGAGAGAGACACAGCGAGAGAGGGAACACAAGCAGGGGGAGTGGGAGAGGGAGAAGCAGGCTTCCCGCCGAGCAGGGAGCCTGATGCAGGGCTTGATCCCAGGACCCTGGGATCATGACCGAAGCCAAAGGCAGATGCTTAAGGACTGAGCCACCCAGGCGCCCCTCGTTTGTTTTGTTTCTTACAAGAAATTTAGGGCGCCTGGGTGGCTCAGTTGGTTAAGTGACTGCCTTCGGCTCAGGTCATGATCCTGGAGTCCCTGGATCGAGTCCCTGGATCGAGTCCCGCATAGGGGTCCCTGCTTGGCAGGGACTCTGCTTCTCCCTCTGACCCTCCCCCCTCTCATGTGCTCTCTCTCTCATTCTCTCTCTCAAATAAATAAATAAAAAATCTTAAAAAAAAAAGAAATTTAACAATCTTAAACTTGAATCAGATTTTGTTATGCAACAAAAGGATGTGATGTGGCCCTTTGACCACCAGATGGCCATCGAGACCGAAATTTAAATTTTTGAACTTCCTCTATGGAGGGAATCCCCGTGGAAGTCTAGTATTTTCTAAGGGGCTTTCCCCATGTAGCCTTTGTATCTCTTTCCTTTCTCATATCATGTCAGTCTGCAAGGGTCTGAACAGAGTTATGGGGGACACAGAAATCCAGGGCAGGGGGAAGAGAGGCTCGAGGCTTCCAGCCCAGTCACAGAAGCCCTCTTGTTTGTCCCTTCACTGTTGGTCCTCTTTTCCCCAAGCTCCCCTTCTTGGGCTGTCGCCCAGCCTTTATTGAGGAAGTCTGCAGCTATAGCAACAGGGAGCTGGGTCAAAGACAAATTGAATGTGATATTCTGTAAAACGGTCTTATGGCTATAAAACAAAATCTAGCTAATTAAAACTTAGGTGTTAACAAGAAGCAAGGCCATTTGGCAAATTGGCTATTCAGTGACTTCAGGGCACAGGCCAGCCTCCCAATCACCATGAGATGTCCCTAGGCCTAGAAGGGACAATAGAGATGATCTAGTTCGGAAATCCATGCATTTTGCTGAGTATAATGTCGTCCTACTAGAACTGAGCTCCAGGAGGGCAGGGATGCTGCCTATTCCCCACCCCCCACCCCCCCAGTGTATTTCCAGTGCCTAGAACAGTGCCACTCAATAAATATTTGTTCAATGAAAGAATTAAGTAGAAAAATACAGGCCATACTGGTCTAAATGGCTTATCTACTGTCATAGTCATTAGGTCAATTAGTGCTAAACTTTTTTTTTTTTTACTTTCCGTTTGGTGCTCCTTTCACAAATTTGTATAAAACCAACAGTCTTTCTATTTTGAGTCTTTTAGTTCTAATTATTGTACAAAAGGCTTCATCTGCTCTTTAAAGCAGTTTAGTCACTAGAAATCTAGAAAGATTTTCTTTTTGTCAGAAGTGTCTAAATGATATAAATTATTTTTCTTCTTCCTTAACCCCATTCATGGAGTCCTCTTTTTTCTTTTTTATCTTCCTCCTCAGATAAATAGTTTTGTTAACATTTAGAGCTTATCTGAATATGAATATATATATGCACACATGTATATATATATACATCTGCATATTCATACACACATCACGATATGGTGTTTCTTGAGACATATTAAAATTGCTGCCCTTATCTGGATATGCTACAAGAATTCATGTGAATTACAACTTGACTGAGAACCAATTTCTGCAATTCTGCAATCCAGACCTTGTATTTTTCTTAAATTAGTGGCTCATATTTGAAGCCACCATTCGTTTGGTTTCTGACCATGGTGTTTTGCATTGAGCAGCCACGTAGGTCTCCACCCTGACTCACCACCATGCAGCGAGAAGAGAGGCTGAAGGCCACCTATGTACTCACTTGGATTGTCTGGCCCAGGGAGCCTCTTTTGCCAGCTGCTGGGGCTGAACTGAGGCCAATAGTCAACTTCCTGCCAGAAGAATTACTACTTCCCATGGGCTGAAGGTCCCCATAGTGTTC
This sequence comes from Halichoerus grypus, assembly GCF_964656455.1. Taxonomy (NCBI): domain Eukaryota; kingdom Metazoa; phylum Chordata; class Mammalia; order Carnivora; family Phocidae; genus Halichoerus; species Halichoerus grypus. Next base: position 115,228,342 of record NC_135720.1, read on the forward strand.
CCAGACAACTCTTTAAAAAAAAAAAAAAATTTTTTTTTTTTTTTTGAGAGAGAGTGAGTGTGAGCATGGGTGCCCATGAGTGGGGGGGGGGGAGAGGGGGTGGAGGGGTAGAGAGAGAATCTTTTTTTTCCATTTTTTTTTTAAAACAGTTAATTAACATACAGTGTATTATTAGTTTCAGAGTAGTGTTTAATGATTCATCAGTTGTATATAACACCCAGTTCTTATTACATCACGTGCTGTCCTTAATGCCCATCACCTTATGATCCCTCCTCCCCACCCACCTTTCCTCCAGCAACCCTCAGTTTTTTCCTAGAGTTAAGAGTCTCTTATGGTTTGTCTCCTCAGATTTCATCTTATTTTATTTTTCTCTCCCTTCCCCTATGTTCATCTGTTTTGTTTTTTAAATTCCACATATGAGTGAAATCATATGATATTTTTCTTTCTCTGAGTGACTTATTTTGCTTAGCATAATACCCTCTAGTTGCATCCAAGTCATTGCAAATGGCAAGATTTCATTCTTTTTGATGGCTGAGTAATATTCCATTGTGAGTGTGTGCACGCGGGTGTGTGCACACACACACACATCTATCACATCTTCTTTATCCATTCATCTGTTGGAGAGAGAGAGACTCTTAAGCAGGCTTTCCACCCAGCATGGAGCCTAACTTGGGGCTAGATCTCATGACCCTGAGATCATGACTTGAGCCAAAATCAAAAGTCAGACACTTAACCCACTGAGCCACCCAGGCAGCTCCCCCCACCTCCGACAACTCTTGTAAATATCTGCCCAAATCCTCTCTTCTTGGCACCAATCTGAATATCCCCACTGACAAGGCCACCTTCTCACATTTGCCCTATAAACAGGGGAACAATAAGGAGGTGAGGTCCCAGCTCTGGAAGGTAGATGCCTCTGTGGGAGAGGGCAGGTGGCCTTTCCTTATGTGGTTGATCCTTGGCATTGAAGTTTTCCATTTTTTCAATGAATCCTTAACTTACGCAGTGAGATGTTTTAGAATTTATCCCTGACCCTGTCATAGCAGCAGTAATCATCACCTGTTCCACACTCACTTTGCCTTCCTCTGTGAGCACCACACCTACAATGGGCCTGCAGAGTGAGCTCTGGCTACTGACGCATAACAAATCTCTAGCACTACTTTTGTGTGGTGTGGTAACAGAAACATAGAGAGGCCAAAATACATAACCTTTTTTCCTCTCCCTCTGAGTTTAAATGCCATCCTGCCATGTAATGATTATGTGAACATAGATATGTTACTTGACATCTCTATATCTTAATATCTCTATCTCTAAAATGAGAATGACAATAGTATTTGATCCTATATGATTTTTATGAGGATTATTATTTCTTAAGTGCATGGAACAATGCCTGGCACTAAATAGTGTTAAATATTTACTAAATAAATTAAAATTTTGTGACACTACAACACATTGTTTAGTATACATTACATATTTAATATAGATATCTCAATGTACATTACATTAATAAGTTAAGTAAGCTTGGGACTATCAGAGAAGAATGATATGAGGGCAAAAGCCAAAATGGTCTGTGAGCATGTAATCTGTTCTCAGCATGAGACAGTAAAAAGCTCTCTGGCCTCAGCTCTCAGACACAGACTCTTTTTTGGGCCTCTGCTTTTGGGAAATCTGTTCCAAGAATAGGACTGTGTGTAAGTGCATGTGGGCTTGTTAGGTCAGGACCCCTGTGGGGACACAACTGTGTAGGCAGCTGGGGATGACTGGGCAGGACACAGAGTCACGACCTGAAATGGTTAGATGTGCCCGACTTTAAAAAAGAGCTCACAGATCATTATGAGATTAAACTCTAGATTAGAAAAAAGAAACATACCTGATTTTGATAGACCTATAAAAAATTGAAGGCATACCCATTCTAATAAAAAGCAACATGTACAGCTCTCTATTGCAAAATCTGTCAATTGCTGTTCATAACAGACCTCTGAAGTGTTTATGATTATGCATCTACTAATTTAGTTTATTCATTAGTTTCCCCAAAATGAAAAAGAGAATACCCCTTATACTCTCATTTAATGATTTGAAAGGGAAAATTTGTGACAAAAGGTATACTCTAAATGGCACATAATTAATACGAATGGTTGTCCAAAGATGGTATATAGGTTAAAAAAGTATAAGACATGAAAACATTACAAAACAATTAAGTGATTAATTAGTAATTGCTAGTGAAGGAAAAAATGCATTGGAGAATACTGAAAATTACTGAGGTTGGTTCAAATAAAACTACAGAATAATTTCATTATATATTTCTTGATTTCCAAATTAGATTCAAAATAAGACCTTGGGTCCTCTGGTAGTAGAAGAAGGTTCTGATATTGAAATCTACTCATAAAGCATAGATTCTGAGAGATGTTGATCAAGGAAGATGGTATCTTTCTGGCATATGTCCTCAAGGATCTTCCAAAACTGAGAGCATCTGGATTTACTCATATCGTATTCACCAGGGCAGTCTCCCTTGACTGTTCTCAACTGCTCCCACTCATATTCACTCCGTTTCCTTTTCTGTCTCCTACTTCCATTCCCACATCTGTTTGCACTACGCTCTTGCCAAATAGGATAATTAGAAGGACTTTACCCAGAACCAAGATATTTTCCTGGGTCACTATCTTCTCAGGCATTTCTTGGCAGTGACTGCCTTAATAATAGAACACAGATGAAGACGATGTCAAGAAGAAATCTAAAGAAGGCTAGGGTCAGGTGGAACCAGCTGGCCCTGTCAGATCAGGTTTCAGTTATTCATAAAAGACTTCTGAGCTATTAATTCTGTTGTAACTTGAAGAGTCTGTGTAAAGTCACCTCTGAGATTAGGAAATTCTAAGGACTGACAAAGTCCAGGTGACACAAAGTCATAGCAGATCTGAAGTTGCTATGGTTACCGAGGACAAGTAGCATGCGAATGCCTTTGCCTACTTAGTGGGGTGTGAGATGAGAGATGGGGGGGCATGTGGGTGGGCAGTTAGGTGAGGGCTTGTGTAATGTCCTCCGGGACTCATAGTCAATGTTTCCTCACAGAAAATTCTTTCCTGAAATACTCTTTCAACATAAACACCCTCTCCCAGTCTGGGTTAGGTGTCTCTTCTCTGAGCTTTCAGAGAACACATTTCTATTCTGAGGGGCCACTGCTCATCATTTCTCACTGTTGGTGGACATCCAGGGCCAGCTTTATATCCCCCACCCTCGCCCTGCAAGAGTGCAAAAATGTAAGTTCTTTCCCCATTCTTTCAATGTAGGAATGCTTAATTCCTCTTGTTACCAATGAAAACTACTAGCTCTTTCTTACTTCCTGATATCTTTCTTCCTGATTTGCTTCTCCTTAGGTTCTACTGTTCTATGTTATCTCTTTATTTCTATTTACATGTTTGTATGTATGTATGTATATTTTTTTCCTCAAATTGATTTTGTTTTTTAGAGCAGTTCTAAGTTCATAACAAAATTGAGCAGAAAATACAGAGTTCCCATACATCATCTGTCCCTACACACGTACACCTTTCCTCACTATTAACATCCCACACCGAAGTGGTATGTTTGTTACAATCAATGAACCTACACAGACATATCATTATCACCCAAAGTCTATAGTTTACACTAGGTTCACTCTTGGTGTTGTATATTCTGTGGGTTTTGACAAATGTGTATGACATGTATCCATCATTATAGTATCATACAGAATAGTTTTACTGCCCTAAAAATAATCTGCGTTCTGCCTATTCATTCCTCCCTCCCCCCAACTCCTGGCAAACACTGATATTTTATTGTGTCCATAGTTTTGTCTTTTCCAGAGTGTCATACACTTGGAATCATGCACCATGTAAACTTTTTAGATTGGCCTCTTTCACTTAGTAATATGCATGTAAGTTTCCTAGATGTCTTTTCATGGCTTGATAGTTTTTTCAGTGCTGAATAATATTCTATTGTCTGGATTTATTTTTGAAAATATAAAGAAATCTTTAGAAAAAAAGCAGAAAAAAAGAAAAGAAAAAAAAGAAAAAAAGCAGAAAAAATCACTGACAGATTTCGTGTTTCTATTTGTCTTTATGAAATATGATAATCAAGTATTAGGGTGGAGACCTCTGCACTGATTAACATTAGGATAAAATCAAAAGCCTTTGCCATGTCTTACATGACTTTTTTCTCTACAAACTCTCTTAATCTTGTTCCAGCCACACTGATCTTGTTCTTTAAACAAATGAGACTCATACTCTCCTTAGGGGCTTTGCACTATTGTCTAGAATGCTCTTCCTCCAGGTCTTAATATGATAAAAGAAAAAGGAAGTATTTGTCCATCTACTGGAATCTGAACCCCATTTTTCTTCTATATTCCAATAATCCCCACTTATCTGCCAGGGATATGTCCCAAGACCCCCAGTAGATCTTTGAAACCACAGACGGTACTGAGTCCTATATATACCATATTTTTTCCTATACAAACATTCTTATGATAAAATTTAATTTATAAATTAGGCACAGTAAGAGATTAACAACAACATTAATAAAATAAATAGATAAAAAATAATAAAATAAGACAATATACTATAAAAAAGTTACGTGAATGTAGTTTTTATCTTAAAATATCTTATGATACTATACTCATACTTCTTCATCTTGTGAGGATGTGAGATGATAAAAATGCCTATGTGATGAGATGAAGTGAGGTGAGTGACATAGTCACTGTAAAGTAGTATTAGGGTACTATTGACCTTATGACATATCGTCAGAAGGAGGATCATCTGCTTCCAGACCATGGTTTCCTTGGATAACTGAAACCCTGGAAAGTGAAACTGAATAAGTAGAGCGGAATAGTGTGCATCCCTAGCACTTACTAAGTGACTGATAGATGATGGGTGCTAAAATTTTTATTGATTAAAAATATCTATGGAATGCCTGATTGGCTCAATTGGTAGAGCGTGCAACTCTTGAGCTCAGAGTTGTGGGTTTGAGCTCCACATTGGGTGTAGAGATTACTTTTTTTTTTTAAATTTTATTTTATTATGTTATGTTAGTCACCCTACATTACATCATTAGTTTTTGATGTAGTGTTCCATGATTCATTGTTTGTGTATAACACTGCTCCATGCAATACGTGCCCTCCTTAATACTCATCACCGAGCTAACCCATCCCCCTCCCCCTGCCTCTAAAACCCTCGATTTGTTTCTCAGAATCCATAGTTTCTCATGGTTTGTCTCCCCCTCTGATTCCCCCCCCTTCATTTTTCCCTTCCTACTATCTTCTTCTTCCTTTTTTTTTTTTTTTAACATATAATGTATTATTTGTTTCAGAGGTACAGTTCTGTGATTCATCAGTCTTACACAATTCACAGTGCTCACCATAGCACATACCCTCACCAATGTGCATCACCCACCCACCCCCTCCCTCCCACCCCCCTCCATTCCAGCAAACCTCAGTTTGTTTCCTGAGATTAAGAGTCTCTTATGGTTTGTCTCCCTCTCTGGTTTCATCTTGTTTCATTTTTCCCTCCCTGTCCCTATGATCCTCTGTCTTGTTTCTCAAATTCCTCATATCAGTGAGATCATATGATACTTGTCTTTCTCTGATTGACTTATTTTGCTCAGCATAATACCCTCTAGTTCCATTCACATTGTTGCAAATGGCAAGATTTCGTTTTTTTGTTTTGTTTTGTTTTGTTTTTTTTTTGATGGCTGCATAATATTCCATTGTATATATATACCACATCTTCTTTATCCATTCATCTGTTGATGGACATTTAGCCTCTTTCCATAGTTTGGCTATTGTGGACATTGCTGCTATAAACATTGGGCTGCACGTAACCCTTTGGATCACTACATTTGTATCTTTGGGGTAAATACCCATAGTGCAATTAGTGGGTCGAAGGGTAGCTGTATTTTCAACTTTTTGAGGAACATCCATACTGTTTTCCAGAGTGGCTGCACCAGCTTGCATTCCCACCAACAGTGTAGGAGGGTTTCCCTTTTGCCGCATCCTCGCCAACATCTGTTGTTTCCTGACTTCTTAATTTTAGCCATTCTGACTGGTGTGAAGTGGTATCTCCTTGAGGTTTTGATTTGGATTTCCCTGATGCCGAGCGATGTTGAGCACTTTTTCATGTGTCTGTTGGCCATTTGGATGTCTTCTTTGGAAAAATGTCTGTTCATGTCTTCTGCCCATTTCTTAATTGGATTTTTCATTCTTTAGGTGTTGAGTTTGATAAGTTCTTTATGGATTTTGGATACAAGCCCTTTATCTGGTATGACATTTGCAAATATCTTCTCCCATTCTGTCAGTTGTCTTTTGGTTTTGTCGACTGTTTCCTTTGCTGTGCAAGAGTTTTTATCTTGATGAAGTCCCAATAGTTTATTTTTGCCCTTGTTTCCCTTGCCTTTGGCGATGTGTCTAGGAGGAAGTTGTTGTGACAGAGGTCGAAGAGGTTGCTGCCTGTGTTCTCCTCTAGGATTTTGATGGATTCCTGTCTCACATTTAGATCTTTCATCCATTTTGAGTCTATTTTGTGTATGGTAAGGAAATGGTCCAGTTTCATTCTTCTGCATGCGGCTGTCTAATTTTCCCAACACCATTTGTTGAAGAGACTGTCTTTTTCGCATTGGACATTCTTTCCTGCTTTGTCAAAGATTATTTGACCATAAAGTTAAGCATCAGTTTCTGAGTTCTCTATTCTATTCCATTGATCCATGTGTCTGTTTCTGTGCCAGTACCATACTGTCTTGATGATTACAGCTTTGTAATAGAGCTTGAAGTCCGGAACTGTGATGCCACCAGCTTTGCTTTTCTTTTTCAAAATTTCTCTGGCTATTTGGGGTCTTTTTTGGTTCCATACAAATTTTAGGATTATTTGTTCCATTTCTTTGAAAAAAGTGGATGGTATCTTGATAGGGATTGCATTGAATGTGTAGATTGCTCTAGGTAGCATAGATATTTTCACAATATTTGTTCTTCCAATCCATGAGCATGGAAAGTTTTTCCATTTCTTTGTGTCTTCCTCAATTTCTTTCATGAGTATTTTATAGTTTTCTGAGTACAGATGCTTTGCCTCTTTGGTTAGATTTATGTCTAGGTATCTTATGGTTTTGGGTGCAATTGTAAATGGGATCAACTCCCTAATTTCTCTTTCTTCTGTCTTGTTGGTGTATAGAAATGCCACTGGTTTCTGTGGATTGATTTTATATCCTGCCACTTTACTGAATTCCTGTATGAGTTCTAGCAGTTTTACGGTGGAGTCTCTTGGGTTTTCCACATAAAGTATCATATCATCTGCAAAGAGTGAGAGTTTGACTTCTTCTTTGCCGATTTGGATGCCTTTTATTTCTTTTTGTTGTCTGATTGCTGACGCTAGGAATTCTAGTACTGTGTGGAATAGCAGTGGTGATAATGGACATCCCTGACATGTTCCTAACTTTAGGGGGAAAGCTCTCAGTTTTTCCCCATTGAGAATGATATTCGCTGTGTCTTTTTCATAGATGGCGTTTATGATATGGAGGTATGTTCCCTCTATCCCTACACTGTGAAGAGGTTTAATCAAGAAAGGATGCTGTACTTTGTCAGATGCTTTTTCTGCCTCTATTGAGAGGATCATATGGTTCTTGTTCTTTCTTTTATTAATGTATTGTATCACACTGATTGATTCGTGGATGTTGAACCAACCTTGCAGCCCAGGAATAAATCCTACTTGGTCATGGTGAATAATCCTTTTAATGTACTGTTGGATCCTATTGACTAGTGTTTTGTGAGAATGTTTGCATCCATGTTCATCAGTGACACTGGTCTGTCATTCTCCTTTTTGATGGGGTCTTTATCTGGTTTTGGGATCAAGATAATGCTGGCCTCATAAAATGAGCTTGGAAGTTTTCCTTCCATTCCTATTTTTTGGAACAGTTTCAGGAGAATAGGTATTAATTCTTCTTTAAATGTTTGGTAGAATTCCCCTGGGAAGCCATCTGGCCCTGGGCTCTTCTTTGTTGGGAGATTTTTGATTACTGCTTCAACTTCCTTACTGGTTATGGGTCTACTCAGGTTTTCTATTTCTTCCTTCTTCAGTTTTGGTAGTTTATACACCTCTAGGAATGCATCCATTTCTTCCAGATTGTCTAATTTGCTGGTATATAGTTGCTCATAATGTGTTCTTATAATTGTTTGTATTTCTTAGCTGTTGGTTGTGATCTCTCCTCTTTCATTCATGATTTTATTAATTTGGGTCCTTTCTCTTTTCTTTTTGATAAGTCTGGCCAGGGGTTTATCAACCTTATTAATTATTACAAAGAACCAGCTCCTAGTTTTGTTGTCTGTTCTACTGTTCTTTTGGTTTCTAGTTCATTGATTTCTGCTCTGATCTTTATTATTTCTCTTCTCCTGCTGGGTTTAAGCTTCATTTGCTGTTCTTTCTCCAGCTCCTTTAGGTGTAGGGTTAGGTTGTGCACTTGAGACCTTTCTTGTTTCTTGAGAAAGGCTTGTATTGCTATATACTTTCCTCTTAGGACTGCCTTTGCTGCATCCCAAAGATTTTGAACAGTTGTGTTTTCATTTTCATTGGTTTCCATGATTTTTTTAAATTCTTCTTTAATTTCCTGGTTGACCCATTCATTCTTTAGTAGGATGGTCTTTAGCCTCCATGTATTCGAGTTCTTTCCAAATTTCCTCTTGTGATTGAGTTCTAGTTTCAAAGCATTGTGGTCTGAAAATATGCAGGGAATGATCCCAATCTTTTGATACTGGTTGAGACCTGATTTGTGACCTAGGATGTGATCTCTTCTGGAGAATGTTCCATGGGCACTAGAGAAGAATGTGTATTCCTTTGCTTTGGGATGGAATGTTCTGAATATATCTGTGAAGTCCATTTGGTCCAGTGTGTCATTTAAAGCCTTTATTTCCTTGTTGATCTTTTGCTTAGATGATCTGTCCATTTCAGTGAGGGGGGTGTTAAAATCCCCTACTATTATTTTATGGTTGTCAATGTGTTTCTTTGATTTTGTTATTAATTAGCTTATATAATTGGCTGCTCCCATGTTAGGGGCATAGATATTTACAATTGTTATATCTTCTTGTTGGATAGACCCTTTAAGTAGGATATAGTGTTCTTCCTCATCTCTTATTATAGTCTTTGGTTTAAAATCTAATTTGTCTGATATAAGGATTGCCACCCCAGCTTTCTTTTGATGTCCAATGGCATGGTAAATGGTTTTCCACCCCCTCACTTTCAATCTGGGGTTGTCTTTGGGTCTAAAATGAGTCTCTTGCAGGCAGCATATCGATGGGTCTTGTTTTTTTATCCAATCTGATAGCCTGTGTCTTTTGATTGGGGCATTTAGCCCATTTACATTCAGGGTAACTATTGAAAGAGATGAATTTAGTGCCATTGTATTGCCTGTAAAGTGACTGTTACTGTATATTGTCTCTATCCTTTCTGGTCTATGTTACTTTTGGGCTCTCTCTTTGCTTAGAGGACCCCTTTCAATATTTCTTGTAGGGCTGGTTTGGTGTTTGCAAATTCTTTTAATTTTTGTTTGTCCTGGAAGCTTTCTATCTCTCCTTCAATTTTCAATGACAGCCTAGCTGGATATAGTATTCTTGGCTGCATATTTTTCTCATTTAGTGCTCTGAATATATCATGCCAGTCCTCTCTGGACTGCCAGGTCTCTATGGATAGGTCTGCTGCCAATCTAATGTTTCTACCACTGTAGGTTACAGACCTCTTGTCCCGAGCTGCTTTCAGGATTTTCTCTTTGTCTCTGAGACTTGTGAATTTTACTATTAGATGTCAGGATGTTGACCTATTTGTATAGATTTTGAGGGGGATTCTCTGTGCCTCCTGGATTTTGATGCCTGTTTCCTTCCCCAAATTAGAGAAGTTCTCTGCTATAATTTGCTCCAATATACCTTCTGCCCCTCTCTCTCTTTCTTCTTCTTCTGGGATCCCAGTTATTCTAATATTGTTTCGTCTTATGGTATCACTTATCTCTCAAATTCTGCCCTTGTGATCCAGTAGCTGTTTATCTCTCTTTTTCTCAGCTTCTTTATTCTCCATCACTTGGTCTTCTATATCACTAATTCTCTCTTCTGCCCCATTTATTCCAGCAGTTAGAGCCTCCATTTTTGATTGCACCTCATTAATAGCCTTTTTGATTTTGAATTGGTTAGATTTTAGTTCTTTTATTTCTCCAGAAAGGGATTCTCTAGTATCTTCCATGCTTTTTTCAAGCCCAGCTAGTATCTTTATAATAGTCATTCTGAACTCTAGTTCCGACATCTTACTAATGTCCGTATTAATTTGGTCCCTGGCAGTCGGTATTGCCTCTTGTTCTTTTTTTTTTGAGGTGAGTTTATACATCTTGTCATTTTGTCCAGTGGAGAATAGATGAATGAGAGAACAAAATGCTAAAAGGGTAAAAATGAACCCAGAAAAATATACACTAAACAAATCAGAATAGACCCAAAACCAGGAGGAAAAGAAAGGGAAGGAAAAAAAAAAGAATATGATCAGGCTGGTGAATAGATTAGAGCCACACACTAGATTTTGGGTGTATTTTGGTCTGTTAGAAGAAACTGCGTCCCAAAAAATTTTAAAGAAAGAAAATCATATGTATACAAAAGATAAGGTTAAGTACAATGAAGGGATAGAATATGACTCTGAAAATGAAAATTTAAAAAGATTTTAAAAGAAGGAATTGATAAGATATTGGTTGATAAAGGAAAAAGTAAAAATTTCAAAAAAATAGAAAAAGAAAAAATAAAGAGTATTTAAAAAATTAACTTTGAAAGACTAAAGAATCATGGGGAAAAAAGCCAGGAATTCTATGTGCAGTATTCACTTAGTGCTGGGGTTTTTCCGTTCTCATTGATCAGTAAACTTGGTCTTGGCTGAATGTTCTTGCTGATCTCCTGGGGGAGGGGCCTGTTGCTGTGGTTCCCAGATGTCTTTGCCAGAGGCAGAATTGCCCCGCCCTTGCTGGTCCAGGCTAAGTAATCGGCTCGGGTTTGCTCTCAGGAGCTTTTGTTCCCTGCAAGCTTTCGGTACAGCTTTGGAGGACTAGAGTGAAAATTGTGGCCTCCCAATCTCCGCCCGGGAGGAGCCGAGAACTCGGGGCCCCACCCCTCAGTGTGCCCCCAGAGAAAAGCCGTCAGTCACTCCCATCTCCCCGGTCTCCTGCCGCACTCCGTGCTCACCCGGCCTGTGACCTAGTGTTTCTATCTCTGGCACCTGACCCCGTGTGGAGTCTCCAAACCCAGCAGATCCCTGCAGTGCACTCCCGTGCCACTCCTCCCAGGAGAGGAAGGGGAGTCTCCCCGGATCTGCCGCTTGTTGGGTCCCTGCTGGAAGAGGGACCTCAGATCACGGTATGGCAACCCCGAGCTGAGAGCCCACTCCTTGGCTCCGTCTTTGCAGCTGGCTTCCCCTATCCAATACCTGGGAGCTCTGCTGCACTCAGGCACCCCTGGCCTTTCTGTGACCCCGAGGGTCCTGAGACCCACTGTCCCAGTGAGGGTTCCACCCCCAGCTTAGCCACTGGAGTGACATCCCTCAGCAGAGCAGACTTCTAAAAGTTCCAATTTTGTGCTCCACTGCTCTATCACTTGCCGGTAGCTGGCTGACAGAGGCTTCCTTCTCCCTGGGGTCTACCTTCCCAAATATCGCCTGGGATTTATTTCTCCGCACATCCAGAAAGTGGTCGCTTTTCTGTTCATAGAGTTGCTGCTATTCTTTTCTTTGATATCCTGTTGAGTTTGTAGGTGTTCAGAATGGTTTGATACCTATTTAGCTGAATTCTTGGGACCAGATGAAATTTAGGTCCCTACTCCTCTGCCATCTTGCTCCTCCCAAACCATGGCTACATTATTAACCAGAGAAAACATGCTTTCTAATAATCAAGGAAGAAAATAATGTAGAGACTATTAGAAATTTTAAGCTTCTCCAGAATAAGGACCTTATTGCTGTTACAAATTCTAAGTGATGAAAAACACAGAAGCACAACAAGAATCAGTCTTAAAGGCAGTTGATTCTGTCATCTAGGCTAAATACATGGCAGTTGGTTTTTTTCCTTCCATAACAGGAGTTAAACACTAAATTCTTTTGACTGTCAACATTTTTTTCCTTCAGTGTTATTGTTGATACTAATTTCAATAATGTTAATCTTGACCATGTTCTTTCCAGTTTCATCTTGTAGTTGATTTCTAGTTTCATACCATTATGGTGGGAAAAGATGCTTGATATGATTTTAATCTTCTTAAGTTTATTGAGACTTGTTTTTGTGTCCTAACACCTGATCTGTCCTGAGTATTGTTCCAAGTGACCTTGAGAAGAATGTGTATTCTGTTGCCTTTGGATGGAAAGTTTTGTATATATCTGATAGATCCTAATGTGGTCATTTAAGGTCATAGTTTCTTTATTGATTTTCTGTCTGAATGATCTATCCATTGATTAAAGTGGGATATTAAATCCCCTACCATTATTGTATTGCTATCTATTTCTTTCTTTAGATCTGTTAATATTTGCTTTATATATTAAGGTGTCCCTCTGTGGGATGTGTAAATATTTACAAGTGTTATATCTCTCTATCATCATGTAATGCCCTTCTTTGTCTCTTGTTACAATCTTTGTTTTAAAGTCTATTTTGTCAATTTAAGTATAGCTACCCCAGCTTTCTTTTGATTTCTGTCCTCATGGAATATCTTTTTCCATCCCTCCATTTTCAGTATGTGTGTGTACTTACGTCTGGAGCAAATCTCTTGTAGGCAGCGTGTAGAATAGGTCTTATATTTTTATCCATTTAGCCACTACATCTTTTGGAAAATTTAGTCCATTTACATTTAAAGAAATTATTGATAGATATGTATTTATTACCATTTTGTCAATTGTTTCCTGGATGCTTTGTAATTCCTTAGTTCCTTTCTCCTTCTCTTGTTCTCTTCCTTCGTGGTTTTAGACTTCTTTAGTCGTATGCTTAGATTTTTTTTTTCATTATCTTTGTGTATCTATTATAGGTTTTTGCTTTATGGTTACTATGGGGCTTACATATAACAACTTAAACAGTCTATTTTAAGTTCATAACTTAAGTTTGAACTAAAGGTCTAAATTTTACACTTCCCCCCTATTTCATGTTTCTGATATTACATTTTACATCTTTTTATCTTAAGCATCCCTTAACTTATTATTGTAGTTACAGGTATTTTTACTACTTTTGTCTTTTAACCTGTATTCTAGCTTCATAAACTGTGTATTAATCTACTGCTTTTACTATATATGTACTTTTACCAGTGAAATTTATACTTTCATGTTTTCTTGTTACTAATAGTGCTCCTTTTTTCTTTCAATTCTGAATGATAATTTTGCTGAGGAAATCTTTTTTCTTAGCTCCACTCCCTCCTTAAAGTTTCTACTGAAAAATCTGCTGATAGTTTTATGAAGGTTTCCTTGAAGGTAACAAGCTTTTAATTTTAATTTTATTTTTTGTTGCATTTAAGATTCTCTTTTTGTCTTTAACTTTTGACATTTAATTATAATGTGTCTTGGTGTGGGGCTGTTTGGGTTTATCTTATTTGGAACTGTCTGGAAATTCTGGATCTGGATGTCTGTTTCCTTCTCCAGATTAGAGAAGTTTTCAGCCATTATTTCTACAAATAAGTTTTCTGTCCCTTTCTCTCTCTTCTTCTGGGACCCCTATAAGGTGAAAGTTAGTGTCCTCATTGTTGTTCCACAAATCCTTTAAGTTTCTCTTTCTTTCTTTCTTTCTTTCTTTCTTTCTTTCTTTCTTTCTTTCTTTCTTTCTTTCTTTCTTCTCTTTCTTTCTTTCTATCTTTCCTTATTCTCTTTCTTTCTTTCTCCTCCTTCTCTTCCTTCTCTTCCTCCTCCTCTCATTGGGTGAGTTTCTCTGTCCTGCCTTTTAGCTCATTGATCCTTTCTTCTGATTCATCTAGTCTGTTGTTGAACCCCTTTAGTGTATTTTTTTTTTCATTCAGTTATTATATTCTTCAGTTCTGTGACTTCTGTTTGTAACTCTTTTATATTTTCTATTTCTTTGTTGATGTTCTCACTGTGTTCAGCCATTATTCTCCTGAGTTCAGTGAGCATCATTTTAATTATTACTTTCCATTATTTATCAGGTAAATTACTTATCTCCATTTCAGTAAGTTTTTTTTTTCTGAGTTATTATCTTTTTGTTTTGTTTGCAACATATTCCTTTGTTTCTTCATTTTGCTTGACTCTCTGCGTTGGCTTCTATGCATTAGATGAAAGAGTCTCCTACCCCAGTCTTGAAGGGTTGGCTTTACGTAGAAGTAAACCTCATTGTTCAACTCTGCCCTAGCTCTTGGTTGTCTTTCAGATCTTTGTGATTGTCCAAGCAGACTGTTTTAATAGCTCCCAGTAGTTGAGGGTGTACCAAGACCTCCCAAAGGGGAGGATCTCAGTAGTACCTAGATTCAGGCTGATTGGAAGCCAGCTTCTCAGACAGCAGCTTGTATAGAATGCAAATGTATATAGTCTTATGCATGCAAGTGTAAGCCCCACTGGCCCCGGAACCCTCAGGCTATCTGGAGGTGAGAAGGAGAGCACAAGGATAATACCTGCCCTTTGAGGTCTCAAGAAAGGTTTACAGTCAGCCCTTAGATGAGTATTTAGTTAGATGCCTGCTTCTTAGGTTACAGCTATAGTGATAAGCTAATAGGCCTGTTTTGCAGAAAAATTAAACTCCTGGGTCTGTTGCTTCTTGTTGTGCCCTAAGGGTGGGAGCTATTTGAGAACTCTTTCTCTGTTGGTTACAGTTTTGTGGTAGCTGCAAGTTTAAGACCAGTTAGCCACCAGAGCCAGGTGAAGTAGAGGTTTCCCCTGGTGGCAGCAGCAAAAAGCAGTGTACCAAAGAAGGGCATAACCTCTTTTCTAAAAGATACTGGTGAGCTATAATAAGGTGAAGGGAGAGCACAAAGATTGCATCAAATGGTCTCTGTTTCCTGAGAGCAACTCTGTAGTACTGTATAAGTGTGCCAAACCAGAAGCCTGCCCCTCATGCCAAGTTTACAGGCCAAGCAAACAGGCCTCTTTGTCAGAAAGACTGGGGGTGTGTTTCAGTCTGCTATCTATGCAGTGCCCTGGGAACATTAGTCTGCCAAGAACTGTCTCTTGGTCCTATGCAAACCTGAGACACAAGTCCCACTGCCCTTGGAGCCAGGCAATTAAGGGGCATAACTTTGGGTGGCAGCTGCAAAAACCAGGTCACCAGGCATAAAAACCAGGACACCAGACATATGTAGAAGCTCCCCTCTGGGAGATATTAGTGCTGTAGAACATGGCAGAAGGATAGCACAAAGATGATGCTCATTGGTAAGAGCAAAGCAGAGGAGAGTGCAAGGATGGGACCTCCCATGAGAAAAGAAAGAAAGAGAAATGATTAAGAAAAAAAAAAAAGGAAAAGGGAATAAAAAGGGACTGCACTGCTGGCTTTTTAGCCAGGCAGAGGGAGTGTAGGAAGATGGTGTTCACAAGCATCCGTACTCAGAGAGTGTTCCAGCAGGCACCTGTCCCTCAGACCTAAACTTAAAATTAAAAATGAGTCTCTTTCACATAAAGTCAGGGCATGTTTCAAAGGGCTGCTTCTGTGCTGGACCCTGGGGCAGGTGAGTCTGCATGGGCCCTTTACGTGCTGTTCCTTCTGTAGGACTGCTGACAATACTGACCTCTTCTTTGGCCCTCCATCTTGTTTTTCCCCTTGCAATGACCTCGCTCGGGGATTAGTGTTCCAGGCTTTGGAGGTTAGTGTATGCTCTGACCGGAATGCAGGAAGGCTTGTTCTAGTCTTCTGTAAAGTTGTTTAGATAACTTATTGTAGAGATAACATAGTCACTACCCCCCCACCCCTTTCTGGCACAAAAGTGCCATCCAGAGGGCTGTTAAATGTTAAGACACTTGACCTCACCACAGTGCCCTCTGCACATCCTCTTACTCTATAAAATCTGTAGGCTAAGATCCAGACTTTGCAGAGAATAGCTGCACAGCACCTGGATTGTTGCCCGCCTGATCCCCCATCAGTAAGTTACCTGAATAAAACTCCACATAAACTGTATGGAATCATGTGCCTCATTTTCCTGGTCTCACAGTGCCTTCTCAGTTTGGAGGATAATTTACCGTCCCTCTTCTACCTTCAAACACTCAGTTTGCCACAGACCCTTGGGTCTCATGGGCTTCACCCCATCAGTCTTCAAAACCAGATGCTTCGGGGGTTTATCTCTCAGGTGCTGGTCTTAAAAGTTGGGGTGCCTGATATGGGGTATGAGCCCTTCACTCCTCAGGGAGAAACTTTGGATTTTGAGTTCTTTCCTACTGTGGCTGCCTGCTGGCTGTGGGGCTTACGGTGAGATTGTTTCCTACCTGTTTCCATGTGGCTTCTCCCTCTTTTGCCCTGTGTAAAGGGGTCTGCCAGTTTTAGTGTTTTTTTTTTTTCCCAGAGGAAAATGATCCCCCTGCAGCTACAGATTCAGTGTGTCTGTAGGAAGAGGTGAGTTTAAGATCTTCCTATGTCACCATTTTGAACTGGAACCTGCATTTCTTATATTTGTTGTCCTCTTTCACATCCCATGGTGTGAAGGAACTTGTGTGCTTGTGTATGAGAACACAGAGACATAGAACATCACAACAATATGGGTCATTAAGGGCTTCCTTCACCTCAGGAAAGCACGCTGAATTATAGAATGCAGAAGACCAAGAAAAAACAGGGCAGGAAACAAGGAAAGCTTCAGATTCACATGTAACTAAAATTCAGAAATATAAATGAAAATCATGATTGTAATGTGATGGAATTGTCCCTTTGTCTTTTTTTTAATACTTCTTTTCCTTGAAACTATATGTAGCAAATGATTTTCACCCCATGTTTATTTGAGAAAAGCTTATAAGGACACGTGAGCAGAAGGTGAGTTCCCATGTAAGGGAGGCAGGAAGGGCTGCATAGAAGGGGACCTGGAGAGAATGCAGATGAGGTACTGCAGTCACACTGGGGTTTCCACGGGGCAGAGGGAGCCACAGGGAGGACAGATGCTGCAGGGTCACTGAAGCCGGGCCAACCCGATCTGAGAAAGCATTGTATTTGTGGAGCAATGAGAGCTGGAAGCCTTTCACTCTGTGAAGAAGCTGGGAAGGAAGGTTCTTCCTGGAGTATCATCATCTGCACATCAGCTCAGGAGTCCTGCAGAGACAGAGCAGAGTGTTGTTTACAGACCCACCTCTCCAAGCAGCCTTCAGGGCCTCGAGTGATAGCACTGCTGTAAGAAGAACATATTCTTAGGTCTTCCTGAGCCAATGCTACTTTAGAGAGTGCAGACCATTTATTTAGTGGTGAAAAGAAACTTTACTGCAAACTGCCTGATCACATTTCAATCCTCCCATTATTTCTGTCTCCTGGCTTGTCTCTATCATGAGTTCTAGGAGACCAAGTCTACCTCTAAAAGAGGACTGAAGAGCATTACCTGTTGGCTGAAGTCCAGAGTGGCCTGAAAAGAGAGGGGGAACATATATACTTAAAAGTATGGAGGCAAGTCCGTCCCCAGATACAATGTCCCCAGCCCCAAAGTCCCCTCCTTAGATTTCTCTAACACCACAACCCACATCCCATGATGCCAAGAAGCGAGAGGTATGACCCATGAAGTTTCTGTCACACAAATCCAGGGCGATTTCACTAGTGGCTCTTCTTCCTGCGTTTGCCCCAGGGTCTCTACCCGAGATCTCCATGCTTGTTAACCTTTTTCTTATTTCCACAGGCCATAGCCTATTATACTTCAACATAGTAACCATGGAATGTTGATTTCTGGATTTCCAGGAAATCTGAGGTTGACCAGGTTAATATAAGTTTTATACAGGGCCACTGATATGATAATTAACTTAAAGCCATATTTCTTCCCCTAGAAAAGTCCAGGGAGAGTCTCACCAACAGGTGCCTTACCCTTCTGATTCCTGAAGTAGATGACCAGCCCCACCACGAGGAAGAGCAGACCTAGAACAAAGCCTCCAATTCCACTCAGCATCTTGCTTTGAGCAGAGTCAGACTGTGCCCCTGAGAGAAGAAGCAGTTTTAGCGATTTTTACACCAAATTCAACTTCTCTGATGGAGACACTGGGATTCAGAGCTTTGAGAATGGGGGAAGAAGTCTGCCCTGAAAGAACTAGAATAATTGGACATTACCATAAAAGAGATTTAAAAATCACACTGAATATGTACAAGACTCAGGCAATGAGCTCATTTAAACATCATAGCTCTGATAAACCTACTACTTCAAATCTGATGGACGAGGAGCCTGGGACTCCATGAGGTTTAAGTAGCTTGTCCAGGGTGACAGAGCTTACAGAAAGCAGAGCTGAGATTGGATTTCCCTCATGTCAGGAAGGTCCCTACATTGTAGATGTTGTGTCTCTTCTTACATCACAATGAACAGTTCAGAGCAACAGTGCCCGAAGCAGAAGCCCAGCCTGAGGAAGGGGACTGGTGCCCAGGGTCAAGGGCGAACCGTGACCTGTGATATCATGGAGGGCTCAAAACAGGGATGACCTCTTTCTGCCTGCCAGGCATAATCGCCTCCCAGGGAGTTACGTATTTATGGAAACAATTACCAAGCTACCCCCAGTGATCTGTGCTGAAGAGAAGAGAACATGGAGCAAATGAAAACATGGTGTAAAGACGGAGAACCCTGACGCTCAGGAATAAGCGAAGTCCCCTCCTTGGTGCGTGAGGAACTTAGGAGGTCAGAAAACTTCTCACTCCATTCCACGGTGACAGGGCTCGTCAAGCTTGGGTGCTCCACTTGGCAGGTGTAGACCTCTCCACTCTGAGGAACTGTCTCCAGCATCACCAGGGTCTGGAAGGTCCAGTCTCCATTCCGGATCAGGCCTGTGGACACGACCCCAGCCTCCTCTTCCTGGCCATTCCGAAACCACCTGACTTCAATGTGGCCTGGATAGAAACCATTCACAGAGCAGACCAGGAGGTTGTGGTGCTGCAGGGGCTGGGTCTTTGTAGGATACACAGTCACTGTAGGCTCAACTACAAGAGAAGTGATAGAGGGACTCAGTGAGGAAGATAGTCAGTCTTCCTGGTTGGCTGGCTCACTGTCTCCAGTCTCTGGTCCCAGGCTGAGTCTCAAGCAGGCTTCCCCCAAAGGTGGCCATGGGGCCCAATAAGAGCCAGTATCATGAGTCATGAATTTCATTCTGAACGTATGGATCCATTAGATTTGAGAGATATTGGAGAAATTTGTGGGGTTTATTTTTCATTGTGTGAAGCAGTTATTCTGAATTGAAGTGTTTACAAGTTTTGCAAAGCATATGGTGTCTTAATTAAAAGCATGATTTCTGGAGCAGGTTGACTGGGTTCAAATCCAGACTCTGCTACTTTACTGATTCATCCTGGGAGAATTTTCACATTCCTCTGTGCCCCAGCTTTCTCACCTATCAAGGGGAATAGTGCTACTAACTTAACTCTTAGAGTTATGTGAAGATTAATGCACCAAAGTACGTAAAACAGTAACTGAAATTTAGCCTTCAGTATGTGTTAGCTACTTATTATCCTTGTTTTGTTGGAGAGGAAATATGACTCAAAGCAGGGTGGATGAATTGGGGAACAGCTTGAGGTAGATGGGGAAAGAGAGTATGAAATCCTGGGAATGCTACACTCACACCTTAAAACAACACAGAAATGGTTCTACCCTGGGAAGCAGGAAAGACAGAGGTGATTCTCTAGCTCTAGGAGCTGAGTCCCAAGAACAGGAGGAGTCCCGAAAGAGAGAGAAAGCAAGGAAACTCATTTATTTTAAAAAGTTCTCATAATTGCACTCAGCTGATCAATCCTTCTTCTTTGCACTACAAAAATATCTATTATTGGAATTGTTATCATTTTATAATTGTCTCCCTTTTACAACTAATGATGAAAGTATTTAAAGAGTTGCATATGATTTCTTTATATAGTTGTCACACAGACACACCACACTGTCCCCACAGTAACACTTGAGTTCAGGACAGGGTCTGAGACTCACTAACAGGTATCCTTAGTGCCTGAGACCATCCCTGACACTACAGCTTGAATAAATTCAATTTCTGTCTTTGTAAAAGGAGAAATATGGGAAAACCTTTTTACAATACCATAAAATGGTAGATTTAAGACTGATGAGAAACCACTGCTAACAATTTTGTAGTATATTTCATTAAATCAAAATGTTTACATTCCTAGCAGGAAAAGTAATAAACAGAACCAAAATATAAACCAAAAACTAGGGAAAATGCTAAATCAAATGTCAGCAAAGCATTAATAATCTTATGTATAAAGCATGCATAAAATCCCTGAGAAAAACACCAAAACCCCAGCGATAATAGACAGTAGATAATTTTTACAATGATTAGCGAAATAATATGTAAAAAAAATGTTCAAGAACCTTAGTAATCAAAGGAATAGAAATTAAAAATTAACAAGATAAATTTTCAACTGAGCATTTGGCAATATTGAAAAAACGGTCTAGCAAAGGTGAATGTGAGGTGAATTCTTACAACTATATAAAGAAATCATATGCAACTCTTTAAATACTTTCATCATTATAAAAACAGCAGTATCAATATATTTTGTAACAAAAATATAATTAAAAAACCTAGTTTCAAAATCATTTCAAGTATGTAAGAATATATACACTATGAAACAAAGCAAGGAGCTTCTGGATGGCACATTAGACTCTTGGTTTTGCCTTAGGTCATGATCTAAGGGTCCTGAGATGGAGCCCCCCTTTCCCTCCACCCTCTCCTTCAGGCTCCAGCTCAGCAGGGAGTCCCCTTCAGATTTTCTTTCTCCCTCTCCCTCTGCCCCTCCCCCTGCCTGTGGTCTCTCTCTCTCTCTCTCTCTCTTTCTCTTTCTCTCTCCGTCTCTCTCTCTCTAAAATAAATCTTTTAAAAAATTTAAAAAAAAAACAAGAAAGAAAAAAAGCAAGAAGTTGAGACCTAAAAGCAGCCTCGGAAAGATCAGAGGGGTCTCAGAGGTCCCCTCAACCCATCAAAAATTAGTCAGACACTTTTTGTCAAAGAAATGGTCTCACACACAGACACAGACACACTTTCTTCAGGGGTTTCAGGATTAAGAGGGGTGAGTGCCAAGAACAGAGGGTGACTGGCCTCCTCACATTCTCCCCAATCTTTTAGTCCTCCCCTCCCCTCCCCTAAACCTTCACCCCAACCAGGACACCCTCCACTTCCCTCCCCAGATCTCCGACCACCTGCCTAGTGTTCCCTCCACCTGGGGCTCCGGACGCCCCCTCAGCTCTCCCTCAGGGGCCACCAAGGATGCCAGATGCCCCTTCCTGTGTCCTCTCCGCACACCCACTCTCCCAACCCATCCCCCACATCCAGGCCCACAGCCCAGCTCACACTCATTCTCGTCCCCCTCACTTCACAGCGCACCCCTCCCTCTCTCCCCACAGTCACACACAGACACACCACACTGTCCCCACAGTCACACACAGACACACCACACTGTCCCCACAGTCACACACGGACACACCACACTGTCCCCACAGTCACACACGGACACAACACACTGTCCCCACAGTCACACACCACACTGTCCCCACAGTCACACACGGACACACCACACTGTCCCCATAGCCACACAAGGACACAACCACACTCTTCACAGTCACACATGGACACAACCACACAATCCCCAACCACACACTCTGCACAGTCACACAGACCACACTGTCCCTGACGTCGCACTCTCACGTGGATCCTTGTAACTTGTACTTGCTCAAGACCCTGTACGCTCACTCCTGCCCTAGTCTCTGTCTCACAGTCACACACACACACACACGCACACACACACATGCAGCTCCCCACGACCCCCCGCCCCCGGGCCGCGCTCACCTCGCCGCTGCACCGTGAAGCTCTCAACCACCCCGTAGTTGTGTCTGCACACCGTGTCCACCTCGGCCCGCGTCCGCTCCACGATGTCCTTCTGGCGGTTCCAGTACTCAGCGGTGGGCCGCCCCAGCTCCGTCACCGGCCGGAACTCCCCCACGTCGCTGTCGAAGCGCACGTACTCCTCCCCGTTATAGATGCATCTGACCAGGAGCCGCACCCGCTCCGTCCCGTTGGTGAAGTAGCACTCGCCCTTAAACTGCTGCACGAAATGAGCGGTGGGGACAGAGACGATCCGGTCACCCGCGGGCTCCTGGAAGACACTGACGGCGGCACCGTCGGTGGCTCCCCCCGCACCCCCAAACCACCAGCACCCACGGCTCGTCTTTCCTCTGCCGGCGGCGACCCCGTCTCAGGGGAGCCTTCCCGGGTCACTGGGTTCCGGCTCGGCGGCGGACCTCCCAGCCTGAGCAGCGCGGGCATTTGCCCCTCACCGCCTCCTCCTGACAGACCCCAGCCTCCTTCCTCGCCTCCCACAGCCCTTTCCCTGGGCCTTAAACACGTCCCACCCGCTTCCCTCCCCCCTGAACACTTGCTTTGGGCTGAGCTGGCTCAGGCCCCTGCCGCCCCTGCGAATCCAGAGAAGGAAACAGACGCGTCCCCTCCCCTCCGGGAGCTTACAATGGAGGGAAAGTGATGCACAAAACGCAACCAGGCAAGACTTTATACGGGCGTGAGAAATGTCACAAGAGGAGTGTGCAGTTCTAGAACGGAGAATAATCGGTTGATCTCAATCACCTTAGGGTCCCAGAGAGGTGGTCTCAAGGGTGACATGAGATGCGACATCAAAGATTAACTAGATGTAACTGGAGCGTGTGTGTGTGTGTGTGTGTGTGTGTGTGTGTGTGTGTGTGTGTGTTTGGGAGAAAGGGAGGCATGTTTCAGGTAAAAGTAATACAGCGTACAAAATCTTGAAAGAACTGATGGTGACCTTCCTTAGGAAACCAGAAGAAAAGTTCACTGAAGCACAGACAGTGAGAGGAAGAAAGGGAAAAGATTGCATTGGAGAAGTCACCTGGGGCTGGGCACTTTTAGCCTGTAGGTGATATTAGGATTTTGATTTTATACTAAATGTAATGGAAAATCATGAAGAGTTTTAAGGAGAGTAAAGCCATGATCTTATTACACGGTCATAATCCCTTTTCTGAATTTCCAAATCCAGATAGCTCAGAAAAATCAGGGGTTTTTTTGGTGCCAAAACTCATTTGGCAAATCTGACCTGATGAATTAAGGGGTCAAATGTGTCTCAGAGCTCTTACTTGTGTTTCTGTAGAATAATATGTGTAAACATAGGTATATATGATATAAATGTATATGTTTTTGGTGTTTTTGTCTTTATGTCATTGAACTGTGAAGTGGAAGTAGTCAATTCCTTTATCGGGACCCATAAAATGGAGGCCACCCCAACATTCCACCCACACCCCAATCTAAACTTAAGTCAGCCTGCACTTACAAGAAACACCTGTCAAGGAAACTTAACATATACCAATCACAGTTCTCCAAATCAGGTTTAGCTAGTTCACTTTACCCTAGAAATCAGGGAAATCCCTGATTTTCTAGCCAATCATGCACAGTTTCCATGTTCCCTCTTCTAAAGCTCTATAAATTCACCCTTTCCCAAATCCCTTGAGAAAAGTGCTCCACAGTTTGTGAGTCACTTTGATGAGGGAGCAGAAGACAAACTGAGGACAAAGTACAAGCTGACACCCTGCATACCCCCCCTTCCCCAGGGGGGTTATATGTGACATTCCTCAGGCACTCCTGGCTGCCCTAAAACTAAGGAAAGGAAAAAAACCCCACAAATGGTTAACTAATAGAGATCACAGTCCAGCAAGACATTAGTCTCCCTCAGTCTACAAATGTCTTAGTGATTTACAAGAAAAAAGCATTCTTAACAATAGCCTAACTTCCAGAGACCCATAGACTCAATTTCCTGGAGCCCTAACATCACCCACCCACCCATAGTATGTGAGAAACAAAGGTAGAAGGGAATGTAAATAAAATAAAATTTTCTTATAACCTGCAGCCCATTGACATGGACTTGTGATAAGCAGAGTAACATTCCTCCAGGAAACTCCCAACTGTCTTAATGTTAATGCCTTACTAGAGGGAAAAACAACCTTAACTTGACAATGACAAGGTCTCTGGTGTCATGTAGGCCCTCTTTAACACACAAAAATTCCTTTAAAAACCTCCCTTTTTCTCTACCCTCAATCAGTCACCCCTCACCCTTGTAATGCAGCTCTTTCTGCCCATGGGTCCTGTCCCCGTGCTTTAGTAAAATCACCTTTTTGCACCACAGGCATCTCAAGAATTCTTTCTTGACTGTCAGCTCTGGACCTCACCTATATTCCAAAAGGATGTCAACTTTACTCCCTTAATCCATGGATTATTTTCCCTTGAATAAAGGATATCACAGATTTTACTAAAGTGATTTAGTTTTGTCATTTGACAATGCCAAAAGGGTTAAAGAATAACCCTGTGGCTAACAGTGAGATGGATAAATGGAAGCTCCTGGTCTGGAAAGTAGAATTACTGCAGAAATGTGAAGCATTTTACTGAAAAATATTTGTGGCTTTCACCACCATTTATGACTTAAAGATGCAAGTTGTTTAAAGTTAATAGAGATGTAATGAGCAGAAACTCATGAAATATTGAAAAATTTGGCTTAAAGCAAAAAATAAAATGAAGTGTTGCACTCACTTTGAATGGATTCAACAAAAACATGGTGAATTTTTGCAACTGTCTAGTTTTTTAAAGTAATGAAACAAGCTAAAATAAACCATGAAATACTGAATTAGAAGGTGAATGTGTGTATAAAGTGTGAGTCTAGAAATTTTAGAAGCAGTACAGTGTAAAGCAGTTTTCAACCACATTGTATATAACCACATACTGTAGACATTTTGGACCACATAATCTTTGTGATGGGGGAGTGAGGTGGCCTGTTCTGGACATAGTAGACTATCTACCAGCCTCTCTGACCTCTACCCACTGGTTGTCAGAAAAAAGCCCTAGTGTGACAACCATAAGTGGCTCCAGATATTGTCAAATGTTCATGCGGTGAAGGAATACGGTTGGGGGGACGGGGTGGTGAGCTGTCCTTGTGTGAGAACCATGTGAAAACCATCTAAGAAAACTGTGGTGAAAAAGTCACTATTAATCATGCAGCCTCTGAAAATTACATGGAAAAATTTTCCAGTATCATACCTCTTGAAAATCTTGATCCTACATGAAACTTATATGTTTTCTAAAAATCTGGTCCCAGTGCAGGTCTGTGTTTCCAGCAAAATAAGTTTGTTTAGGACCAAAGTTTACTGATTTCTTTGGCTTGGCAATCAGTCACTGTTGTATTGTGATTTATAATAAGAAATATATATTTGGTCTTAGTTTCTGGCACAGAGCTCCTAAAACTCTGAAAATGTCCTACCTGATAAGAGCAGGAAAGGTGTCTTTTGTTACATTAATGAGTTGACTTTGGATACCCCTGTGGGATGGGGGTTTGCTGCCAGGAGAATCGACCACGTGATTGGAGGGTTGAAACTTTTAGTCCCATGCCCCCTGACCTCCAGGGAAGGGAGAAAGGCTGAAGATGGAGTTCAGTCACCAATGGCCAATGATTTATCAATGATGCTTATGTAATGAAACCTCCACAAAAATCCAAAAGTCATGGTGCAGAGAATTTTTGGGTTAGTGAACACGTGGAGATTCTGGGAGACTGGTGTGCTTGAAGAGGTCTAAAAAGTTCTGTGCCCTATCTCTTTCATCTAGCTGTTCTTGAGTTTTATCCTTTTATAACAAACTGGTGAATAAAACATCCTCTGAGGTCTGTAAGTGCTCTAGCAAATTAGTCAAAGCCAAATAGGGAGTCATGTGAACCTCCAAAGTATGTCCCTTCCATCAGAATCACAGGTGACAACCTGAACTTTTGATTGGCATTTAAAGTAGGAGGGGGGGCTGTCTTGTGGGACTGAGCCCTTAATCTGTGGGATCTCCATGTAGATAGCATCAGACTTGAGTTGAATTGAGGAACACCCAGCTGGTGTTGGAGAATTGCTTGGTGGTATGGAAAACCTCCCTACACACTGGAATTGGTACCAGAATACCTTAGTCACCAAGTCATAATTTATCCTTCACCTTATCTTAGTTTTCCTGCTTTTGGTTCCCTGCTTATCTATAGTAGTAAACTACAGCCACAGCCATTTCATTCCTGTTCAATGTCCCAACTAATTTATTTTCCAACTTTCAGTCTCCTACTCCCAAAACCAGGAGGCATCAAAATTACTAGCGTTGGCCAGATGTAGAACTCTCATTTCTGTAGTCAAGCCCCCTCAGAAGGAGAGAAACTAAGAAAATAATGATATTCTCATATAGATAGTTTACAAAAATGAGCAGGTCCCCAGACTTTGAGTAGCGATCTTTGCAAATCTCCTTTTGCCCCATAAAATGATGGCAGAGAAGAGTGCAGTCTGGATCAGATCTCTAAGGTCTATGTTACTATTCAGAAGTTCTCTAAGTACATTCTTGACAGATGAGAAAGTTAAAAAATAACAAATATGTGAAGTTGCTGTTCTATTCACACTGCAGCTTATATGGTTAGCACTGTCTATGTTCATGTGCCTGTTTTAAGGTTGCAGATTTAGCCAATACAAATAAATACAAGATGCTCAGTTAAATTTGGATTTCAATGTTTACCTGAAATTCAGATTTAACTGGGCATCCTATTTTTTATTTGGAAACCCTAGCCCAATTTGTTAACAAAATCTCAGAAAAAGTGTATTTAATACTTCTTTGTATTCTTCAATACATGCCCATGACAACCTGCACATAGTGTGAACTCACATGGAACTTTTTAGGTAATAAATACAAAATGGATGCAAATTTTTTCTGTATATGGAAACTAGCAACACTCACCTCTCTCCCCCACTCTAAGATACACACTGTTACATATAAACATCAGAAATTTTATCAGTTTTACCCAATCTAGTACTATTCACTAACAGTAGTTAGAAGCCCAAGCTCTAGAATCAGAAAATTTGAATTTGAACATGAGCTCTTCCACTTGGGTCAATTTTTAATATCCATGAGCCTTTTTTCTTTATCTCTGAAATAGATTTAATAATATCATATTCTCACAGTGTTATTACTAAGTGTGAAATTAAATAGTGACTCTTCCTATGCTGATCACATAATAATTACTCCATCTATATGACCAGTTTGACTTTTGTAACTCCTATGAATGTAAACTCATAAGATCTTTCTACCTTAACTTCCTAAAGCAAATAATATCTTCATTATGATTTGGCAATTTTCTTCTATTGATTTTATCACTAATTACCATTTGAACATATAAAGGCAGAAACATTGGTTTATGCATAATAATGGGGTATACATGAACTTAATACAAAAGAACTCTGATGACATAGAAAAGAGGGATTTTCAATATACTTAGATTTATACTGTATAATCTGTGTTTTAACACTATGTAACACTGGGTAAATCACTTAAATTCTTTGAATTTTAGATTCCATAGATATATATGTTTTACCTGCTACAGATAGGATTGGGTAAGAATGGAAATTATACACTGATATTTAAAGGCCTGCTACATAGTAACTGCAAAATGTTATGATGCCTTATGCTGATAGAGACCAGATTTGTTTCTTTTTCATCACTCCATCTTCATCACCTAGGGTAATGGCTGGTAAAGTGTAGGTTGCTAATAATTATTTCCTGTATGAATTAAAGGCTTTTTGCATAACACGTCACCTCTGCTTGCAAGGGCACTCCAGGGCTTCCTTGCTGATGACTGAATGTCTCTGATTCTCAAGTTCTCTCAGCTTCTCTTCAGGTTCTTTTATTCTTATACTTTAGGTCCAGCTGAGTTCCTGATCCCAGAGCACAGGCTTTCCCTGAGATCAGCTACTCAAAAAAGAGTCATCTCTAATCCATCCGTCATTTCTTCAGCTCCCATTGTCTTTTCAAATGCTCCAATCTAGTTTTTATCTTGGATACTTGATTAAATCTGCAAATGTCAAGTCCACCAAACCCAGTTCACTTCTCTGTCATGTTCTCACTTCACCTACCTCTTCTACTACTTCTTACCTACTTATACAACTGGCCACTCTCTCCTCCTTGAAAAAACCACTTTCCTTGACTTCCATGTATGTTGGTTTTCCTCCCACATCACTGGTACCATTCTCAGTCCCCTTTGCTGACTCTTTGGTTCTTGCCCTCTTCTTGTCTTGTACACACTCTGTCCCTATGAAACGTCCTCTACTTTCCTGGAATTTAACCCAGCACATGTGTCAATGACACCAACATACATAACTCCAAACCCTGGCTTCCTCCTGAACTCCAGTCTCATATATTCTACTGACTGCTGAGAGTTCCACATAAATGTCAAAAATCATTTCAAGCTTCAAGAAAATCTTTATTTTTAACCACCACTTGAAATAATTTCCTCCCTCAGTCTTCCCTATCTCAATAAACAACATCAGGATCCACCTAGTCATTATGGAAGACAAAATTCTTAGGGACAAGCTTGATTTTCTACCCACTCCACCCATTTAATTTATTAACATGTCATATAAAAATCTATCCCAAACCTGTTCACTTTGCCTTTACTACTATCTTTGTCACCCACTACCACACTAAATGTCTTCCCTAGAGAGTTATATCATGTTCCTAGATAGTCTCCCTGACTCCATTTGTGAACTCCTACAATCCAGTCTCCACGTGGTGGTTAGATGCTTCCATGAATTTTTAAAAATGCTTCTTTAATTTCCTGGTTGACCCATTCATTCTTGAGTAGGATGCTCTTCAACCTCCATGTATTTGTGTTCCTTCCAAATTTTCTCTGGTGAGTGAGTTCAAGTTTTAAAGCACTGTGGTCTGAGAATATGCAGTGAATAATCTCAATCTTTTGGTACCAATTGAGACCAGATTTGTGACCCAGTATGTGATCTATTCTGGAGAACGTCTCATGTGCACTTGAGAAGAATGTGTATTTTATTGCTTTAGAATGAAATGCTCTGAATATATCTGTGAAGTCCATGTGGTCCAGTGTGTCATTCAAAGCCCTTGTTTCCTTGTTGATCTTCTGCTTAGATGATCTGTCCATTGTTGTGAGTTGGGTGTTAAAGTCCCCTACTATTATTGTATTATTATCAATATGTTTCTTTAAGTTTTTATTAATTGGTTTATGTAATTGGCTGCTCCCGTTAGGGGCATAAATATTTACAATTGTTAGATCTTCTTGTTGGATAGACCCTTAAAGTATGATATAGTGTTCCTCTTCATCTCTTATTACAGTCTTTGGTTTAAAATTTAATTTGTCTGCTATAAGGATTGCTACCCCAGCTTTCTTTTGATGTCCATTAGCAAGATAAATGGTTCTCCACCCTCTCACTTTCAGTCTGGAGGTGTTTTTGGGTCTTATTTTTTAATCCAATCTGATACCCTGTGTTTTTTGGTTGGGGCATTTAGCCCATTTACATTCAAAGTAATTATTGAAAGATATGAATTTAATGCCATTGCATTGCCTATAAAGTCACTGTTTCTGTAGGTTGTCTCTGTTCCTTTCTGGTCTTTGTTATTTTTGGGCTCTTCGCTTACAGGATCCCCTTTAATATTTTTTATGGGGCTGGTTTATTGTTCACAAATTTTTTTAGTTTCCATTTGTCTTGGAAGCTCTTTATCTCTCTTTCCATTCTGAATGACAGCCTTGCTGGATAGAGTATTCTTGGCTGCATATTTTTCTTTTTTCCTTTTCTTTTTTAAGATTTATTTATTTATCTGACAGACAGAGACATAGTGACAGAGGGAACATAAGCAGGGGGAGTGGGAAAGGGAGAAACAGGCTTCCTGCGGAGCAGAGAGCCCAATGTGGGGCTTGATCCCAGCACCCTGGGATCATGACCTGGGCCGAAGGCAGATGCTTAATGACTGAGCCACCCAAGCGCCCCTGCATATTTTTCTCATTTAGCACATTGAATATATTATGCCAGTCCCTTCTGGCCTGCTTCAATTCTGAAACAATTTTGCAGTGTAGAATATTTTTGGTTGACTTTTTTTTTTTTTTTTTCTTTCAGCACTTTGAATATATTGTGCCATTCTCTCCTGGCCTGAAAAGTTTCTGCTGAAAAATATGCTAAGAGTCTTATGGGGTTTCCCTTGTATGTAACATGTTATTTTGCTGTTACTGCTCTAAGATTCTCTACCTGTCTCTAATCTTTGACATTTTAATTATAAAATATCTTATTGTGGGTCTCTTTTGGGCTCATCTTGTTTGGAACTCACTGTAGCACCTGGACCCGGATATACGTTTCCTTCAGATAAATTTTCAGCTATTTCCTTGAATAAGTTTTCTGCTCCTTTCTCTCTCTCTCTATTCTCATTCTGAGACCTCTACTATGTAACTGTTGGCCCGCTTGATGTTGTCCCATAAGTCCCTTAAGCTAACTTTACTTTTTTCTCATCATTTTTTCTTTTTGCTGCTCTGATTGGGTGAGTTACAATGCTCTGTCTTTCAGGTCATTGATCCTTTCTTCTGCTTCATCTAATCTGCTGTTGAACACCTCTAGTGTATTTTTCAGTTTAGTTATTGTATTCTTCAAATCTGTGACTTTCATTTGGTGCTTTCTTATATTTTCTCTCCCTGATGAAGTTCTCACTGTGTTCGTCTATTCTTCTCCCAAGTTTAGTGAGCATCTTTATGACCATTATTTTGAACTCTTTATCAGGTAAGTCACTTATAATTGTTTCTTTAATGTCTTTTTCTCAGGTTTTAAATTGTTCTTTTATTTGGAACATATTCTTCTGTTTCTTCATTTTCCTTGATTCTCTGCATTGGTATTTATGCATAAGATAAAACAGTTAACTCTCTTAATCTTGAAGGTTTGGCCCTGTGTAGGAGATGAACCTTATCATTCAACACTGCCTAGCTCTTGGTGGTCTCTCAAACCTTTGTGATTGTCTAAGCAACCTCTTTTATTTTTACTGGCTCCCAATAGTTGAGGGTGGGCCAAGACTTGTCAGTGTCCCCTGACAAGGGAGGATCTCAGCACCTAGATTCAGGCTGATTGTAAATCAGACTCTCAGAGCAGCTTTTGAAGTCTGCAAATATATCCAGGTCTTTGAGAGCACAAGTGCAAAGACCACTAGCCACCAGAGCCAGGTGATCTACAGGTGTCCCCTGGGTGGGAGCCACAAAAATGGGGGTGCCAGATGAGTGAAAAAAAGAACTCCTTTCTGAGAGATACCAGTGACTTGGAGTGAGGCAGAGGGAGAGTGCAAATATGGCATCTATTGGTCTCTGTCCCTTGAGTGTACTCAATAGGACCCTAGATATGGGCAAACCAGCTAGTCTGTAGCTTGAGGACAAGCAAAAAGGCCTCTTTCACAGAAAGACTGACCTGTGTTTCTCTTTTTTAAAAAAATTAGCTGAGCAACTCCTACAACTCCTACACATAAGGCTACTGTGTCTGTGTGTGATGCCGTGGGGGTGGAATCTGGCCAAGAACCTTATCTCTGTTTGTTATAGTCCCATGAGACCTAGTAAAATGAGTTGCCCTGGTCACCAGGAAAACCAGGGAGCATCCACAAAAACTGGGGCACCAGAGGTAAAGCATAGGGTACAAGACATGTGAACAAGCTCCTCTCCCAGTAGATACTGGTGCTCTGGATCAGGGAAGAGGGAGAGTACAAAGATAGCTTCATCCTCCAACATCTCTGCAGAGGATTACAGTTGGCCCTTACATGTCTGTTTATTTTTATTTATTATTTATTTATTTATATTATTACTAGCCTACCCTTCAGGGTTCAGCTATAAAGATAAGCTAATAGGTCTTGTTCATAGAAAGACTGGATGCCTCTCAACTGGCTGCCTCTGTGCTGTACACTGGGGTGAATAAGTCCTAGTGCATGGGCAATTTAAGAGCCATTTCTCAGTTTACTATAGCCTTGTGGGTCTCATGGACAAAAGCCCAGTTCGTTTCCAAAGTTAGAGGTCTTGGGGGCTCATCTCTTAGATGAAGGTCTTAAAAGTTAGGGTGCCTAATGTAAGGTTCAAATTCCTCTCTCCTCATGGAGAAGCCCTGTGTTTTGAGTTCCCTCCTGATTGTGGGTTGCTGAGCTTTGAGGTTTATGGTGAAATTGTGTCCCAGCCTCTCCAACCCACTTTGAGGTGTTTTTTTCTTGTTTGCCTTATGTGTAGGAGTTGCTCAGCTAGTTTTTAAAGAAGAGGACATTGTTCCACATGAAGCTGTAGATTTGGTGTCCCTGGGAAGAAGTGAGCTCAGGATCTTCCCTTGTCACCATCTTGAACTGGTTTCATAATGTTAATACTATTGCATTTCT
Organism: Halichoerus grypus; assembly: GCF_964656455.1. Lineage (NCBI taxonomy): Eukaryota > Metazoa > Chordata > Mammalia > Carnivora > Phocidae > Halichoerus > Halichoerus grypus. The sequence continues at coordinate 115,260,663 of NC_135720.1, forward strand.
TGAGACTAAATTTATGCTCCAGCATATTGTTCTTCTTGATGAATATTCCAAGTACATTTGAAAGGAATTTGTAGTTTTCCATCATGTAATGTAATGTCCTACAAATGTCAATTAGTTATTTTGATAATTAGTGCTATTCAATTATTCAAGTTGAATATAAGTATTCAATTAGTGCTATATTTAACTGATTTTTTTTAGTTTATTTGTTTTACAATTGCCAAGAGAAGCATTTAAAAATCCCTGATTATGGGAGAGAGGGAAGATTGAAGTGGAGTAGGAGGACCTTAGGCTTGCCGTGTCCCACAAATACAACTAGATAACTATCAAATCATCTTAAATCCCCAGAAATCAACTTGAAGACTGGAAGAACAAACTCCACAACTAAAGATAGAGAAGAGGCCACATCGAAGAATGTAGGAAGTGCAAAGATGTGGTTTGGGAGAAACAGATTGTGGCTGCCATGGAGAAGAGGGAGTCACAGTCATGGAGAAGGGTATGAGACAGACTAGCACATAGGGGAGTACACAGGGAAAATGAATTTCCATAATAATTGACTTGGAAAGACAGAGGGGCTGAATGTCGTGAACTCTTATAACTAGTGGGGCTTAAAGCCTAGAGTTTTAAAGGTCAGTGGGCTTGGCTTTGATAGAGCCCAGAAAGTATTAGGACTGCTCTTAGAGAGAAGGCAGAGCAAATAGCCCAAAGACATACAATGTGGAAATAGCGATCTGAAGAGCACCTAGGGCACACAGTGGGGAACATATTTGCTCATCCTGGAGCATGTCTCAGTGAGGCAGCATTCATGGGAAGACTCCTCCAAGAACAAAGGAACTGACAGGTGCCATTTCCCTCCCCCACCCCTCAGCATAAGCACAGGACCACCTGCAGGAAATAGCACAGAGCTGACACTCACTACCTAACTTGCTTATACCAAGCCCTGTCCCACCATGCTCCTATAGGACTGCCCTTCCAAGTTATACTTGCCTAAGTCCCAGCAGAGTGGACTCCCTCCCTCAAAAGATAGGCCTAAGCCCCTCCTCACACCATGTCTCCTGACTGGGGAGTTTTGTGGAGGCTCAGTTCCAGTGGTGGTGTTTCACAAGCAGACCAGAGCACACCTAGTTAAAACACACCACATTCAGCTTAGGAACTAAACACTACCCACAGCAGGCAAAGAAAGCCTCTGCAGACAACTGGCCTGAAGAATAAAGCAACCAGAATAAAACAGCAGCATGCACACAGCACACACTGGAGACACTCCTGGAAGCATCAGGCCCTGGGGAAGAGGGAACACTACATGGCAGGGCCCTAGAGATCCTCTTCTTCATAAGGACATTACCCTCAAGAACAGGAGACACAGCTTTCCTAACTCACAGAAACAGGCACAGAGACACAAACTTATCCAAACTGCCAAGACAGAGTAATTGATCTCAAATGAAAGAACAAGACAAGACTATGGCCAGAGATCTAAGTGAAACAGATATAAGTAACATGCTTGATGGAGTATTTAAAGCAATGATCATAAGGAAAATCACTGAACTTGAGAAAAGAGTGGGAGACATCAGTGAGACTCTAACATAGAGATAAGGAATAACATAGGAAAGATAAAGGGCTCAATAAACAAAATGAGAAACACACTTGATAGAATGAACAGCAAGCTGGAAGAAGCTGAAGAACAAATTAATTACCTAGAAGACAGAGTAATGGAAAGTAATCAAGCTGAACAAAAGAGAGAAAAAAGAATTATGCAAAACGAGAATAGACTTAGGGAACTCAGTGACTCCATCAAACACAACAACATTTGTGATATAGGAATCCCGGAAGAAGAAGAGAGAGAAAAAGGGCAGAAATTTTTTTGAAGAAATAATGGCTGAAAACCTCCATTGTCTGGGGCAGGAAACAGATACCCATATCAGGAGGCACAGAGAACCCTCAACAAAATTAACAAGAGCAGGTCCACCCTAAGACATAGTGTAATTAAATTGGCAAAATGTGGGAGGGAGGACCAAGATGGCAGAGGAGTAGGAGACCTAAATTTCCTCTGGTCCCAGGAATTCAGCTAGATAGGGATCAAACCATTCTGAACATCTACGAACTCAACCAGAGATCGAAGAAAAGAATAGCAGCAACTCTCTGAACAGAAAAGCGACCACTTTCTGGAAGGTAGGACGTGCGGAGAAGTGAATCCAAGGTGATATTCGGGAGGATAGACGGCGGGGGAGGGGGCCTCTGCCGGCCGCTTCTGGCAAGTGATAGAGCCATGGAGCACAAAATTGGACTTTTAGAAGTCTGCTCCGCTGAGCATCACTCCAGTGGCTAAGCGAGGGGTGGAACCCTCGTGGGACAGTGTGGTCTCAGGACCCTTGGGGTCACAGAAAGACCGGGGATGCCTGAGTGTGGCAGAGCTCCCAGATATCAGAGCAGGGAAGACGGCTGCAGAGACAGAGCTGAGGAGCGGGCTCTCAGCTTGGGGCTGCCATAAACCGTGATCCGCGGCACAGTCGGGCCACTGCTCCTCCAGCAGGGACCCAACAAGCGGCAGATCCGGGGAGACTCCCCTTCCTCCCCCGGGCGGAGCGGCGCGGGAGCGCACCACAGGGATCTGCTGGGTTTGGAGACTCCACATGGGGTCGTAAGCCAGAGATAGAAATGCTCGGTCATAGGCCGGATAGGCATGGAGTGAGGCCGGAGACCGGGGAGACGGGAGTGACTGACTGCTTTTTCTGGGGGCTCACTGAGGAGTGGGGCCCCGAATTCTCGGCTCCTCCGGGGAGGAGATTGGGAGGCCGCCATTTTCACTCTCGGCCTCCAAAGCTGTACGGAAAGCTTGCAGGGAACAAAAGCTCCGGAGAGCAAACCCGAGCAGATCACTTAGCCCAGACCGGGCAAGGGCGGAGCAATTCCGCCTCCCGCAAAGACATTTGGGAACCACGGCAACAGGCCCCTCCCCCAGAAGATCAGCAAGAACAGCCAGCCAAGACCAAGTTTACCCATCAATGAGAACGGCAGAACTCCAGCGCTAGGGGAATACTGCACATAGAATTCATGGCTGTTTTCCCAAGATTCTTTAGTCTTTCAAAGTTAATTTTTTCTTTTTTAACTTTCTTTTTCTTTTTTTTTAAATTTTTCTTTTTCCCTTTTTCAACCAACATCTTATCAATCCCTTTTTAAAAAAATCTTTTTTAATTTTCATTTTTAGAGTCATATTCTATCCCTTCATAGTAGTTAACCTTATTTTTGCTATATATATATAAGTTGTTCTCTCTTTAAAATTTTGGGATACAGTTTCTTCTAAGAGACCAAAATATACCCTAAATCTCTAGTGTATGGATTTGTTCTAGCCTCCTGCCTGATCACATTCTCTCCCTTTTGTTTTTTTTAAATCCTCTTCTTTCTTTTTTCAACCAACTTCTTTTTTTATTTTTTTAAAGATTTTATTTATTTATTTGACAGAGACACAGCGAGAGAGGGAACACAGGCAGGGGGAGCTGGAGAGGGAGAAGCGGGCCTCCCACTGAGCAGGGAGCCTGATGCGGGGCTCGATCCCAGGACCTGGAATCATGACCTGAGCCGAAGGCAGACGCTTAACAACTGAGCCACCCAGGCGCCCCCAACCAACTTCTTATCTTATCAATTCCTTTTATAAAATCTTTTATAATTTTCATCTTTACAGTCATATTCCATCCCTTCATCATATTTACCCTTACTTTTGTACAGATACAAGTTTTTCTTTCTTTAAAATTTTGGGAGGCACTTTCTTCTAACACACCAAAATATGCCCAAAATCTAGTGTGTGGGACTGATCTATGCACCAGCCTGATCATATTTGATCATATTCTGTTTTTTTTCGTTTGTTTGTTTGTTTTTATCTTTTTTTTTCTTTTTTCTTTCTTTCCCTTTCTTTTCCCCAGGTTTCAGGTCTCTTCTGATTTATTTAGTGTATATTATTCTGGGGTCGTTGTTACCCTTTTAGCATTTTGTTCTCTCATTAATCTATTCTCCTCTGGACAAAATGACAAGACTGAAAAAATCACCTCAAAAAAACCACAAAAAACAAGAGGCAGTACTGACTGCCAGGGACCAAATCAATACGGACATTAGTAAGATGTCGGAACTAGAGTTCAGAATGATGATTTTAAAGATGCTAGCTGGGCTTGAAAAAAGCATGGAAGATATTAGAGAAATCCCTTCTGGAGAAATAAAAGAACGAAAATCTAACCAAGTCGAAATCAAAAAGGCTATTAATGAGGTGCAATAAAAATTGGAGGCTCTAACTGCTAGGATAAATGAGGCAGAAGAGAGAATCAGTGATATAGAAGACCAAATGATGGAAAATAAAGAAGCTGAGAAAAAGAGAGATAAACAACTACTGGATCACGAGGGCAGAATTCGAAAGATAAGTGATACCATAAGATGAAACAATATTAGAATAATTGGGATCCCAGAAGAAGAAGAAAGAGAGAGGGGGCAGAAGGTATATTGGAGCAAATTATAGCGGAGAACTTTCCTAGTTTGGGGAAGGAAACAGGCATCAAAATCCAGGAGGTACAGAGAACACCCCTCAAAAATCAATAAAAATAGGTCAATACCCCGACATCTAATAGCAAAACTTACGAGTTTCAGAGACAAAGAGAAAATCCTGAAAGCAGCTCGGGAGAAGAGATCTGTAACCTACAATGGTAGAAATATTAGATTGACAACAGACCTATCCACAGAGACCTGGCAGGCCAGAAAGGACTGGCATGATATATTCAGAGCACTAAATGAGAAAAATATGCAGCCAAGAATATTATATCCAGCTAGGCTGTCACTGAAAATAGAAGGAGAGATAAAAAGCTTCCAGGACAAACAAAAATTAAAGGAATTTGCAAACAGGAAAACAGCCCTACAAGAAATATTGAAAGGGGTCTTCTAAGCAAATTGAGAGCCTAAAAGTAATGTAGACCAGAAAGGAACACAGACAATATACAGTAACAGTCACCTTACAGGCAATACAATGGCACTAAATTCCTATCTTTAGTAGTTACCCTGAATGTAAATGGGCTAAATGCCCCAATCAAAAGACACAGGCTATCAGATTGGATAAAAAAAACAAGACCCATCGATATACTGTCTGCAAGAGACTCATTTTAGACCCAAGACACCCCAGATTGAAAGTGAGGGGGTGGAAAACCATTTACCATGCTAATGGACACCAAAAGAAAGCTGGGGTGGCAATCCTTATATCAGACAAATTAGATTTTAAACCAAAGACTATAATAAGAGATGAGGAAGGACACTATATCATACTTAAGGGGTCTATCCAACAAGAAGATCTAACAATTGTAAATATCTATGCCCCTAACATGGGAGCAGCCAATTATATAAGGCAATTAATAACAAAATCAAAGAAACACATCAACAACAATACAATAATAGTGGGGGACTTTAACACCCCCCTCACTGAAATGGACAGATCATCCAAGCAAAAGATCAACAAGGAAATAAAGACTTTAAATGACACACTGGACCAAATGGACTTCACAGATATATTCAGAACATTCCATTCCAAAGCAACAGAATACACATTCTTCTCTAGTTCCCATGGAACATTCTCCAGAAGAGATCACATCCTAGGTCACAAAGCCAGTCTCAACTGGTACCAAAAGATTGGATCATTCCCTGAATATTTTCAGACCACAATGCTTTGAAACTAGAACTCAATCACAAGAGGAAAGTTGGAAAGAACTCAAATACATGGAGGCTAAAGAGCATCCTACTAAAGAATGAATGGGTCAAGCAGGAAATTATAGAAGAATTTTAAAAAGTCATGGAAACCAACGAAAATGAAAACACAACTGTTCAAAATCTTTGGAATGCAGCAAAGGCAGTCCTAACAGGAAAGTATATAGCAATACTAGCCTTTCTAAAGAAACAAGAAAGGTCTCATATACACAGCCTAACCCTACACCTAAAGGAGCTGGAGAAAGAACAGCAATTAAAGCCTAAACCCAGCAGGAGAAGAGAAATAATAAAGATCAGAGCAGAAATCAATGAAATAGAAACCAAAAGAACAGTAGAACAGACAACAAAACTGGAGCTGGTTCTTTGAAAGAATTAACAAGATTGATAAACCCCTGGCCAGACTTATCAAAAAGAAAAGAGAAAGGACCCAAATTAATAAAATCATGAATGAAAGAGGAGAGATCACAACCAACACCAAAGAAATACAAACAATTATAAGAACATACTATGAACAACTATATGCCAGCAAATTAGATAATTTGGAAGAAATAGATGCATTCCTAGAGATGTATCAACTACCAAAACTGAACCAGGAAGAAATAGAAAACCTCAACAGATGTATAACCACTAAGGAAATTGAGGCACTAATCAAAAATCTCCCAACAAACAAAAGCCCAGGGCCAGATGGCTTCCCAGGCTAATTCTACCAAACATTTAAAGAAGAATTAATACCTGTTCTTCTAAAACTGTTCCAAAAAATAGAAATGGAAGGAAAACTTCCAAACTCGTTTTATGAGGCCAGCATTACCTTGATCCCCAAACCAGACAAAGACCCCATCAAAAAGGAGAATGAGAGACTAATATCCTTGATGGACATGGATGCAAAAATTCTCACCAAAATACTAGCCAATAGGATCCAACAGTACATTAAAAGGATCATCCACCACTACCAAGTGGTATTTATCCCTGGGCTGCAAGGTTGGTTCAACATCTGCAAATCCATCAATGTGATACAATACATTAATAAAAGAAAGAACAAGAACCATCTGATCCTCTCAATAGATGCAGAAAAAGCATTTGACAAAGTACATCATCCTTTCTTGATCAAAACTCTTCAGAGTATAGGGATAGAGGGCACATACCTCTATATCATAAAAGCCATCTATGAAAAACCCACAGAGAATATCATTCTCAATGGGGAAAAACTGAGAGCTTTCCCCCTAAGGTCAGGAACACGGCAGGGAAGTACACTATCACTACTGCTATTCAACACAGTATTAGAAGTCTTAGCCACAGCAATCAGACAACAAAAAGAAATAAAAGGCATCCAAATAGGCAAAGAAGAAGTCAAACTCTCACTCTTTGCAGATGGTATGATACTTTATGTGGAAAACCCAAAAGAGTCCACCCCAAAACTGCTAGAACTCATACAGGAATTCAGTAAAGTGGCAAGATATAAAATCAATGCACAGATCAGTGGCATTCCTATACACCAACAACAAGACAGAATAAAGAGAAATTAAGGAGTTGATCCCATTTACAGTTGCACCCAAAACCATAGGATACCTAGGAATAAATCTAACCAAAGAGGCAAAGAATCTGTACTCAGAAAACTATAGAATACTCATGAAAGAAATTGAGGAAGACACAAAGAAATAGAAAAACGTTCCATGCTCATGAATTGGAAGAACAAATACTGTGAGGATGTCAATGCTACCAAGAGCAATCTACACATTCAATGCAATCCCCATCAAAATACCATCCACTTTTTTCAAAGAAATGGAACAAATAATCCTAAAATTTGTATGGAACTAGAAAAGACCCCGAATAGCCAGAGGAATGTTGAAAAAGAAAAGCAAAGCTGGCGGCATCACAATTCCGGACTTCAAGCTCTATTACAAAGCTGTCATCATCAAGACAGCATGTTCTGGCACAGAAACGGACACATAGATCAATGGAACAGAATAGAGAGCCCATAAATGGACCCTTAACTCTATGGTCAACTAATCTTTGACAAAGAGGAAAGAATGTCCAATGGAAAAAAGACAGTCTCTTCAACAAATGGTGTTGGGAAAATTGGACAGCCACATGCAGAAGAATGAAACTGGACCATTTCCTTACACTACACACAAAAAATAGACTCAAATGGTTGAAAGACCTAAATGTGAGACAGGAGTCTATCAAAATCCTAAAGGAGAACACAGGCAGCAACCTCTTCGACCTGAGCCACAGCAACTTCTTCCTAGAAACATCGCCAAAGGCAAGGGAAGCAAGGGCAAAAATGAACTATTGGGACTTCATCAAGATAAAAAGCTCCTGCACAGCAAAAGAAACAGTCAACAAAACCAAAAGACAACCGACAGAATGGGAGAAGATATTTGCAAATGACTTATCAGATAAAAGGCTAGTATCCAAAATCTATAAAGAACTTATTAAACCTAACACCCAAAGAACAAATATTTCAATCAAGAAATGGGCAGATGACATGAGCAGATATTTTTCCAAAGAAGACATCCAAATGGCCAACAGACACATGAAAAAGTGCTCAACGTCGCTCGGCATCAGGGAAATCCAACTCAAAACCTCAATGAGATACCACCTCACACCAGTCAGAATGGCTAAAGTTAACAAGTCGGAAACGACAGATGTTTGCGGGGATGCGGAGAAAGGGGAACCCTCCTTCACTGTTGGTGGGAATGCAATCTGGTGCAGCCACTCTGGAAAACAGTATGGAGGTTCCTCAACAAGTTGAATATAGAGCTACCATACAATCTAGCAATTGCAGTACTGGGTATTTACCCCAAAGATACAAATGGAGGGATCCAAAGGGGACATGCACCCCGATGTTTATAGCAGCAATGTCCACAATATCCAAACTGTGGAAAGAGCCAAGATGTCCATTGACAGATGAATGGATAAAGAAGATGTGGTATATATATACAATGGAATATTATATAGCCATCAAAAGGAATGAGATCTTGCCATTTGCAATGACATGGATGGAACTGGAGGGTGTTATGCTGAGCGAAATAAGTCAATCAGAGAAAGACATGTATCATATGAACTCACTGATATGAGGAATTCTTAATCTCAGGAAACAAACTGAGGGTTGCTGGAGTGGTGGGGGGTGGGAGGGATGGGGTGGCTGGGTGATAGACATTGGGGAAGGTATGTGCTATGATGAGCGCTGTGAATTGTGCAAGACTGTTGAATCACAGATCTGTAACTCTGAAACAAATAATACAATATATGTTAAAAAAAAGAAGAAGAAGATAGCAGGAGGGAAGAATGAAGGGGGGAAATCGGAGGGGGAGACAAACCATGAGAGACTATGGGCTCTGAGAAAAAAACTGAGGGTTCTAGAGGGGAGGGGGTGGGAAGATGGGTTAGCCCGGTGATGGGTATTAAAGAGGGCACGTTCTGCATGGAGCACTGGGTGTTATGCACAAACAATGAATCATGGAACACGACATCAGAAACTAATGATGTAATGTATGGTGATTAACATAACAATAAAAAATTAAAAAAAAAGAATTAATCTATTGCTGGCTGCTTGTTAGGGTCCACTCTCAACTCCTAGAGGTCACCTGCAGTTCATTACCATGTAGCCCTCTTGCAGGCCCTCTGGCAACATGGAGTTTACTTCAAAGCCAGCAAAGAAGGGTCTCTTTCTCCAGCATGCTAAAATGAAGCCTAATATGAAAAACACAATCACAGATTGACCTCTCATCAACTTTGCCCGATTACATCCAAATCAAGGGAATGGCATCCTATCACATTTGCCATATAACATAACCTTGTTAAAGACGTGATCTGTCATCTTTGCCATATTATACTGGTTAGAAGCAAGTCACAATTCCTTTTAACTTTCCAGGGAGAAGATTATACAAGGGCATGACCCATTGGGGGTCACCTTTGAGTGTGACCCTAATGCTCCAGGTTCCTCCCACATGCAGAATAACAAATCTCATTCCATTACAGCACCAGCTCAAGGCCCCAAATCTCATCATCTAACTCAGGTCCAGGTGAGAATGAAGCCCCTGGTTGTAATCCATTAGGTACAACTCCTGGGGGACAATTTCTCTTCATCGGTGGACCTGTGAAACCAGAGACAAGTTATCTGCCTCCAATATACCCAACTTACAATCCTGGGGCAGGCACAGGATAACTGCTATAAGTATTCTTGTTCAAAAAGGGGGAAAGTGGAAGGTGAAAAGGAGTCATTAATCCATGGCAGTTCTGAATTCCACTTGGGAAAACTCCAGCCAGAATTCCTTGATTACATTTCAAGGACTGGGAATAATCCATGTTCTCATTTTCACAGATGCGGACTGCTGTCCACCAGCTGTTATTTCCCTGACTGGTCCTCAGTGGCTCTGTTTTCTCTCTGGGATTCTTGGTTCTGTCCTCTGAGTCATCCTTTTTTCATGGAAGGTGGCACTGTTTGCGGGTGAGTAGCTTCATCAGACTGCTTCCTGCCAATGGCATTAGGGAAGCCTCATAGTCTCCTTTCATTTTGTACTTTCTCCTTTTGCTCCATGCAGCAGTATTTTTTCAAAACTTGTCTTCTGTGAATTTTATGGGCATTCACTCCAAAGACACAAGCCACATCTACTGATCTTTTCAAGTCAATCACTTCTCTGTGTTGGCCACAGCTGAGCTGTTTGAGAGATGACACCTGAGTGGAGTGGTGAGGCAAATCTTGAAGCTATCGAGAGGGCCCTTTGTGGGACTGAATTTTCTAGCCCTTTGATCTTTCCAAAGTGCGTCTGCCACAGTGATACAACAATTGATACAGAGGACAGGCAAAGGGGAAACATGTATATGGGAATCCTTAAAGGAGAGAGGAAAGAATAAGATAACATTAAAATGGTTTCATTTTAAACTGCTTTCATTTTTGGGGACGCCTGGGTGGCGTTGTTTGCACAGGCTCTCTTTCTCTGACAAAATCTTAAAAAAAAACCCAACAAAACAAAAACCCAAACCCTGCTTTCATTCTTGAAGGCAATGAGAGAGCCTTCTTTTTAAAATAATTTTAAAAATTTTAATTAATTAATTAACAGATAAAGTATTATTGGTTTCAGAGATACAAGTCTGTGATTCATCTGTCTTATATAATACCCAGTACTCACCGTGAGGGAGCATTCTTAAAGGCAGGTGTAGAAGCACTAAGCAGTTATCAGGTAGACTGCTCAGGTAATGGTCTCAGCTACCTTGAGTCACACAAAATTGAGAAAATATATTGAGGAAGTTCTATACAGCAACCTCCAATTGCTGCACAATAGATGTAGAAGAGAATACAATTAAAGAAATAATAGAAGACCCTTTCCTGAGTTAAAGGAGGACTTTAGTCTTTGGATGGGTAAGATTCGTGTAACTTAAAGGCATCAAGCAGGAACAATGAAAATATACAAATAGTTACATATGCAGCGATGAAATTGTTTGATTACAAGATCAGAAGCAAAAGAAAAACAATGATAATTAAAAATTGATCTCATAGCTTTTAGAAAGGAAATAAATAAGCTAACTAACAAATAGTTTATACATAAAAGGATAGGAACTAGGCAGGAAACAGACTTCTTATCTGAAATATCAGAAGGCAGAAAACAATGACGAAAAAAATGAATGCAGGAAGCTGGGTGTTGCAGGAAAGGCAGTGTAAGAGAGTTGGTTTGGGATAGGGAGATGGAAGAAGAGAGACAAGGGAGGAAGAAGAAAATCTGAGCAGAAACTACGAGGAATGGGTAGAAGGAAAGGGATTGCTAACAAGGGAGTTATTTTAAAACTTGCCCTCTGTGGCATGATTCAAAACTCTCATTGACACACCCTCAAAGACCTAAATTACATTTCAAAAATTTGGGGGTATATATCTTGTTTTTCTTCTAATGTAAAATTATGCTAAAACACATCCATTCTACTGGAAGTTCAAGATCCCTCTTGACCATCCTATAAGAGTGATAACTATAAGCATATTAATTGGGTTGCGAATACCAGCAGGTGGAGACTCTGCACTTTAGAAGTTCAAGGCAAGCTGTGGCTTTCCCTTCCTCCTCTCATCTTGCACAGATTTGGACTGGGAAAGGCCAGCATTCCTTCCTAGAGGGTGGCTGCCTGGCCAGCTCTTATTTCCCTGATCATTCCTTCCATGATTCCAAAATATGATGCGATCTGAGATGTGGTTTTAGATGCTTGAGAAGCAAAGAAGCATGAAATGGAGCCAAACTTAAAGCCTGCCTGAATACTGGGTAGCTCAGTCTTTTACATGTCCTAACAGGTAGGAGATCGCTACTGTAAAATTGCATGCTTTAAAAAAGAAACCAGGGCGCCTGGGTGGCTCAGTTGGTTAAGCGACTGCCTTCGGCTCAGGTCATGATCCTGGAGTCCCGGGATCGAGTCCCGCATCGGGCTCCCTGCTCGGCAGGGAGTCTGCTTCTCCCTCTGACCCTCCCCCTCTCATATGCTCTCTCTCTCTCATTCTCTCTCTCATAAATAAATAAAATCTTAAAAAAAAAAAAAATAAAAATAAAATAAAATAAAAAAAGAAACCTTCGCTGTTTCCACTCCAGTGCAAGCTGCTATTCTTTTTCACACTGAGCTTTCATTACCTTCTGCATTATCTAATGCATTCATTCCTGATACTTTAGAGAGTGATATTTTATTTTAAATTTATATTTAAAATTATCAGAAGAATACATGTATATAGTTTTTAAATTAAAACAATAGCACTGTATTTTAATAAAACAGGATCTTTTCATGCCTCCCTTTTCCTCCAAGGGAACATATACACACATATGTATAATCAAGATGGTATCCATACATTCTTATTTTATTGGGCGTTTTGAAATGAGTGGACTCTGAATTATGCCAAATGCTTTTTTTGCAGGGAGAATCTAAGGATCAATGAATTCATAAGGATTAAAATCATACAAAGTTTGTTCATTGACCAAAATGAAATTAAATTAGAAATCAATGCTTAATCTCAGGAAACAAACTGAGGGTTGCTGGAGTGGTGGGGGGTGGGAGGGATGGGGTGGTTGGGTGATAGACCTGGGGAGGGTATGTGCTATGGTGAGCACTGTGAATTGTGTAAGACTGTTGAATCACAGATCTGTACCTCTGAAACAAATAATATGTTAAAAAAAAAAAAAAGAAGATAGCAGGAGGGGAAGAATGAAGGGGGGATATCGGAGGGGGAGATGAACCATGAGAGATGATGGACTCTGAGAAACAAACTGAGGGTTCTAGAGGGGAGGGGGGTGGGGGGATGTGTTAGCCTGGTGATGGGTATTAAAGAGGGCACGTATTGAATGGAGCACTGGGTGTTATACGCAAACAATGAATCATGGAACACTACATCAAAAACTAATGATGTAATGTATGGTGATTAACATAACATAATAATGATAAAAAAAAGATGTGAAAGACAAAGAGAAAAAAAAGAAATCAATGCAAAAATGTATTACCAAATATTTGTAAACCAAAAAACACACTTCTTCTGAATAAACCATGGGGTCAGAGGAAAAATCAGAAGAAGATTAAGAAAGTATTTTGAGATGAATGAAATAAAACATAATATATCACAATTTATGCAATGCATGTAAATCATTTGCAATCCTATAGACGATTACAGGGTTAAATGCTTATACTAGAAATGAGGAAAAATCTCAAATCAATAGACTAAAATTCTACCTTAAAAAACTGGAAAATTGGATAGACACTGAAGCCCAAATTAAGCAGAAGAAAGGAAATCATAAAGATCAGAGTAGAAAAAAAAAAAAAAAAGATCAGAGTAGAAATCAATGGCACGGAAATCAGAAAAATAATAGAGAAAATCAATGGTGCAAAAATATAATTCTTTGGGAAGGTCAGTAAACTTGATAAACCTCCAGTGAGACTGATCAGGAAGGGAAGAGAGAAAACATAATTTACAAATATCAAGAATGAGAGAGGGACATCACTATAGATTGTGCAGAAATTAAAATTATAATAAAAAGAATATATCAAAAGCTTTATCCTTAAAAATTGGACCACTTAGATGACATAGGAACACTCCTTGAAAAATACAAACTACAAAAGGTCACTTAAGAAAGTGGTTTAATCTAGGGGCGCCTGGGTGGCTCAGTCGGCTAAGCATCTACCTTCGGCTCAGGTCATGATCCCAGGGTTCTGGGATTGAGCCCCGTGTCGGGTTCCCTGCTCGGCGGACAGTCTGTTTCTCCCTCTCCCTCTGCTCCTCCCCATGCTTGTGCTTTCTCGTTTTTTCTCTCTCAAATAAATAAAATAAAATCTTAAAAAAAAAGAAAGTGGTTTAATCTAAATAGCATTCAAAAATCAACCAGTGTAATTCACCATATTATCAGACAAAAAGAACAAAAGTTATCCACTTGATTAATACAAAAATATATTTGATAAAATCCAGCACCTATTCATGATAGAAACTTTTAGTAAGCTAAGAATAGAAGGAAATTTTCTCAATCTGACCAAGCTCATCTAAGAAAAACCTACTGCTAGCATGAAACTTACTGGTGAAAGAATGAATGCTTTCCCCCTAAGACTGAGACTAAGGCAAAAATTTCTGCTCTCACCACTTCTAGTCAATATAAAATTGAAGTTTCTCCCCAGTGCAAAAAGCAAGAAAAGGAATAAGGGTCATGTCAATTGGAAAGGACAGAATAAAACTATATTTCAGGTAACATGATTAACTCTATAAATAGGAATTGGCTAACTTTTTCTATAAAGGGCCAGATAGTGAACATTGTAGGGTTTGTAGTCTAAGAGATAAAATCAAGATATTATGTTGATACTCAATCATCCAACATGTAACTATTAAAAATGTAAAAGTCATCCTTAGCCCATACAATGTAGCCCATAGATCGCACAAAAAACAGTAGTTGCCTGCATTTGTTTACTGGCCATAGTTTGTCAATTTCTTTTTTTTTTTAATTTTTACTTGTATTCCAGTTATCCTACAGTGTAATATTAGTTTCATTTGTACAACATAGTGATTCAACACTTCCATACAACACCCGATGCTCACCACATAAGTGCACTCCTTAATCCCCATCTCCTATTTATTTATTTATATTCTTATTTTTCTTTTTTGTGCATTTTAATTGAAATTTTAGTTAGTTAACATACAGTGTAATATGAGTTTCAGGTATACAATATAGTGATTCAACAATTCTATACATTGCTCAGTGCTCATCATGACAAGTGTATTCTTTAATCCCCATCACCTATTTCATCCATCCCCCCACCCACCTCTCCTCTGGTAACCATTAGTTTGTTCTCTATATTTGAGAGTCAGTTTCTATCTTTATTTTTTCTTTAACGTTTGCTCATTTGTATTTATTTATTTATTTATTTATTTATATTTTTTCATCTTCTTATTTAAATTCAATTCCTATAATAAAACATCTATAGACTCTACAAAAGAAATGCAGTATAAGGAAAAAGTGAGTCTGGCAAGGTTGCTGGATATGTGTTCAATAAAGGTGATCAATTT
Organism: Halichoerus grypus; assembly: GCF_964656455.1. NCBI lineage: Eukaryota > Metazoa > Chordata > Mammalia > Carnivora > Phocidae > Halichoerus > Halichoerus grypus. The sequence continues at coordinate 115,275,892 of NC_135720.1, forward strand.
TATTTCTTAAGATTTTTTTTTTTAAGATTTTATTTATTTATTTGACAGAGACAGAGACAGCGAGAGCAGGAACACAAGCAGGGGGAGTGGGAGAGGGAGAAGCAGGCTTCCCGCTGAGCGGGGAGCCCGATGTGGGGCTCGATCCCAGGACCTTGGGATCATGACCTGAGCCGAAGGCAGCCGCTTAACGACTGAGCCACCCAGGCGCCCCCGATCAATTTTATTTCTTATGCTTGCAGTGAATAATCAGAATTTGAAATTTATAATTTTTATTTACAATAGCATCAAAAATATAAAACACTCAGGAATAAACTTGACAGAAGATGAGTACAACCTGTATACCGAAAACTATAAAGCATTACAGAGAAATTAAAGAATACCTAAGTAAATGGAGACATATACCATGTTCAAGAACTGTAAGAATCAACATTGCTAATATATAAATTCTTTTCTAATTGATGTGTAACTTCAACACAATTGCAATTCAGATCCATACAGACTTTATTGAAGAAATTAATCAACTTATATGGAAATGCAAAGGACATAGAATAGCAAAAGTAATTTTAAAAAAGGATAAAGTTGGAGGGTTTATACCTTTATACCTTATATGTTAAAAAATTATAAGATTTTTTAGAAAGGATTTTATTTGTTCATTTGAGGGAGAGAGAGTGCACACACGAGGGGGAGAGGGGCAGAGAGAGAGGGAGAAGCAGACTCCCCACTGAGCGGGGAGCCTGATGTGGGGCTCAATCCCAGGACCCTGAGATAATGACTTGAGCCAAAGGCAGATGCTAAACTGACTGAGCCACCCAGGCACCCCTAAGATGTTTTTAGATAGCTACATCAAGACAGTGTGATATGAGTGTAAAGATAGATACATAGACAGATGGAACAGAATAGAGATTCCAGAAATAGTCCCCTATGTATATAATCAACTTTTGACAAAGGTGCCTAGGCAATTCAATGGGGAATCTTTATAACAAATGGTGCTGGGACAATTAGATAATCTATGAACAAAAATTGAACCTAGACCCTTGTCTCATGCTTAGTAGATACCAGCCATTATAATAAGTACTTAGAATACAGAAATATCCACCTAGACTTTGTCCTTAGTGAACTGACAGAAAAGAGCTTAATCAGCAACAACAATGCAAATTTGTTACTATACAAAAATGAACTAAAAATGGATCATAGTCTTAAACATAATAGGGAAAACTATAAAAATTCAATAAGAAAACATAGGAGAAAATCTCAGTGTCTTCAGGTTAGGCAAAGATTTTGTAACTAACAAATAAAAAGCACAAATTATAAAAGAAAAATCAATAAGTTGGGGCGCCTGGGTGGCTCAGTTGGTTAAGCGACTGCCTTTGGCTCAGGTCATGATCCTGGAGTCCCTGGATCGAGTCCCACATCGGGCTCCCTGCTCGGCGGGGAGCCTGCTTCTCCCTCTGACCCTCCCCCCTCTCATGTGCTCTCTCTCTCTCTCTCATTCTCTCTGTCTCAAATAAATAAAATCTTTAAAAAAAAAGAAAAATCAGTAAGTTAGACTATATCAGAATTAAAAACTGTTTTCCAGAGATACTATTATAAAAATAAAAAGGCAAGCCACAAAGTGGGGAAAAATATTTACAAACATCTGATAAAGAACTTTTATCTTTAATACATAAAGAACATTTATAATTCAGTAATAAGAGGAGAAACAACCAATTAAAAATGGCCAAAAGATTTGAAAAACACTTCCATCAAAGAAGATATATAGATGGCAAATAAGCACATGAAAAATGTTCAACATCATAGGCCATTATAAAAACTCAAATTAAATTCACAACGAAATGCTATTATGTTCTCTTTGGAATAGCTAAAATTAAAAAGTACGACCGTACCAAGTGCTGGCAAGGATATGAAACAGCTAGAACTCTCTCACACTGCTGGTAGGATGTAAGATGGTACCAAAATCACTTTAGAATATAGTTTGGCAGCTTTTAAAAAAAATAAACAAAACATACCCTATTTTTTAAAGCATTCAATACTTAACTATTTGCTCAAGAGAAGAGGAAATATATATACATACAAATACTTCTACAGAATATTTATAGAAGACTTATTTGTAATAGCCAAAAACTTGAAACAACCCAAATATCCATCAACAGATGAATGGATAAAGAAATTATGGTATATATCTAATGAAATATTCCTCAACAATAAAAAGGAAGAAATCATTAATATATGCAACAAGATGGTTGAATCTCAAAATTATTATACTAAATGAAAGAAGACAGAAAAAAGAGTTCTTGTATGATTTCATTTATCTAAAATTTTAGAAAATACAAACTGATGTACAGAAAAAGAAAACAGTTTAGTGATTGCATGGGGACTGGGGGTGGAGATTGTTTACAGAGTCACAAAGAAGTTTTAGGGATGATGGCTATGTTCACTATCTTGATTGTGGTGATGGCCTTAAGGGTGTATACATATGTCAAAACTCATGAAATTATTCAGTTTATATTTTTAAAGATTTATTTATTTATTTGAGAGCGAGAGGGAGAGCAGGGGGAGGGGCAGTAGGGGAGTGAGGGGGAGAATCCTCAAACAGACTCCCTGCTGAGCATAGAGCCTGGTGTGAGGCAGGGCTCCATCCCAGGACCCTGAGATCATGACCTCAACTGAAACCAAGAGTGGGATGCTCAACCGACTGAGCTACCCAGGCGCCCTGAAATTATTCACTTTAAATATGAGCAGTTGATTGTATGTCAGTTATATATCAATACAGCTGTAAAGAGAGAGAGAGAAAATCTAGAAACCTATCTAGGAACAGGGTGTATTGTTCCATTTATCCGTATTTTCTATGGACTGCTATTAAATTTCTTAATTTTTCCATGATTCTCTCCATATAGTTAATTTCATTTTTTGACATTTTACTTTTTCTTTTTATTACAAATAGAAAAATTTCTGCAATTTTTTTCATGTTTGGTGGTTATAAGCCAATACTCTTGTCTATATTCACTATACTGTGCATTAGATCTCCAGGACGTATTTATCTACTAGTTGCAGGTTTGTATCCTTAAACAATATCTCTCCTATTTCTCCAAATATATTTTTCTTATCTGCCTTCTTTGTGATTGACTCTTCCAGAGGCATGTGATGCCACCTCCCACCTGCAGAAGAGCTTTTTGTCATCACTGTTGTGGCTGCTGAGGTCCTATGTGTATCAAAGAGGTCAAGATTGTGGGCTAGTACATTCCATTGTATTTGAATGATCCTTGTTCCATCATTGCCCTGATCCTGGTGCTAGAAAATAGCTCTGTTATATTTCCAAACTGTATATTTAGTAGAATATTTGTAACAGTTGCCTCCACATAACAAGAAAATGTTCTATGATAAAAGGAATGATCAGAGAAAAAAGTAAAGTGTATTAGAAAGTTCACTACAAAATGAAGAGATAAGTGTGGTGACAGAGTAGATGAGTACAGTGGTTATTTTTGCCCATCTATGCTTGCTGATAGTTCCTTAAATTCATGTGGTCAACTCTTTCAAGCTCAATGGATTTGGATTTACTATAAATCTTAGAATATGGGACCTCTTTTCAGTAACTCTTTTACTATAGGACCTCACAGATGTTTGTAATTCCTAACGATAACCCATTTTTTTGGTATGTTTATTTTATGTGCTGTTTCCCCATAATTGCAGCTCTTTGCTTCTTGTTGACCCTCTTAGTAATTCAGTCTGCTAGAGACAAATGATGCTGCCTCACACCTACTTCTCTCATTGGCTGGAGAGGAAACCATTATCCTTGAAAACAACTCCTGTAAAGTCTCTTTGTCATCAATGTCTTTACTTAAGTCTTAGAATTGAGCGTTAGCTTTAAGTGTCAGAGTTTTGGGGAAGGAAGTAGTTGTAGGAAGCCCCTTTGTGTGTATGTGTATCTTCCCTGCCTTTGCCTCTACAAGATTGTCCCAATCTCAAAGGGAGATGATAGGATCAGCAATAGGATGAGGGGACAGATACCACTTCAGATCTTGAAGTCACATATCAGGTCATTGATCTTAAACTGGGGTTGGCCTGGCACTAGCAAGTATTGCAAGAAATAAATGAATATCAGGAGCTCAATGTGTTTCCCAGTTGGGAAATCCAAGACAGAGTTCTTGCATAAGGGGTCACATGAACATCAGAGTCTAATGAAATAATTTATAACCCAGCTGTGTCCCTGGTCTGGCTCTAATCAATGAAAATTTATTAGAGACCAGACTCATTGATGAGTAGCTGATTCTTATAGTTTCTAGGTCAATAAAGATTCCATGGTAAACTAGTGGATTAGAAGGAAATAGGACTGGGGGTAGGGGAAGTGTGCACAGGTGCCTCCCCAGTTGTTTGGGGGCTAGTTTATTTTCTCAGGGAGCCTAAGGGAATGGTAGAACTCTAGGACAAAGTGACTGCTATTATTCTATTTTTTTGTTTCTATTATTCTATTTTTATTATTGAGGGCTTACTATATGCTTGGGACCTTTCTATTTACTTTATGAATATTGGCTCACTGAGTCCTTACAACAGTCTTTTGAGGAGGTATGATAATCATTGTTCACAGTTACAGATGAGGAAACTGGTGCAGGGGAGTTCACTTGTGTGCTGTTGCAACATTTGTCAATAGGAAAACCACAGTTCAAACATAGGCAGTCTGGTTCCAGAGGGGCGTGCTTAGCCGTCATGCAACACTGCCTCTCATAGCTCCTGGGCCAGTCTTCATGATCCCCACTTCCATTATTCAAAAGAGGTAGATGAATATGAGTCTCTCTAGATCTTCCTTCACCTCACCCCTATCCAAGACCAGCCCTCTCTCAGGAGATGGAAATTTGCACTGTTGTTGCTGACGAAGTTCTTTTCTGCCAGATCACTAATGGGCAAGCTCTGGGTGGACATCTCTGTGTTCTCAGTACTTATTATAATGCCTGAAATCTATGAAGTAGATGCCTAGTAAATAAAAATAAATAATTTATAAATAAGCACCCACACATAGGCTTGGCTGTATGAATGCATACTGTACAGAATCTGCACAGGTTAGAACCCTGGAACTTGGGGCGCCTGTGTGGCTCAGTTGTTAAGCATCTGCCTTCCGCTCAGGTCATGATCCTGGGGTCCTGGGATTGAGCCCCGCGTTGGGCTCCCTGCTCTGCGGGAAGCCTGTTTCTCCCTCTCCCGCTCCCCCTGCTTGTGTTCCCTCTCTTGCTGTGTCTCTCTCTGTCAAATAAATAAATAAAATCTTAAAAAAAAAAAAAGAACCCTGAAACTATCTTTATCTTATGTACACATTTTATGAACTGTTGTCCTTTGTGGCTAGTGAAACTTATCTTCTCACAGCAAGACAAGTAATCGTGGTCATTTCCAGCTGAGAGGCTTGTATGTGCACCAGCATGAGGGGACTACTTTGGACAATTCTCTTCTCCCATGGAAGAGAGTGCCCTGTCCTCGTCAGCGTTCCTATCTCAACATCTGAATACCCCAGTGTTTATGGGTTCAAGATTTAGATCATGTGGAAAGTGTCAGAGCTTTCTTTGTCTCTGCTTTTTTCACTTTTTAAGTGAAATATGATATAAATTTATTGTTTTAATTTTTTAAATGAACGTTTAATTATTAAAGTATACTTGAGGGAAATGAGAAAGATTGATGGCAAAGGCCATGTAAAAAGACTGGGAAGTATGAAAACACTAATTTGAAAAGATACATGCACTCCTTTGTTTATTGTGGCATTATTTACTATAGCCAAATTATGGAAGCAGCCCAAGTGCCCATTGCTATATGAATGGATAAAGAAGATGTTGTGTATATATACAATGGGCTATTACTCAGCCATAAAAAAGAATGAAATCTTGCCCTTTGCAACAAAATGGATAGAACTAGAGAGTATAAAGCTAAATGAAATAAGTCAGTCAGAGAAAGACAAATACCATATGATTTCACTCATATGTGGAATTTAAGAAACAAAACAAACAAAGAAAAAAAGAGAGAAACCCAAAACAGACTCCTAACTAAAGATTGGTTGGCAAACTGATGGTTGCCAGAGGGCGGGTGGGTGGGGGATGGGTGAAATAGGTAAGGGGAATAAGAGTGCACTTATTGTGATGAGAACTGAATAATGTATAGAATTGCTGAATCGTTATATTGTACACTTGAAACTAATATAACACGTATGTTAACTATACTGGAATTAAAGTAATATAATAAAAATAAATGAGTGAATGAATAAATAAGTAAATAAAAAAATGAGAAGTGGGTTTAGCAGTTCAAATGAGATTGAAAACTGTAATTGTGAGCCTTGACGGTAGGTGGTACCACAAGCCTGGCAGAGATGAACGAAGGGACAGAATATTTGGTTACTCAACTTCAAGAGTTCTGTCTGTTATTGTGACTAAAAGCTCCACATGCAGATTTCATTTAACTGCTGTGTTTTTAAAGCCAGCCACAATAGATTTGTCAGTCAACATTTGAATCAGAAAGAGGAGAAAACAAGATCACCTTTATTGTATTCTAGATCCTTAAGTGATATTATTTCCTTCCAAGCTTTGAAGATAAAAATGTAGATATAGATATAAATAGAAAGATGTTTAGAAGTTTGAGATCATAGTGAATAGGCTAATTTGTAACTACTTTTAGATCTAATATATGATAAACAATTTTGTTTTGTCACTAAATGTCCTTCTAAAACATTGTTTTGAAGGACTGTATATAATTGTGCTATAATTCATTTATTTAGTTCTTGAAAATTTTGTACACTTATGGGAATTAATTGAAATTAATCTTTAGCATCTTTATTGAATGGTTGGCCTTCCCCTATAATAGGACATGAGCATCCATTTATTTACCATGCCCTCACCCAACCCCCCCCCAACTAAAAGGCTAAAAGTTTGCTTTTTGGATATATGAGTCACCTAAAAAGAAAAACTTCACATTATGATATTTCCAGTGAATTGTCAGTCAAGTCAGGCCAAAGCCCATCTTTTCTTAAGCTTCTTACTGCTACAGTCTCTTAAGCCACTTTTTTTTTTCCTTCAGAAGACATGACACTCTTGAAATACAGAATTTTACTTAGAAACTGTTTAAAGTAGGAAAAAAACCCTATCAAGAAAGACCAGGTGGAAAATGGGCTCCCAATAAAATGGAATTTTAGGGCAACAAAAATCTAAAAGGCCACAAACAAGAAATAGCATCATTGTTATTTGAACAATGGCTAGTTACTTGCATTTTTTGGTATTGTTAATCACTGAATCTGGGTTTTCCTCTGTATTCCACACAGAGCATGCACTACACAACAATTTTATCATAAAATACCTGCTTTCTACACACATTTTAGGACAAGCTACCACCAGGAACAAATCAATACAAATACATCAGGGACTGAACAATCTCAGTAGTGGGTGACACACATTTTGCAGAATTCTGCCAAACAAAGGAGCTGAACAGGCTAGGGGCAAAGCAAATGAAGAAGAGTTAAGGAATGAAATATTTTAAATATTAATAATTAATTCAGACACGGTACTGTATCTTCTGCAAAAGAAAATTAACATTTAATAACATGCTAACAAATTTTATCTCCAAAGAGATTAGTGTACTGGCAAAGTATTCCGATAATAGAGGAGGGTGGTGGACAGCAGGTACGGAGAATACCCAGCCTTGCAGATCCCAAGGAAGCGATGGCATTTCACTGGTCACTCCCTTTGCCAGAGGTCCAGAAAGAACTTGCCTTTGCCAGAGGTCCAGAAAGAACTTGCCTGCTGAACTTACACTCTAAGCAGCAAACTTTAAGGAGCCAAAGAGGAGTCCCCAGTGGGCAAGGGGAGCAGAGAAGAGAAACATGTTCAATGTAAACTTAAAAGACAGTAAAATGGGACACGACCCCCATTCAAATCCCAGAGATGTGGCAAGTCCCCAAAAATAGTTGTTAGATTTAAAAACTGGACACATCTCATTTCCCAAAAAACACAATACATAGAAATTTCAGGAATAACTGGAAAAATCATCAGAGAAATGTTCAATGAAATTCAAGTTCTTCAACTCAAACATCTCAGGGCTGAAACACACCCTCTATTCATCCAGGCCACAATGCCTCTTGCTTCTTAGAGCAGGGATACTATTGGTCAAGGACACCAACTGGCTTTACAGAACAACTTTTTAAACTTTCCTTTTGGGCCAAGGTCTAGGTCTTTGAGGATTCAAGCAGCCGTCCAAGGCCTGTGAACAGCACATTCCGAAGGTCCAGAGGTCTGGTCCTTCTTCCTTCCCAGACACAATGTCAGACACGTAAAATCTCCAGTCATGTTACATTTTATATTTTGAAATATGGAAGCATATTTAAATACTCTTAAGGCATTTATTTATTAAAACGTTCTCTGCCAAAATTTCACATTAGCTTAAAATTCAAATCAGACTTTACATTTCTCTGCTGAGATCTCCACCTCAGTGTATTACATAAAAACTCCTTCTCCAGCAATCAGTGTTATCAGCATCCACACGGTGAGCCCCATGGTCAGCCTCTTTGTTCCCTATGTGACCCAACTAGATGTTAATACTGCTCAGCTACAGGGTAAAAGCTCCTAACTCAAACTCACTGGAAAAGGGGTGAAACTTCTGCAAAGAGCACTTTATGAAGAGGTACTGTTTGCTCATGACAAGAAACCAGTGAGTCTTCTAAGAATAATAAAAGGGGGTATTTTACAGTTAAGCACATGATTTTGAGGGAAGAATTCAGATGTTGTTCTGTCGGTCCAAGGTGTTAGTACTCTTCTTGTTCCTCCTGTGGGCCCCCTTCATCAGGTATCACAAAGCCTTCATCTGTGCCATAGAGAATGTCCATGATCCTCTACAATACAGGGTTGTTTTCCCTCTTGTTCTCCTGGCAAATCAATTCAATGTTCCTTAACTTTCCAAAGTAGAAATATCTTTCTCTAAGTCTTTGACGGTTAGTTTCCATACATTGACCTGCTGCATCAATTCACTGCTTCGTCATCCCCGTTGCCCATGCCAGGATTCTTTTGCACCACACCGGGCCAGCCTTAGAGGTGGCAGTGGTTCTGTGTGTTGCAATGGGCCTCTGTGGAGCTGCACTGCTGGAGCTGAGAGGTTTCTTCGGTTTGTTCAGAGCTGGAGCAACAAGGGAGGGAGCCATTGTGGCTTCTTGCCCCATGTAGGGTGTAGAGCTTACTTCAAACAAAATAAATTTTCACCTCCAATCTGTGGCTGTCTTTCTCCTGGGTTCCATGGTTCCCTCCTTGCCACAGTTCTTCCATTCCCCTCCCTATTTATTCTCCCTCCTTCTCTGCCTTGCTCTGTGCTCCCAGCAGCTGATCCACATGGAATTACCTCCTAGCTCCTTGATTGCTCTGAGTAATGAAAAGCATAATCAGAGGATTGGAGGAAGAGAGGAAAGTGGGCTGACCTGTCCCCCCAGGCCCCACTCCAACTCTGGGCAGGTCACAGGAGGCTGCCAGTTTCACTTAACTAGAAGGTCACCTATATTATCAGGTGGCTGTCTACACAGTACTCTCTGCCTCCAGGGCCCCTTTATCAGTCCATTCCTTCATCCCTTCAGGTTTGAGGAGGGTAACAATGCTCCTGCTGTCCCTAGCCTAGGATACCTCTCTGTTGTTATGGTTTGCCTACACTCTGATGATCATAGCTTTGTAAATAGATTCTTTATTGAACTCTCTTCAAATTAACCAATTTGAATTTCCCATCTTATTCCAGCCAGCAACCTGACTGATACACATTTAAACCCAACTTCCACCTGCCTCCTTCCTCCCAAAATGTCCCTCTCATTGTTCTATGCTAAAACCTGACTATTTGTCCCTTGATAGTAGCATGAAATATTAATGTCTGCCACCAGTCATGGGGCCAGGTCGGGAAACACCCATAATTTCTATCTGTAGTGTCAATAAATGAAGCTCTAGGACAAAGGATAAAATATTAATTTACAGAGTAGGCAATGAGTGATAAAAATGTAAGAAATCAGGGTACCTGTCAGTGTTGCAACATGAGGTCTCTTGGGAAATACCTCTCCCTACACTAAACATGTGAAACTAGTAGAAGATTATTACAAAAAATATACAAAAAGTAGCTAAAAACCAAGAAAAGTGATCTACAGATATCAAAAACTAAGAGGGAAATCCCAGCTGCAGCTGAGTGGAAGCTGAAACAATATTTTGTGCAGATACTGGAAAAGACACTAGCCAAAGAAACTAGAATTATCTTATGCATATCAGCAGTGTTGCTCTGGAACCTGTTCATACAAGCTTGCAAGAGCAAACTGTTTCATGAATCTGCAAGTCAGTTGTTAAGCACAGCCATTATTAAAAATTAAATTATGTAAATTTGTAATTAATATTAAAAATGAAATAAATACTAAACATTCCTCACTTCCTAATTATTTTACTGCATGTTACTCTTGTATATGCTCTTGAGGTTATTTACAACTGTTGTAGGTATATGTTGAAAATGCTATACAAGGGTGTTCTACTGAACATCTCCTTTCAACTCTTAGTTCAGTGACATCACATTGGTAACTTGAAATCAGCCATGGTGGGAGTATTTATACTATGGAAATCAGCAAATGCTGGAAGTCAGGGCTTTACTTACTTTTTGGTTGATTGTTTAGATCAGAGTTGGCAATTTTTTTCAGGCCAGATAGAAAATATGTCAGGCTTGTAATCCATAGTTTCTGTCACAACTCCTCAATTCTTCTATTGTGGTGCTAAAGGTGGCATAGACAATATATAAATAAATGAGCATGGTTGTGTTCCAATAAAGCCTTACTTACAAAGACAGGTAGCAGGCCCAGTGCCTTCAGTTTGCAGACCTTGGTTTAGATTTAAGAAAGTGATGGATGTAGATCAAACTTAGCAGGACATCATGTTTGTAACCAATCCATTGTGAATAGCACAAAAAGAATATTTGAAAACTATTACCTGACTGAGCAAAGCAGTTGTTCACATCATTGACAAGTAAGTGAAGTTCTGACATGTCCTTGGTTTCATTTTCCTTATTCATCAATGTAAATAAAAATATCCATCAGGGCGTCTGGGTGGCTCAATCAGGTAAGCTTCCAACCTTGGTTTCAGCTCAGGTCATGATCTCAGGGTCCTGGGATCAAGCCCTGCATTGGTCTCCACACTCAGCTCGGAGACGCTTGAGATTCTCTCTCCCTCCCCTCTCCCCCTCCCCATGCTCTCTCTCTCTCAAATCAATCTTTAAAAAAAAAAAGAAAATATCTGTCTTATTGATAAAAATGAAACTATAAAACCTTGACCTCTTACTTCTGTAAAAACACCAAAGTAAAACATTGATCTAAAACTGGTCCAGGATCATGAAATTTCTAGAATTATAATGGAAAAGATAGAGCCACTTGCCAGGAGCATAATGTAACCAGTGGCTACAGGACTCTCATAAGAGAAAAAAAGCCCTAACAAAAATGAGATCATCATAAAAAGTACAGACACAAAACATAAAACACCCAGAGTAATCACAAGAAGATAAATGATGAGGACTTCTGGTCAAAGTGGTGCCAAGACTTTGATACTGGATAAATCCATCCACTCCACAGCTGCAGCACTGATAGACAAATGAAAAAGGAGAAACAAAGAGAAGCTGCTGGAGGGCCCATGCTGCCCACGCCAGAGCTAACAAAGACTAGGTGTGGCACCCCATTCCCCACACACACCCAACCACACTAGCAGGCCAGTGTCCCTTGGTCACCTAGAGGCAGAGACTGACCCAGGCCCAATAGTTCCTGCCATTCTGCCCCCAGCAGTAGGAGGAAGCACAGGCTGGTGCTTCTCGCCCCCTGTGGCACCAGCAAAGAACAGCAAGAAGCCTTTCAGCACTGGGGAGGCTGGAGACCAGGCCAACGGACATTCCCTCCTCTGGCTGATTGACCCCATCCTCCATCTAGCAGCACCAGTTGGCCTATGGGGTCCATCCCCATGGATGACACCAACTGAAACTGAGTGGGAGGCCCCAGTGGTACCAAGTGAATGAAACAGACCAGGACAGCACTGCAAGGGCTCTGAAAGCAAAATTGTCTTTAGAACCACAGACCAAAAGAGGATTCCAGGATGCATGTTAATCCTGAAAAGGGGGACTGTCTGCTAAAATAAAAGATTTGAATAAGATCCCGAGTCTCCCAATATAACAGCAAAAGTGTCCAGGATACAATAAATTATTGCTCTCATCATACTGAGGATTAGGAAAAGAACAACTTGAATGAGAAAAGACAATCAATTGATACTAATACCAAGATGAATGAGATGTTGGAAGTATCAAACGAGAAATTTAAAGTATTTATTACCAAAAGCTTTGACAAGCAATTATGAATTTTCTTAAAACAAATGAAAATAATAGAAAATCTAAGTAAAGAAATAAAAGTTGTAAAAAAGAACTAAATGGAAATTAAAGAGCTGAAAGACAAAATAAATAAAATAATTGCCAGGTGGGCTCATTAGTAGAGTGGAGGATAGAATCAGCCAACATGAGAATAGATCAAAACAATTTATTCAATTTGAACAACAGAGAGAAAATAGACCGAAAAATATGGACAGACACACTGAGATTTTTGGAGTAATGACAAAAGAACTAACATTTTTATCATTGGAATCCTAAAAGGAGAGGAAAAAGAGGGTGGGGTTGAAAAAATATTCAAAGAAATAATGGCTGAAAAGTTTCCTAAATTTGGATAAAGACATAATCCTACACACTCAAGAAGTTGAGCTAAGCCCAAGTAGGATAAACCCAAAGACACATGGAGTATTGAATTTGTGAAATCTAAAACAAAGAAAAAAAATGTTAACGGCAGCCAGAGAGTAATGATACTACGTTTTTAGGGGAACATTAAATTGAATGGCAGTGGATTTGTCATCTGAAACCCCAGAGGCCAGGTAGAAGTGGTACAATGTTTTTCAAGTCCTGAAAGAAAAGAATTGTCAATCATGAATTCTCTGTCTGGCAAAACTCTCCTTCAGGAATGAAGGGAAAATAAAGATATTTAGACAAAGGAAAATGAAGAAAATGTTGTCACTAGCAAATCTATCCTTAAAATGGGTAGAATGGGTAAGAATGACTAAGGGAAATTTCCTAACAGAAGGAAAATGACAGTAGAAGAAGGTTTGAGATTTCATTTTTTAAAAAAATTTTATTATTATTATTATTTTAATTTTATTGTTATGTTAGTCACCATACAATACATCATTGGTTTTTGATGTGGTGATCCATGATCCATTGTTTTCGTGTAACACCCAGTGCTCCATGCAGTACGTGCTCTCCTTAATACCCATCACCGGGCTAACCAATCCACCCTTCCCCCTCCCCTCTAAAACCTGTTTCTTTCTCAGAGTCCATAGTCTCTCATGGTTCATCTCTCCCTCCAAATCCCCCCCCCCCACATTTTTCCCTTCCTTCTCCTAATGTCCTCCATGCTACTCCTTATGTTCCACAAATAAGTGAAACCATATGATAATTGACTTTCTCTGCTTGACTTATTTCACTTAGCATAATCTCCTCCAGTCCCATCCATTTTGATGTAAAAGTTGGGTATTCATCCTTTCTGACGGCTGAGTAATATTCCATTGTATATATGGACCACATCTTCTTTATCCATTCATCTGTTGAAGGGCATCTCGGCTCTTTCCACAGTTTGGTTATTGTGGACATTGCTGCTATGAACATTGGGGTGCATGTGGCCCTTCTTTTCACTACATCTGTGTCTTTAGGGTAAATACCCCGTAGTACAATTGCTGGGTCATAGGGTAGCTCTATTTTTAAATTTTTGAGGAACCTCCCACACTGTTTTCCAAAGTGGCTGTACCAACTTGCATTCCCACCAACAGTGTAAGAAGGTTCTCCTTTCTCCACAACCTCTCCAACATTTGTTGTTTCTTTCCCTGTCCATTTTTGCCATTCTAACTGGTGTAAGGTGGTATCTCAATGAGGTTTTGATTTGGATTTCCCTGATGGCTAATGATAATGAACATTTTTTCATGTGTTAGCCATTTGTATGTCTTCTTCAGAGAAGTGTCTTTTCATATCTTCTGCCCACTTTTTGACTTGATTATTTGTTTTTTGGGTGTTGAGTTTGAGAAGTTCTTTATAGATCTTGGATACCAGCCCTTTATCTGTAGTGTCATTTGCAAATATCTTCTCCCATTCTGTGGGTTGCCTCTTTGTTTTGTTGACTGTTTCCTTTGCTGTGCTGAAGCTTTTTATCTTGATGAAGTCCCAAAAGTTCATTTTTGCTTTTGTTTCACTAGCTTTTGGAGATGTACCTTGAAAGAAGTTGCTGTGGCCAATGTCAAAGAGGTTACTGCCTATGTTCTCCTCTAGGATTTGGATGGATTCCTGTCTCACATTGAGGTCTTTCATCCACTTTGAGTTTATCTTTGTGAATGGTGTTAGAGAATGGTCGAGTTTCATTCTTCTGCATGTGGCTGTCCAATTTTCCCAGCACCATTTATTGAAGAGACTGTCTTTTTTCCATTGCATGTTTTTTCCTGCTTTGTCAAAGATTATTTGACCATAGAGTTGAGGGTCCATATCTGAGTTCTCTATTCTGTTCCATTGGTCTATATGTCTGTTTTTGTGCCAGTACCATGCTGTCTTGGTGATCACAGCTTTGTAATATAGCTTGAAATCGGGCAACGTGATGCCCCCAGCTTTGTTTTTCTTTTTCAACATTTCCTTGGCGATTCGGGGTCTTTTCTGATTCCATACAAATTTTAGGAGTATTTGTTCCAGCATTTTGAAAAATGTCATTGGAATTTTGATCAGGATGGCATTGAAGGTATAGATTGCTCTGGGTAGCATAGACATTTTAACAATGTTTATTCTTCTGATCCATGAGCATGGAATATTTTTCCATCTTTTTGTGTCTTCTTCAATTTCTTTCATGAGTGTTCTGCAGTTCCTAGAGTATAGATCCTTTACCTCTTTGGTTAGGCTTATTCTGAGGTATCTTATGGTTTTTGGTGCTATTGTAAATGGAATCGTTTCTCTAATTTCTCTTTCTACAGTTGCGTTGTTAGTGTATAGGAAAGCAACTGATTTCTGTGCATTGATTTTGTATGCTGCCACATTACTGAATTGCTGGATGAGTTCTAGTAATTTGGGGGTGGAGTCTTTTGGGTTTTCCACATAAAGTATCATGTCGTCTGCGAAAAGACAGAGTTTGACTTCTTTGCCAGTTTGAATACCTTTTATTTCTTTTTGTTGTCTGATTGCTGTTGCTAGGACTTCTAGTACTATGTTGAACAATAGTGGTGAGAGTGGGCATCCTTGACGTGTTCCTGATCTTAAGGGAAAGGCTCTCAGCTTTTCCCTATTGAGGATGATATTCGCTGTGGGTTTTTCATAGATGGATTTTATGTACCTGAGGAATGTTCCCTCTATCCCTATACTCTGAAGAGTTTTAATCAGGAAAGGATGTTGTATTTTGTCAAATGCTTTTTCTCCATCAATTGAGAGGACCATATGGTTCTTCTCTCTCCTGTTATTAATGTGTTCTATCACATTGATTGATTTGCGAATGTTGAACCACCCTTGCATCCCGGGGATAAATCCCACTTGGTCGTGGTGGATGATCCTTTTAATGTATTGTTGGATCCTATTAGCTAGGATTTTGTTGAGGATTTTGGAATCCATATTCATCAGGAATATCGGTCTGAAATTCTCCTTTTTGATGGGGTCTTTGCCTGGTTTGGGGATTAAGGTAATGCTGGCCTCATAGAATGAGTTTGGAAGTTTTCCTTCTGTTTCTGTTTTTTGAAAAAGCTTCAGTAGAATAGGTATTATTTCTTCTTTGAATGTTTGGTAGAATTCCCCGGGGAATCCATCAGGCCCCAGACTCTTGTTTTTTGGGAGGTTTTTGATCACTGCTTCAATCTCGTTACTGCTTATTGGCCTCTTCAGGTTGTCAATTTCTTCCTGTTTCAGTCTTGGCAGCTTATAGGTTTCCAGGAAGGCCTCCATTTCATCCAGATTGCTCAGTTTATTGGCATATAGCTGTTGATAATAATTTCTAATAACTGTTTCTATTTCCTTGGTGTTAGTCGTGATCTCTCCCCTTTCATTCCTAATTTTATTAATTTGGGTCCTTTCTCTTTTCTTTTGGAGAAGTCTGGCCAGTGGTTTATCGATCTTATTAATTCTTTCCAAGAACCAACTTCTAGTTTCGTTGATCTGATCTACTGTGTTTCTGGTTTTTAATTCATTGATTTCTGCTCTAATTTTAATTATTTCTCTGCTAATGCGTGGCTTAGGCATCGTTTATTGCTTTTTCACTAGTTCTTTAAGGTGTAGAGTTAGTTGGTGAATTCGGGATTTTTCTATTTTTTTGAGTGAGGCTTGGATGGCTATGTATTTCCCCCTTAGGACCGCCTTTGCAGTATCCCATAGGTTTTGGACCGATGTGTTTTCATTCTCATTGATTTCCATGAATTGTTTAAGTTCTTCTTTGATTTCCTGGTTGACCCAAACATTCTTTTTTTAAAGATTTTATTCATTTATTCATGAGAGACAGAGAGAGAGAGAAACAGAGGGAGAAGCAGGCTCCCAAGGAGCAGGGAGCCCGATGCGGGACTTGATCCCAGGACCCTGGGATCATGACCTGAGCCGAAGGCAGATGGTTAACCATCTGAGCCACCCAGGCGCCCTGACACAAACATTCTTGAGCAGAGTGGTCTTTAGCTTCCAAGTGTTTGAATTTCTGCCAAATTTTGTCTTGTGATTGAGTTCCAGTTTTAGAGCATTGTGGTCTGAGAATATGCAGGGAATAATCTCAATCTTTAGGTATCGGTTGAGACCTGATTTGTGACCCAGTATGTGGTCTATTCTGGAGAAAGTTCCATGTGCGCTCGAGAAGAATGAGTATTCTGTTGTTTTAGGGTGGAATGTTCTGTAAATATCTATGAGGTCCATCTGGTCCAATGTATCATTCAAAGCTCTTGCTTCCTTGTTGATTTTCTGCTTAGATGATCTGTCCATTGCTGAGAGTGGAGTATTGAGGTCTCCTACACTTAACGTATTGTTATCAATATGACTCTTTATTTTGGTTAACAGTTGGCTTATGTAGATGGCTGCTCCCGTGTTGGGGGCATAGATATTTACAATTGTTAGATCTTCTTGTTGGATAGACCCTTTAAGAATGATATAATGTCCTTCTGTGTCTTTAATTACAGACTTTAGTTTAAAATCTAATTTGTCTGATATAAGAATTGCTACCCCAGCTTTCTTTTGAGGTCCGCTGGCATGGAAGATGGATCTCCATCCCTTCACTCTCAGTCTGGATGTATCTTTAGGTTCAAAATGAGTCTCTTGTAGACAGCATATGGATGGGTCCTGTCTTTTTATCCAATCTGCAACCCTGTGCCGTTTTATGGGAGCGTTTAGGCCATTCACGTTGAGAGTGATTATTGAAAGATATGAATTAATTGTCATCATGTTGCCTGTGAAGACGTTGTTTTTATAGATTGTCCCTGTAAATTTCTGTTCTATATCACTCTTGGGGTCTTTCTCCTTTTATAGAACCCCCCTTAATATTTCTGGCAGGGCCAGCTTAGTGGTCACATAGTCTTTCATTTTCTGCCGGTCGTGGAAGCTCTGCATCTCTCCATCCATTCTAAATGAAAGCCTTGCTGGATAAAGTATTCTTGGCTGCATGTTCTTCTCATTTAGTACCCTGAATATGTTTTGCCAGGCCTTTCTGGCTTGCCAGGTCTCTGTGGATAGGTCTGACGTTATTCTGATGTTCCTCCCTCTGTACGTAAGGAATCTCTTCCCCCTAACTGCCCTTAAGATGGTTTCCTTGGTTCTAAGATTTGCAAGTTTTACTATTACATGCCAAGGTGTTGGCCTGTTTTCCTTGATCTTGGGAGGGGTCCTCTCTGCCTCTAGGATGCGAATGTTTGTTTCATTCCCCAGATTAGGGAAGTTCTCAGCTATGATTTGCTCAAATACATCTTCTAGTCCTCTCTCTCTCTCTCCACTCCCTCCGGGATTCCAATAATTCTGACATTGGAACGCTTCATGGTGTCACTTATTTCTCTGATTCTATTTTCATGGATTCTGAGTTGTTTTTCCCTGGCCTCCTCTTTTCCCTTTTTATCTATCATATTGTCTTCCAGGTCGCTTATTCACTCTTCTGCCTCACTTACCCTAGCTGTTAGATTATCTAGATTGGATTGGATCTCATTGATAGCATTTTTAAGTTCTGCCAATTCCCCTTTTATTTCTGCCCTTAGAGAGTCTATGTTGCCATTAATTGATTTCTCCATTCTAGCCATTGTCTTCACAATTGCTAGCCCGAATTCCAGCTCCGACATCTTGGTTATATCTGCATCCATTTGTAAATCTGCAGCATAAGTCATAATCTCTGAGTCTTTTCTATTTTGGGGGTTCCTCCTCCTAGTCATTCTGTTGATGGGTGTTTGAGGGAATGTATAGAGTCCAAATTATTGACCAGAACCCAAGCAAGACGCACCTGTGTTCTTGGGACCTTAGGGTTGCTGGCCTCTTGTTTTCCCAGCCTGTCTTCTGGGGGAGGGGTTTGCCGCACTGTTACTCAGGCAGCCCTGTTTGGGCAGAGTTGCCCTGCGCCCCTGTGGCGGGGGATGGGCTCAGCGGGAATCAGTCTTTGGGGCTTTTGTTCTCTGGTGGCTTTCCCTGGCCACTTTCCACTTCTCTTCCGCGAGTCAGAGCAGAAGAGACCGTTTCCAACCCTCTGCCTTAGAGCAGAGAGACCACAGTCTGTTCTTCAGTGAGCTCTCCAGGCCACACCGTCTCCGTTTCTGTCGGAGCTGCTATAAAGTGCAGCGTCCTGGGTTGTGCGCCCCTCCACAGCGCCCCCAGTCCTGCCTCCAGGTCAGGGCATGTCTCTGCCCTTTGTGCTTCTAAAACCGCCAGCCGCCCCAGATCGCACACACAACCCCACCGCTCTGGGTTCCCGCCCCAGGGGCTGCCCTAAAGTCCTTTCCCGACGCTACTGGTCTGCGAGTCTGTGCCCGTCCCAGTGCACGAGGCTGTCACTCACCGGTGGTGTAGGATCCCCAGGACAGGCTCCCTCCCGCTGCCGTTTGTCCTCCTACATCTGCCTGCAGAATCATGGCTCCCTGCTTCGTACCTCAAAACCAACTGCCTGTGATATTCTGTTTGTCGAGATCCAGATCTTCTTACATCTCAGGCTGGTTTCATGGGTGCTCAGAGTGGTCTGGTAGATATCCAGCTCAGTTCCGGGGACCGATTGAAATAGGGTCCCCTACTCCTCTACCATCTTTCCCCCGAGGTTTGAGATTTCAGAAAGGATAGAACAGCAACAGAATGGGTAGAAATAATTCTAAATATAATAAATTATCCTCTCCTCCTCTTAATGAGTCCCTTAACTCATATTTGATGGTTGAAGTAAAAGTTATAGCTCTGTTTGAAGTAGCACTCAAAATATGTAGAAGAAATACTTAATATAGTTATATTTAAATAGTGGAAAGTGTAAGGAGTACTAATGGTACTAGAGGTAAGGAATCTATACTTCACTTGGACTGGGAAATTATCAGTACCTATTGAGTTTGATAAATTACATGTGTATATTTCAACACCTAGAGCAACCACCATAAAGGCTATACAAAGTAATATACTGAAAAAAAAAAAGAAAGATTAAAAAACATGGTTGTGTTCAAATACAAAAGAGAACTTCAAAAACACAGAAATGCATATAGAGAGTGAGGCTAAAGTCTTGACTTCCATGTCTGGAAGCAGGCTTCATTGGCTGGATATTTGGTTACTAAGTGGGGAAAAAAACGAAAAGTGCTCCATGTGGAAAGGAGAGTCAAAGATAGACTTTCTGCTTCTGGCTAGGGGCTGAGGTTTGTCCCCTCCTGATTTTAAAAGAGATTGAGGGAAATGTTTCCAAACACTTGTGTACTATAGATAAAAAGAGAGATGAGAAGATATAGAACAGCTCCCCATCAGGAGGTGAAGAAGCCAAGCATGACTTCTCTGAGATTAAAGTTGTCCCAGACATCGTGACAACATGATAGATCTGAATGGCCATTGGAGAACTGGGATTTCAATTGGGAGCCTACAGAGGTGGGGTGGAGGTGGCTAAAAACTGAAGATAGGGAGAGTAGAGTATGGAGGAAAGAGGGGCAGAGGTGAAGCAAGAGAGAGAGTAAAAGAGAGGGACAGCAAAACCATCTAGAATAAAAATTCATTGGAAATGAAATTACTTTTATAAAGTATTCTGGTACATACTATGTCAATACATAAAATATAAATAAGTAGAGTGCAGATGACATCAATAATGGTAACGTCATTTTTATTTGTGTTGGTGAAGAGGGGCTCCTGCAGGTATGGCTAGTTATCCTCCTAGATGTGCCTTCTCAGTGTCCTGCTAGTGAAGTTAGTTGTGGGTTGAAAAAACAGCACCCAGTCCTTCTAGTTAAATAACTATGAATGTCATCACATCTGTGTGATTCCCTATCTCTACCCTCAGGGATCCGATGACATTGACACACTTTGTTCCCTGGATATTAGTTAATAAACCCATCTCATGACTTCTTCAATGTTGGGTTTGACCAGCAAACCCTGAGACGGTGAATGAAAAGATTACTCCAGAAACCTTAGTAGGAGAAAGGAGAGGCCTGGGAACCAGACACTCTAGTGGCGAAAGGCCCCGAGCCAAGTTTTGTCCCCAGTTTTATTGGGGTCTTATCAATACACCAAGTGCAAGCTCAAAACAAGGAAGAAAGTGTAACCTTAATGGTCAGGACAACAATATATGTGTGATAAGGGCGAGCAGTGCTTGTGACATTTGTGCAAGGCAAGGTGGCAAGGAGTTTGTGAAGTATGTGACCACCACAGGTGCCTGTTTTTCTTCAGAATTCAAACATTTATCCCCTAGATGAGAACCTTGAGCTGCAGTAAGAATCTGACAGCTTTCAGCCAAGAAATTTCAAAGGAGGCCCAGCGTTCCGGGCATTCCTCTTTTGCTTTTCAATTAGTCTCATCCAGGGAGGCATATACAAGTCAGATTTTGTCTATCCAGAAACTGTGAATTCCCACACTTCAGTCATCACACACTGGGCATTTCAATGAGTTCCTGACTCTCATACCTCTAGGTGCTGTAATTTGATAGGAAGGTAATGAGAACTTGGACTTTAAGCTAATCGGACTTAAATGAAATATTCAACTTAAGCAGAGGCTATAATGGGGTAAGACATTGGGGCTAATGTACTTCCCATTTGGGAGGGATGTGAATTATTGGGGGCCAGAGGGTGGAATAAGGCAAAGTGAATTCTAAAATGGTTCCCAGGAATATTGCCCCTTGGTATACATGCCTTCTAAAATCCCCCTTTCCTTGAGTGTGGGTGGAATCTGCAAATGTGATGGGAAAATCATTCCTCTGGTTGGCTTATGTGTTGACCACAGTTGACCTTAAGAAAGGGAGATGATTTTGGGTGGGTATGATCATAGAGGTGAGCCCTTAAAATGACTCAACTTCATCCTGATGAGGGAAATTCCATGTGAGGGAGATTCTCTGTTGTTGACTTTGGATATGGGGAGAACCATCTGGCAAGGATCTAAGAGTGGCCACTAGAAGCTGAGAGTGTCTCCTGGCTGACAGCCAGCTGGAGAGCAGGGACTGAACTCCCACAAGAAAATGAATTCTGCCAATAGCCAGCAAGCTTGAAAGAGGACCCCAATACTCAGATGAAAACTGCAACCCCAGCTTGTGACTTCAGTCTTGTGAGACTTTAAGTGGAGAACCCCATTGAGTCCAGCATTCACTTGTGCCTTTCCAATAAATGAGTGTTGTTTTAAGCTGCTAAGTTTGTACTGATGTGTTATGGCAGTAGGAGGAAACTAATATAATATCTTTTGCTCATTAAGTTTTACATACTGCATCTCAAGTAGTTTTTTTTATATAGCTGGAATGCTTAATGATTGATATACATTTCACATATCCATTCTTGATTTTTCTTTTAACTTGTGGCTGTATTTATGATGAGTTTTAAATACAAAGTTTTAAAAATATAGTTTAATAATGTTTTTCTCTATAATTTCTTCATTTTGTTCTTTAAAATCATCCCACTACTTTTTAATAAAATAAATATTAACATTTTCTCTATATTTTGAATACCTTCTTATTTCATATGTGAAATTTTACTCTGTCTCAACACCACCATATATGCATTTATGTATGAGCTCTTTTTACTTTGCTAGTAATAATCAATAGACCCAGTGCTAGTTTTAGTAAATTTTTCCTCATCCACTGTATTAGAAATTTATTTTTATTATGTACAACATTCTTAATTTAGCCAAAATGAAGGCAGAATAACTTGTTCTGTCCTTGAAACTAGTCTAACCTGGCTTTTTTTTTTTTTTTTTTAAAGAAGCAAGAGTAAATGCCCTAGGACATAATTAAAAACAATTTAAACCTTTATTGCAGTCTCTTGAGAAATATCAAATTTTGTATTATATTTCTAACACCATGAAAAATGATTTAAAATTCTTTTAATATTTCTTCTTCCCCTAAAACTTCATACTGGAATTTTTTCACTCACCACAGTTTCCTTACCACAATGCTGCCCTCCCTTCCTTTCTACCTCTAGGTGCCATGATGATCAAGCATATCTTAAAAGACTCTCAAAAATTGGTCTCTTGACCTCTTGGATCCCACTGATTTCCAATCCCTGTTAGCTACTGCCCTTTACCCCACAAACCAGGATTGACTCCAGAAAAAGGTGTGAGCCCTTCTGTGCCATGGAGAAGTAGATAGCATAACCAGTAATATGAAAGCTTCTCAGAAATCTTGTTTCTGTCCGCCCTCCCCAAATTTTCTTAAAAAGTTAACAGATTCTTACAAATATGGTAATAAGTTTCCCAATCTCATTAATCTTAAGAAAAATTAGGCTCTGTTTCTGTGCATTTGATTTCATTCTACAGTTATCCTTTTTCTTGGTGGCAGTATGAGCATATTTTAATTGTTTGGCTTTAAAATAACTCATAAACATCTATTAGAACAACTCCCCATTTTACTTATTAACAGCTATTTGCGTACAATTATTATTCTGGACAAAAATTGGAAATATTTTATTAATAAAACTATCTTATGGATATTTAGATGAAAGCATCACCAAATCTAAGTATTTTGTTTGGGAAATTGACACAAATTGTCTTGTTAAAGAACATGGTTATCTTTATTATTAAACTTCTTTCTGTTCTTAGGTCAACTCTTTTCTTTTTGGGGGATTGTACACATGGTTGGTGAATTTTATTGCTTTGAGTTTTGTATATTTATTGCTCTTATAAATAACTTTTTTCTCTAACAGACTTAGTGGTTTGGTCTGCCAGAGACAAGTGATGCTACCTCCCATCTGCTCACTGGCTGGAGAGTATTTAATGATTTAACTCAAACACAACCTCGGTGAATCTTTTTTTTTTAAGCAACATTCCATATTTGGTTATGTCCCGGCCTAGTAACCACTTCCTTCAGCCAAGGCAACCTCTCTTCCTTCTTTAAACGTTGGGTTTACTATTGGAGGGTTTTATATTTGAGAAGTCTGGCCCAGAAACAAGAACTGGATAAAAGTAACTTTGGGTGAAGGTTCCTGTTCAGTCTCAAGGAGGTGCCTGACAGGTCCGGGGGCTTATTGATCAAAAGATCAATTTACTTAACAAATGGCCAATTCACAGCAAGTAGCCCAAGCCTCAGTTTGCTGAATGACATATGACTAGATTTAGTACATTTAGTAATTTAACACAACTTTGTTTGAGAAATAGTTTTACTGAATTTACTCATTACTTGTCTAGTGAACATAACAAAATGTCAGGATTTCAGATAGAAACATTTCAGTTTATATTTATCTTGGTACCAAATCCTTTTTTTTTTTTAAATTTTTTATTGTTATGTTAATTCCCATACATTACATCATTAGTTTTAGATATAGTGTTCCATGATTCATTGTTTGTGCATAACACCCAGTGCTCCATGCAGAACGTGCCCTCCTCAATACCCATCACCAGGCTAACCCATCCTCCCAACCCCCTCCCCTCTAGAACCCTCCTTTTCTTTTTCAGAGTCCATTGTCTCTCATGGTTCTTCTCCCCCTCCGATTTCCCCCCCTTCATTCTTCCCCTCCTGCTACGTTCTTCTTCTTCTTTTTTTCTTTCTTAACATATATTGCATTATTTGTTTCAGAGGTACAGATCTGAGATTCAACAGTCTTGCACAATTCACAGCGCTTACCAGAACACATACCCTCCCCAGTGTCCATCACCCAGTCACCCCATCCCTCCCACCCCACCCCCCACTCCAGCAACCCTCAGTTTGGTTCCTGAGATTAAGAATTCCTCATATCAGTGAGGTCATATGATACATGTCTTTCTCTGTTTGACTTATTTCGCTCACCATAATACCCTCCAGTTCCATCCACGTCGTTGCAAATGGCAAGATCTTATTCCTTTTGATGGCTGCATAATATTCCATTGTATATATACACCACATCTTCTTTATCCATTCATCTGTTGATGGACATCTTGGCTCTTTCCACAGTTTGGCTATTGTGGACATTGCTGCTATAAACATCGGGGTGCACGTAGCCTTTCGGATCCCTACTTTTGTATCTTTGGGGTACCAAATCCTTTTAAGAGTTCTTTCTATTTCATGAATTTTAGCATTTTAAAGGTTTTTTGCTAATTTCTCTAAAGGATCAATTCATAACATTTACCAAATTCAACCAAAATATATCTTTTAAATAAAATTTTTATTCCAATTTATATTAAAACATTCTAAACAACTTCTAAAATTGTGAGGTGTAATTGACCAGTTTTCATTTTGTGTTTGTAAATGCATTTGTTATAAAGCTTCATGAAAACGGGAGGTTGTTTTGTCAGCAGAAAAATGGAGTGGAGCCCAGACAGCAAGAGAATGGGGATCATGGGAAAGCGAGAGGGCCCCAGAAACTCGGAGGTCTGGGACTGACAGTCTCCTAATACACTTCCAACACATGATTATGAATATCTACAAACTTTAGAAATAGGAAAAAAAAGAAATGAGTTTGGAGCACATTAATAATTTTGGCAAATTTAGTAAACTGACCATTGGCTAATTTGTTCCTTAGTAAACTAGATTTTGGTGGATTGGGCTCATCAAATTAACCTGGATCCTTTCCAGATCTGTAAAAGGTCATGTACAGATCCTCTGAAGACTCCCCTCCATGCTGCTTCCAAGGTAGCTTTATGAATGGACCAGCATGTCATGGTGCTTCTCTGCTTAAATTCCCTCTATTTTTCCTTATCCTCTATTTTCCTGTGAGGAAAACCCAGACAACTTTGAATGGTGCTGTCATCAAACCTCACAAGGACTAGGATAACCGAATCCCACTCTCTACTCACACCAAACCATATGCTGTGAGTGTCCTACCTACCCCTGCACTCACATAAGCCTTTTTGCCTGAAATGACTGTAGCCCTTTATCTGCTAAGCCATCACCTCCTCTAAGACACACACCTGAAAAGATTGACTTTCAACTCTCTCATTACCGCCACACTATCAACTCTCCATTCTCATCTTGAAAAATTATTATTCATGAGTAAATCTACCACTAATCATCATCTTCTAGTCCTATGTTGCCAACCCTTTCCAAGAGAAAAGAAAATAACTGAACTAATGGGCACCATTATTGTTTTATAGTTTTAAGCGTCCCCTGAACCTTCAACACTGTTGGGTCTTGCCTTTAGTTAGCATTATTTCACATTGCCCTTTAGTGGTTGTTACAAACTTCTCTTTTATTTTTCCCCACATATGTCTCCCCTCCAGTGTGTGACCTTTTAGAAGATAGGATCCATGCATGTTCACCTTTGAAACCCAGGACCTTAACTGTGTAGGTGTGTAAAAAATATTAAGTGACAGTACTCACCATCTGACATCTGTTGGATTTTGGTGAAGAGAGACAGAACTATCGGAAATGAAACTACATAGATGTATGTTTCAGAGCTTAGACGCAGGGGGACTCCTGATCATGAAGGTGAGGAATATGGGGCACTTGGGCATGTGGCACAAGATGGGGCTTTTAGACATTTGTCAGTAGTCAGAATGAGAAGTCACAATGAGTAGTCACAATGAGAAGCGGCCGGTCTCTCTTCCTCTCAGTCAAACCTAGATGAGTGCCATAATTCTCCACGAAGCCCACAAGGCTGTATTCACTCTCTTCTTTCCTCAGTTTGTATTGAGACTCTGTGTTTTGCACTCAAGTTTCCACATTTGGGAGCACACTCAGAGGAAGACCAGATTCTGAGACCTGAGATTATAGCTGAAATGGTGGTTCTGTGCAGTGGTATTCATGGCCCTTTAGAGAGGGAACATGTAGTGGGTTCAAAGTTAAATACGTCTACTATACTTTGTGCTCCCTTTCTCTCCCTACTGATGAGGTAAGAGGCAGGGATTCAAAACTATCATGATTCTGTCATCTGAAGAGAGATGAGAAACAACAAGAAGAATTTTCTGTCTTTGTTAATGATGTTTAAAAAATGAGCTCACTACTATTATATTAAAAACTAATGTGTGTGTAGCTCAACATAGATTACAGAGGACTTTTACAAATTATATCTGTGTTCATGACAGTGGTCCAGTGAGGTGTGTACTCCTTCTACAGATGAGGCAAACTAAGACTTCCAGAGCTGAAATGGTTTATCCACGGCCAATCTGCTACTAAGTTCACTCCTTCTTCGGATTTCTAAAATGTGACTTTTAGAAAGAGATAACTGTGCTAAGAGCAAGGGCCTGCTTTATATGTGTCATTGAAAATTCATATAACTGGGTTGATATAGGGGACATATGTACTCAGCTTTATAAAGATTTAGACAAATTTAGGGACAATTGCTTGATAAATTTTTATTAAAGGGAAATAAAATTCTGGGGCGGTATTTCTATTATCTGTTATATTACTACTGGCATTAAGGAAGTCACAGAATCTTTCAGAATATATAGCATTTTAAAATTCCTGAATTAATGCAGAATAGGGTCCCAGATGGCCCTTCTGGTCACAGATGATTATTATTATTATGTTATCAATTAACTCCATTGACCAAGCACAGTTTCCAAGGGATACTGACCAGGGATGATGACTTCTCCCTGAATTTCCACGAAGAGTCCAAAACTTTTATCTTTCATCCTGGGGGAACAGAGGATGTCCCCTGGGGAGAGTCTCCCTACTGTAACCCTGACCCATTTCATGACTATTTCTTGATTGCGTCGACTAACAACACGGGGCACACACTACCTTCATCCTAAGGGCCCTGCCTCCACAGAGGCCCAGCAGGGTGACCGAGGTAAG
This sequence comes from Halichoerus grypus, assembly GCF_964656455.1. Taxonomy (NCBI): domain Eukaryota; kingdom Metazoa; phylum Chordata; class Mammalia; order Carnivora; family Phocidae; genus Halichoerus; species Halichoerus grypus. The sequence continues at coordinate 115,303,244 of NC_135720.1, forward strand.
CACCTGGAATCAGGTGTCTGAGTTGCCTTCCCCTCAGGCCAGGCCAGCAGTGGCTGCCCTGAGTAATGTGGTGGAATGTGAGCAGCACAGAGAGCTCTAGAAAATGTAGAGAATGCTGACTGGCTCAGGGGGAAGCAGCTGACAGAAGCCTGAGCCAGAAGCTTGCAGTTGAGGTTTTAGCCAATCAGAAAAAGGGTTCTAAGCTGACACTTTTGTTGCTCGTTGAAAAGTCTGTGTGAAGAGGCCTGAGAGACTGGGCAATGCCCAGGTCTGTTGCAGCCTCTACCACACAGCTCCACAATAGAGTGGGGAGAATTTCCCCTTAGGACAAGAGGGAAGGGATGAGCCAGAGTTCTCTGTTCTGAGGGACACTGAGGTGGGGCTTGAGGGGACTAATGTACCTTCCAGATCCCCTTTTGACGATGCTTCCTTGCCCCCCAACCTTATTCCAGCTCTGAGTTTGATGTCCCTCCTTTCTCCTTCCATGCCACCATGGAAACTCTTCTTATTCTAGAGCTACCCTGATCCTTAGTACACCACTGCTAGTGGAAGCCCAGGGACTAAGTCTCAGGTGCTCTGGAACCATGCATCTAATATAGAATACTGGAATGACTCACTGCTTTCATGTGCCACTAATGGAAACTTCTTGTACCTCTGCTCTATTTCTTCTTACCCGGTAAACTCTTCATATTCTGCTTTCAGATCCTGGCCTCTATTGTAAAAGGAGAACCTAAAATGCAGGGAAGAGATAGAAGGGGGGAGAAAAGAGAGGGAGATGCTTAATGTTTTGTTTATTAATGTTTGCCACACAGTGTTCTAATTGCTCTATAACCATTTAGAACTGACCCTAGTCATGGCAAGAGGAGCCTGATAAATAATAGATCTGTTTAAAAAAAACACATCGATACTGCTGCCATTCACAGTTTGATAACTTAGGACTTGCGCAGTAAGTGCCACATCGGTACACAATCTGTAACTCTTAACATCTGCTCCCTCATTAACACCATTCAAGCCCCAGGAAGTGCTTCTCCACGTCTTTTGTTTCTACCCTTGTAACTAGAGGTGATAGTGTCTGAATGCTGTGAATGCTTGTGGATTGCGCCTTTGCTGACACAGGATGACCCTGCTTAAAAGTGAACTTAACTTTTCAAATACTTTCAGTCAAAGAGCACAAATGTAAAAGATTTTTGCATAGGGACGCCTGGGTGGCTCAGTTGGTTAAGCATCTGCCTTCGGCCCAGATCATGATCCCAGGGTCCTGGGATCGAGCCCCGCATTGGGCTCCCTGCTCCGCGGGAAGCCTGCTTCTCCCTCTCCCACTCCCCCTGCTTGTGTTCCCTCCCTCGCTGTGTCTCTCTCTGTCAAATAAATAAATAAAATCTTAAAAGAAAAAAAGAAAAGAAAACAATCATTTGAAAAAAAAAAGATTCTTGCATAATGAAGAATCAGATGCCCACAGGGCTGGGTGTCACTTTTTTTTTTTTTTTTTTTCTTGCACCACATATTAACCCGGTATTCCCAACACTTACACATGGCAGCTGAGGAACATTTTGCAATATTAAACAAGTCATATTAGTCTTAAGTTTATATATACGATGATCTGGATATAAAATGCATGAAACGTGATCCACATTTTACAAAGAGAAGCCTGAGGCAAGAGGTTCAGTAATTCGCTGACTCTCATAAGGTCTATTAGTGGTAGAACTGCAGCTAAAAACCATTTCCTCCTAAGAACTATGCTTTTCCACCACAACTTAAGGCTCCTCAGAGGGTCTAAGATAATAGAAGTGAACATCTCGGAGACAATAATTCTCTTTTCCCTGAAATATGATCCCACTTATTTCCTACTAAAAATCCCAGGTATACAAACTAAAAATCCCAAATGTCACAAAGATGTCTACTCTTGAGTCATTTTTCATTCAGTTCTTTAAATCCCTGAGGCATTCAGTCTCTAGAATTTCTATAACTAGGAGAAAATCTTCACCTCAAATGTTCATCTAGTGTAATTTGATGAAGACATACTGCCAGGCTGAGAACCTTCATAAAAAATTGGACTAAGAACCTTCATAAAAAATGTCTGCCCAGAGACAGATGAGGTACTTCGGCTCCAGTGCTGATTGGTTCCCTTCACAGGGACTCTCCACTCCTACTGTGGATGGAAGCTTTCACAGGTTTTTATTCTCTGAAGTGAGTACTCAGAGCCACCAGGTAGGAGCTGCGTTGACTACCATTTCTTTTTCCTTGTTCCCAATGATGCCTGGGAAGATGGCTCTGCGGATCCCCAGAGGCCTCTGGACAGCAGCTGAAATGATGATCCTGGTGGTGCTGAGCATCCCAGTGGCTGAGGGCAGAGACTCTCCACGTAAGTGCAGAGCACCTGTTCCCCAGAGCCACCACCCTAGGGAACAGGCTCTGAAGGACCTTCGGGCTGGGGTGTGGAAGGTTCTATGATCTCGGAATACAGTCTTTTTTTTAAGATTTATTATTATTTATTTATTTGACAGGGAGAGAGCACAAGCAGGGGGAGGGGCAGGCAGAGGGAGAGGATCCTGAGCCAAGAAGCAAGCTCCTTGCTCAGCAGGGAGCCCGACGTGGGGCTCGATCCCAGGACCCTGGGATCATGACCTGAGCCAAAGGCAGTCACTTACCTGACTGAGCCACCCAGGTGCCCCCAGAATACAGTCTTTTATTACAGGTTTTCTCCATTTGGGGAAGAGAGCTCTGTTACATTCTCATTTCCATCTCTAAGGATGAGGTGAGGACAATCCCCATACCATGGACTCAATCCATCCTGGGGATGTTATAATGGGGAGGAAGAAACAAAGTTTGCATCTGCTACCACTGATAGGACAAAGTGACATTCGGGGTATTTTTGAAAATAAGAATTTGTTCAAAGGAGACACAGCAGGATTTTTCATTTCAGGGTCCCCCAAGACCTTGTCCTGGCTACACACTATGGGATTCTCTGTTGGAGAAATGTAGAGCAGCGAAGGTCTCTGTAGTCTTAGTATTTGATAAAAAGGACTCTACATTCCTGATTCTGAGTGGAGTGCACATTGAGGCAAACTCTTGGTATTTGAGTGAAACTGGGTGACCACAGACAGGGAGTCTTAACTTCAAGTTTCACTGGTTTATGGTCAGATAGTAACTTGTGTGGGATTCAGAGAGTTGAGTTGATGGTGAACTGAATTTAGGAGAAAGGAGAATGTAAAGAAGAGAAATAGCACATACCGAGAAACCATTTCAGCCACAGGATTAGTAACTTAATATAAATTCTCTCTGATCTTCCTAACACCCCTATGTGTGGGGATTATGACTTCCGCTTTACAAATTATAAGTATGATATGGATACTTCGTTTAGTAACCTACAGAAGCTGGTAAGTGGCAGGGTTAAATTGAAATCTATTTTATCTTATTCACAAGACTGTGTTCTTTCCATGAATAAAATGTTTCTTTCTAGGACTTGGAAGGTGTGTGTCCCTTTTAGCCCAGCAGGAATGAGCAAACCTCACACTGCAATTGGGTGGGTGTGACAGAAACCCAGTGTAAACCCACCCATGGGAAGGAAGGCCCTTTGCAGGGGACCAAGAGAATATGTTGTCAGGAGGAGGTCAAGCTTAATTTTTTAAAAAATTTTTTATTGTTATGTTAATCACCATACATTACATCATTAGTTTTTGATGTAATGTTCCATGATTCATTGTTTGCGTATAACACCCGGTGCTCCGTGCAGAATGTGCCCTCTTTAATACCCATCACCAGGCTAACCCATTCTCCCACCCCCCTCCCCTCTAGAACCCTCAGTTTGTTTTTCAGAGTCCATTGTCTCTTATGGTTCATCTCCCCCTCTGATTTCTCCCCCTTCATTCTTCCCCTCCTGCTATCTTCTTCTTCTTCTTTTTTTTTTTATTATTTTTATTTTTTTTTATTTTTATTTTTTTAAAGATTTTATTTATTTATTTGACAGAGAGAGACACAGCAAGAGAGGGAACACAAGCAGGGAGAGTGGGAGAGGGAGAAGCAGGCTTCCCGCTGAGCAGGGAGCCCGATGCGGGGCTCGATCCCAGGACCCTGGGATCATGACCTGAGCCGAAGGCAGACGGTTAACGACTGAGCCACCCAGGCGCCTCTTCTTTTTTTTTTTTTTTTAACATATATTGTATTATTTGTTTCAGAGGTACAGATCTGTGATTCAACAGTCTTGCACAATTCACAGCTCTCACCATAGCACTTACCTCCCCAATGTCTATCACCCAGCCACACCATCCCTCCCACCCCCCACCACTCCAGCAACCCTCGGTTTGTTTCCTGAGATTAAGAATTCCTCATATCAGTGAGTTCATATGATACATGTCTTTCTCTGATTGGCTTATTTCACTCAGCATAACACCCTCCAGTTCCATCCATGTCGATGCAAATGGCAAGATCTCATTCCTTTTGAAGGCTGCATAATATTCCATTGTATATATATATCACATCTTCTTTATCCATTCATCTGTGGATGGACATCTTGGCTCTTTCTGGTCAAGCTTAATTTTTGACCTTTCTCCTTATTCCCTTGAACTCTTGTGCTTAGGTGGACACTTGTTTGTCTCTGAGGTTCACTGGAGTTCTATGGAAAATGGGATTTCATGTGAGAACGTCCTGATCCGAGTACAGGGATGGATGTAAAATCAACCCGACTGCCCTATTTTCCTCAGTTTTCTGGCTCAGGCAGGGCTCCCATGTCCTAAGGCTTGTTCCTCCCTCCCCTCCCTGGAGGAAGGCAGTTCTGGAAGCCTTCAGAGGAGGGCAGGCAGGCCTGGAAAAGAGGATGCTCCGGGCCTGGTTGACAGGCATCCAAGGTGGGAGGCCTTCAGGTTTATCAGGCTGCCTGGCCTCGCCCCACAAGGCCCGCCCGGCCGTGGCTGTTGGTTGCGCTGAGGGGCAAGGGCCTGACTGACCTGCGGTGATTCCCTGCAGAGGATTTCGTGTACCAGTTTAAGGGCGAGTGCTATTTCACCAACGGGACGGAGCGGGTGCGGCTCCTGACCAGATACATCTATAACCGGGAGGAGTACGTGCGCTTCGACAGCGACGTGGGGGAGTACCGGCCGGTGACGGAGCTGGGGCGGCCGGACGCTGAGTACTGGAACAGCCAGAAGGACATCGTGGAGCGGACGCGGGCCGAGGTGGACACGGTGTGCAGAAACAACTATGGGTTTGAGGAGAGAACGACCTTGCAGCGGCGAGGTGAGCGCCGGCCATTCGCCCTCCGGGGCCCCATCCCCCCGGCCCAGCAGAGTCCCCGCGCGGGGAGGGGCGGGGACGCGGGGCCGAGCTGGGGGACTGACCCGGCGGCCGTGCACTGTTCCTGCTGAGGTGGGTGGGTCCACCAGCGGGGCTGCGCTTCCTCTGACGTTTTCACCACTTCTGCGCGGCCCCGGCTCCCTACTTGAGTGTTTGGTTTCTCCCTCCCCACCTTTCGCTAAGCAGAGCCGAGTGAGCCCCCCATCCCCGCCCCAGTCCCGCAATGAGCTGTCCCGGCCCTTGCGAAGCTTAGTGGGCTGGGCCTGGTGGGGGGACGGCACCTTGCACACGTGGTAAATATGTTACAGTCGTCACAGGCCAAATTTTGACTTTTTGGTTTCAAATTATGATTCATCTTAATTGTTTTCTTAAACGGCTGTGACTAGTCCCGGACTTCTTTGACCGGAGGAACTGCCTTATCCTTGTCTGCCTAGTACCTGAGGCAGTGACTGTTAGGTAATGTGAGTACAAACCTTTGTGGAATTAACGAATAAATGTATTCGGCTGCCCATCCACTTAGGCTCAAGGGAAAATAGAACGGTAAATATGCCTTAAAAATGGACTTTATTAATTAGTCTTTACTATTTTGCTTAATCCTTTAAAGTAAACTTTGTGCGTTGGATCTTAATACCTTAGGATTTGTGAATGCAAAGTCTAAGAAAAAAGTGTTTGCTAAAAATATAAACTATATTTGGATGGTATTGTAAGGCAGAATTTTAATTTCTTAGAAAATCTCAACAAATGTCAGAATAGGAAGAGCTGAGGTTTTGGAGTCAATAAATTGATGCTATTAAATTATTAATAAAAATTGTTTCAGGTTTCCTTTGGCCTAAACCCTGCCTATCCTTCTTCCCTCTGCATCCCCTCCTCCCGGCATCACCAACCACTTCAGGGGTAAACATTCGGCAAGTTAATTGTAGCCATTTAATAAGGACCTATTTCTAGACAAATACTTTACCAGACACTATCTATATTATGCCATTTAATTTCCAATTAACTGCCTTGGGTATTAGGGATTAGCAACTACTTTATGTATCAATAGGAATATGGGGCGCCGGGGTGGCTTAGTCGTTAGGCGTCTGCCTTCTGCTCAAGTCATGATCCCAGCGTCCTGGGATCGAGCCCCGGGTCGAACCCCAATGGAACCCGGAATGGAGTTCCGAATGGAACCCCGCGTCGGGCTCCCTGGGCTCCCTGAGCTCCCTGGGCTCCCTGGGCTCCCTGCTCCGGGGGAAGCCTGCCTCTCCCTCTCCCACTCCCCCTGCTTGTGTTCCCTCTCTGGCTGTGTCTCTCTCTGTCAAATAAATAAATAAAATCTTAAAAAAAAAAAGGGATGGAGGGAAAGAAGTCCAGATTTATTATTTTTGTTTTTAAAAATTTTAAGAATAATGTCCTGTGTAATACAGCAATCTAAATTTTAAAAATGCTTTATTTTGTCAATTAATATCAACAGAATAACTTTCATAGAATGATTACTATGATTTCTTCAGACTCTGAAAAGTAAGCTGACTCCTGTGTTTATCCAAACTAATAAAGTGGCCAAGCTCAGATCCTAATTGAAGACTCGGAATCCAGGGATCTTTCCACCCTGGTACCAAGAGAGGACTCTTCTCCATGGGGAGACTTGCTGCGTAGTCCCACATCTCAGTGTCTTTTCTTGTCTGTTACTCCCCTCAGTGGAACCTACAGTCACCATCTCCCCGTCCAGGACAGAGGTTCTGAACCATCACAACCTGCTGGTCTGCTCAGTGACAGATTTCTACCCAGGCCAGATCAAAGTTCAGTGGTTTCGGAATGACCAGGAGGAGACAGCTGGTGTTGTGTCCACTCCACTTATTAGGAATGGGGACTGGACCTTCCAGATCCTGGTGATGCTGGAAATGACTCCCCAGCGAGGAGATGTCTACACCTGCCGTGTGGAGCACCCCAGCCTCCAGAGCCCCATCACAGTGGAGTGGAGTAAGGGGTAGTTTTTCTTTTCACTATGGGCCCCACAAGACAGAGCTTCCTCCAGCCCGTCCCCTTCTATTCCTCATCCTTGATGTCGCTACTGAGCTGGAAATACAGGAGATTAGAGCGCCTCTTGTCCCATGGCAGGGGCATTGGAAGAATCTTGATCGCACTGTCTTTCTAGATACTAGGCAGATCATTCTCCACACCCTGGCCCTACCACCCAGCCCTGTAGCTCTGAAGGATTTATTACTCTGGCTGGTGACTGGGGTCTTGGAGTCTGAGGTTAGGGATGTGTCTGGAGGAGCAGGTTTCAGCTTCCCCCTCTCTCTCACACACCCACCGTGTGCGAGGATCTGTCCGTGGGTCCTTCCTTCCCCTAGGGGTGGTCAGAATGGAGCACTGGGTTCGCCTTGCAACTCCAGCTCCTCTACCTCAGACTGGACTTCAGGCTTTCCAAAGGGACCCTGTGGGGTGTGGGGACAACCCTGACACTCAGGCTCTGCTCCCCAGGGGCACAGTCTGAATCTGCCCAGAGCAAGATGCTGAGTGGCATCGGAGGCTTTGTGCTGGGGCTGATCTTCCTCGGGCTGGGCCTTATCATCCGTCACAGGAGCCAGAAAGGTAAGGCCCTCTGGGAAAATGGGGGAGAAGAGCTGTGCCTGAGGCCCTCTGCTCAGGGGGGCCTGTGCCTCTAGATGTAGCTCTTTCCTTCTGACCTTGGAAGGAAGGAGGCTGGGCTGGTGGTGGGAGGAGATGGAATAACTTAAGGGGAGGCTTTGGAATCTGATGTTACTGGTTGAAAGGAGCCTTATCACAGAGGTAACAGGTGGAGTATATTCTAGGGCTCCCTTGCAGTTCATCATTGTCTCACTGGCTCCTTTCTGGAAGGTAGCTATGCTCACCACTACACCACCAACACTCTGGCTCCTTTCTGAAAGCTTCCTTCTTTAAGAGGGTCAGAGTGTCTGCTTCCCTTCCTTCTAGGGACAGTTTCATTCATTTGGGAGGATTTTAGCTTAGGGCAATTAAGCTTTCGTGGTTGCTGGGTAGGGAGAAAGTAAAATTCCAATTAAGTTGCTTATCTCATTTCCCTTTGGGGTGAGTGAGACACTGGCTATTTGTGTAATGAGACCTTTTTCTGTATCACTTCTTTTTGTAGGACCTCGTGGGTCTCCGCCAGCAGGTACTATTTCTGCTCTGATTCAGTGGGGGTTTGGGCACAGGTGAAAGAGGGAAGAGATGAGGTGAGTGCACCCGGGCACAATGGTCTCAGTTCATGGCCTAGTCCCTGCTACAGAGATCAGGAGTTAGGGAGAAGTTTGCCCAGTTTGTGTAGGCAGATCCAGGGTTGTTCTCCAGCGCCAATTCATAACTTCGGTGGTATCTTTCTGGGAAACGTGGAACCAGAGCCACGTCTTGGGTGTTAGACACCAGGATGATGCCCACGTTGTGTTACATGTTGGTGGCTGCTGCCTGTGTGAGTTTATAAATGAAAGGCTACTACTGGTGGAAAGAAGGTGAGTTATCATTACGTTTACTAAAACCTTAACATCCCCCTAAATAAAGGATCACGGCTGCTCCATCACCTCCCACACATCTGTGTGCGGCTGGAGTGCCATGTTCCCTTGAGTTGATTTCACCTTTACAGAGACACTGGGGGAGGTGATGACAATATGCCCTGGACCTCAGCTTTCTCTGATGCTGTAGTGGCCCTGAGAGGAGGGGAGAGGGCACGTCCCTCAGGGTCCCCTGTGCTGATCACTCTCTTTTCTACAGGGCTCCTGCACTGACGCCTGAGGATACCTGGGATTCCGCCGTCTGTAATGCCTACCTGTCCTTGCCCAGAATTCCCAGCTGCCTGAGAGCCCATCCCCCACATGGATCCGAGCCCCATAGCGCCTCTGATACAGTCACCAGGTGCCCTCCGGTGACCCCTGCCGGGCGGATCTGACTGTGATGCTGTTCCCTGCACTGGTTTAGGAGCCTCTGCCGTGAGCTCCTTGCTAGCAGCATCTCCTCCGGCCCCGAGGGCTCTTCCGTTTCCATTCTTCCTCCTCAGATTGTGCAAGAGGAGCACACAGAAGCCCTTTAGCTGAATGTAGAGATTTTATCATAATTAAACATGATTATGGGTTCTCTGTACCTGAGTCTTCTTAATCAGGTGGAGGCAGGAAACCAGTGCAGAATGAAAGGACCATACTGCTCCTTGAAGGCAGAATGGAGGCGTCTGGGGGTGCCAAGTTACAAGCAGGCAGAGGAAAGGGAAAATCAATTCAATAGTCACATCCTTCATGGGTATTTAGTATTGTTGAGTGCAGTGGCCTAAGGATGTGCCCGCCTCTCTTTAGGTTTGGTGAGTATTGTGTATATAAGCTGATAGTGGAATTATGCGAGCACAGATAGAGCGGCCCCTGGTGTCTCAGAGAACCACAGTGATGTTTCAAATATATCTTGGCAAGTCACATTGGTCAAGGTCCATTTTTATTTTTGAAAAAGTATAACTAGGAATAAGAGTACTGTTCCTGGTTTCACATGATAGGAACCCAACTCAAGTTTACTTTGTTTACGTTACAAGGAAGTCTGGGGTCAAGTGGATTTCAGAAGTGACTAGATCAAGGGGCGCCTTGGTGGCTCAGTCAGTTAAGCATGGGACTCTTGATTTCGGCTCAGGTCCTGATCTCAGGGTCGTGAGATCCAGCCCTGTGTCGTGCCCTGTGTTCAGTGGGGAGTCTACTGGAGATTCTCTCTTCCTCTGCCCTTCCCCCACTCTCTCTCCCAAATAAATAAATAAATCTTAAAAAAAAAAAAGAAGTAGCTAGTTCCTGACATTAAGTAGGATCTTCATCTTTATCTTCTCTTTCTGTTATATCTCTGTGTGCATCTTTCTATGTGTCTCTCCGTATCCCTTATATTTCTTTCAGTGTGTCTCTCTACATCTTTTTATTATAGTTTATTTATTGTTGTAGTACAGTTGACATACAATGTTATGTTAGTATCTGGTGTACAACACAGCGATTTGCAATTCCATACATTACTCAATGGTTACCACAATATGTGTAGTCACTATCTGTCACCATATAATGTTCTTATAACATTGTTGACTATATTGACTTTTTCTCTCCATGACTTATTTCTTTTATAACTGGAAGTTTGTACCTATTAGTCCTCTTCACTTATTTTGCTTAACCTCCCATCCATCTCCCCTGTGGTAACCACTAGTTTGTTCTTTGTATTTGTGAGTCTGTTTTTTTGTTTGTTTTGCTTTTTCGATTCCATATATAAGTGAAATCATATGGTATTTGTCTGTCTTTGTTTGTCACTTAACATAATACCCTCTAGGTCCATCCGTGTTGCTGCAGTTGGTAATATCTAATACTCTTGTGGTAGAGTAATATTGAATTGTATATATATGCCACATCTTCTTTATCCATCCTTCTATTGATTGACACTTGGGCTGCTTCCATACCTTTACTATTGTGAATAATGCTGCAATCAACTTAAGGGTGTCTCTGCATCTTTTTATGTCTGTCTCTGCATCTCTGTCTCTGTTGTGTCTCTCACTCTTTCACTGCATCTCTGCCTCTGTCTCTCTGTTTCTATCTTCACCTTTGCCATTATTTATCTGGATCTCTTTTTTTTCTGTTTCTTTTTGTATCTCTTTCTATGTCTGCATGTATCCCTTTGAATTAGTATTTTTGTATTGTTTGGTAAATACCTAGTAGTGCAATTGCTGGGTTGTAGGGTAGCTCTACTTTTAACCTTTTGAGCAACCTCTGCACTGTTTTCCAGAGTGGCTGCACCAGTTTGCACTCCCACCAACAGTGCAGGAGGGTTCCGCTTTCTCTACATCCTCGCCAACATCTGTTGTTTCTTATGTTGTTAATTTTAGCCATTCTGACTGGTATGAGGTGGTATCTCATTGTATTTTTGATTTGTATTTCCCTGATGATGAGTGATGCTGAGCATCTTTTCATGTGTCTGTTGGCCATTTGTATATCTTCTTTGGAAAAGTGTCTATTCATGATTTCTGCTCATTTTTTTAAACTGGATTATTTGTGTTTTGGGTGTTGAGTCTGAGAAGTTCTTTATAGATTTTGGATACTAACTCTTTATCAGATATGTCGTTTACAAATATCTTCTCCCATTCCATAGGTTGCCTTTTAGTTCTGAGGTTTCCTTCGCTGTGCAGAAACTTTTTATTTTGGTGAAACCCCAACAGTTTATTTTTGCTTTCCCTTCCTTTGTCTCAGGGGACATATCTAGTAGAAATTGCTGCAGCTGATGTCAAAGAGGTTGCTGCATGTGTTCTCCTCTAGGATTTTAATGGTTTCCTGTCTCACATTTAGGTCTTCTGTCCATTTTCAATTTATTTTTGTGTACTATGTAAGAAAGTGGTCCAGTGTCATTCTTTTGTATGTTGTTTTCTAGTTTTCCCAACACCATTTGCTGAAGAAATTATCTTTTTTTCTATTGGATATTTTTTCTTGCTTTGTCTAAGATTAATTAACCATAAAGTTGTGGGTTCATTTCTGGGTTTTCTATTCTGTTCCATTGATCTATGTGTCTGTTTTTGTGTCAGTATCATACTGTCTTTATCACTACAGCTTTGTAATAGAGCTTGAAGATCAGAATCATGATGCCTCCAGCTTTGCTTTTCTTTTTCAAGGTTCCTTTGGCTATTTGGCATCTTTTGTGGTTCCATACAGATTATAAGATTGTTTGTTTTAGGACTGTGAAAAATGCGGTTGGTATTTTGATAGGGATTGCATTAAAATGTATAGATTGCTTTGGGTAGTATAGACATTTTAAAAATATTTGTTCTTCCAAATCATGAACATGCAATGGTTTTCCATCTCTTTGTGTCATCTTCAATTTCTTTTATCAGTGTTTTACAGTTTTCAGAATACAGATTTTTTGCCTCTTTGGTTAGGTTTATTCCTAGGTATCTTATTCCTTTTTGTGCAATTATAAATAGGAGTGGTTCCTTGATTTTTCTTTCTGCTGCTTCACCATTGGAGTATAGAAATGTACCAGACCTCTCTGTATGTTGAGTTTGTATCATGCAGCTTTACTGAATTTGTATAACAGTTCTAGCAATTTTTTTGCTGGAGTCTTTTGTGTTTTTTATATAGTGTAGTGAAAGTGTGACTTCTCCCTAGCTGATTTGGATGCCTTTCTTTCTTTTTGTTGTCTGATTGCTGAGGCTAGGACTTCCAGTACTATGGTGAGAGTGGACATTTCTGTCTTGTTTCTGACCATAGAGGAAAAGCTTTCAGTTTTTCCCCATTAAGGATGATATTAAGTGTCAGTTTTTTATATATGGCCTCTATTATGTTGAGGTATGTTTCCTATAGCCCTACTTTGTTGAGGGTTTTTATTATGTGTGGATGTTGTACTTTGTTAAATGTTTTTTCTGCATCTATTGAGAGGGTCATATGGTTCTTATATTCCCTTCGATTAACATTGACTGATTTGCGAATATTGAACCACCCTTGCAGTCCAGGGAAAAATCTTACTTGATCCATGGTGAATGATTCTTTTAATGTACTGCTGGATTTGATTTGCTAGTATTTTATTGAGATTTTTTTCATCCATGTTCATCAGGGAAATTAGCCTATAGTTCTCATTTTTAGTGGAGTCTTTATCTTGTTTTGGAATCAAGGTAAAATTGGCCTCATAGAATGGATTTGAAGTCTTCCTTCCATTTCTATTTTTTTGGAAAAATGTGAGAATAGATGTTAACTCTTCTTTAAATGTTTGGTAGAATTCCCCTGTGAAGCCATCTGGCCCTGGACTATTTTTGTTGGGAGATTTTTCTTTTATTACTGATTCAATGTCTTTGCTGGTTATTGGTCTTTTCAAATTTTCTGTTTCTTCCTGTTTCAGTTTTGGTAGTTTATATGTTTTTAGGAATTTATCCATTTCTTCCATGTTGTCCAATTTGTTGGCATATAGTTTTTCATAATATTCTCTTATAATTGTTTATATTTCTGTGATGTCGGTTATGATCTCTCCTCTTTCATTTGTGATTTTATTTACTTGGGTCACTTTTCTTTTTGATAAATCTGGGATAGTGGTTTATAAATTTGACTAATTTTTTTCAAAGAATCAGCTCATGGTTTCATTGATTTCTTCAATTGTTTTTTTAGTTTCTATATCATTTATTTCTGCTCTAATCTTTATTATGTCCTTTCTTCTGCTGCCTTTAGGTTTTGTTTGTTGCTGTTGTTGTTGTGTGTGTGTGTGTGTTTCCTTTAGGTGTAGGCTCCTTTTGGTATACGGTTAGGTTGCTTATTTGAGACTTTTCTTGTTTTTTAAAGTAAGCCTGTATTGCTATATACTTCCCTCTTAGGTCCACTTTTGCTCCATGCCAAAGGTTTGGACCATTGTGTTTTCATTTTTATTTGTTTCCATGTATTTTTTTTTCATTTTTTTATTGTTATGTTAATCCCCATACATTACATCATTAGTTTTAGATATAGTGTTCCATGATTCATTGTTTGTGCATAACACCCAGTGCTCCATGCAGAATGTGCCCTCCTCAATACCCATCACCAGGCTAGCCCATCCTCCCACCCCCCTCCCCTCTAGAACCCTCAGTTTGTTTTTCAGAGTCCATCGTCTCTCATGGTTCTTCTCCCCCTCCGATTTCCCCCCCTTCATTCTTCCCCTCCTGCTACATTCTTCTTCTTCTTTTTTTCTTTCTTAACATATATTGCATTATTTGTTTCAGAGGTACAGATCTGAGATTCTTGCACAATTCACAGCGCTTACCAGAACACATACCCTCCCCAGTGTCCATCACCCAGTCACCCCATCCCTCCCACCCCACCCCCCACTCCAGCAACCCTCAGTTTGTTTCCTGAGATTAAGAATTCCTCATATCAGTGAGGTCATATGATACATGTTTTTCTCTGTTTGACTTATTTCGCTCAGCATAATACCCTCCAGTTCCATCCACGTCGTTGCAAATGGCAAGATCTCATTCCTTTTGATGGCTGCATAATATTCCATCGTATATATATACCACCTCTTCTTTATCCATTCATCTGTTGATGGACATCTTGGCTCTTTCCACAGTTTGGCTATTGTGGACATTGCTGCTATAAACATCGGGGTGCACGTAGCCTTTCGGGTCCCTACTTTTGTATCTTTGGGGTAAATACCCAGTACTGCAATTGCTGGATCATATGGTAGCTCTATTTTCAACTTTTTGAGGAACCTCCATACTGTTTTCCAGAGTGGCTGCACCAGCTTGCATTCCCACCAACAGTGTAGGAGGGTTCCCCTTTCTCCACATCCCCGCCAACATCTGTCATTTCCTGACTTGTTAATTTTAGCCATTCTGACTGGTGTGAGGTGATATCTCATTGAGGTTTTGATTTGGATTTCCCTGATGCCGAGCGATATTGAACACTTTTTCATGTGTCTGTTGGCCGTTTGGATGTCTTCTTTGGAAAAATGTCTGTTCATGTCTTCTGCCCATTTCTTGATTGGATTCTTTGTTCTTTTGGTGTTGAGTTTGATGAGTTCTTTATAGATTTTGGATACTAGCCCTTTATCTGATATGTCATTTGCAAATATCTTCTCCCATTCTGTCAGTTGTCTTTTGGTTTTGTTGACTGTTTCCTTTGCTTTGCAAAAGCTTTTTATCTTGATGAAGTCCCAATAGTTCATTTTTGCCCTTGCTTCCCTTGCCTTTGGCGATGTTTCTAGGAAGAAGTTGCTGCGGCTGAGGTCGAAGAGGTTGCTGCCTGTGTTCTCCTTTAGGATTTTGATGGACTCCTGTCTCACATTGAGGTCTTTCAACCATTTGGAGTCTATTTTTGTGTGTGGTGTAAGGAAATGGTCCAGTTTCATTCTTCTGCATGTGGCTGTCCAATTTTCCCAACACCATTTGTTGAAGAGACTGTCTTTTTTCCATTGGACATTCTTTCCTGCTTTGTCAAAGATTAGTTGACCATAGAGTTGAGGGTCCATTTCTGGGCTCTCTATTCTGTTCCATTGATCTCTGCGTCTGTTTTTGTGCCAGTACCATACTGTCTTGATGATGACAGCTTTGTAGTAGAGCTGGAAGTCTGGAATTGTGATGCCGCCAGCTTTGCTTTTCTTTTTCAACATTCCTCTGGCTATGCGGGGTCTTTTCTGGTTCCATACAAATTTTAGGATTATTTGTTCCATTTCTTTGAAAAAAGTGGATGGTATTTTGATGGGGATTGCATTGAATGTGTAGATTGCTCTAGGTAGGATTGACATCTTCACAATATTTGTTCTTCCAATCCATGAGCATGGAACGTTTTTCCATTTCTTTGTGTCTTCCTCAATTTCTTTCATGAGTATTTTATAGTTTTCTGAGTACAGATCCTTTGCCTCTTTGGTTAGATTTATTCCTAGGTATCTTATGGTTTTGGGTGCAATTGTAAATGGGATCGACTCCTTAATTTCTCTTTCTTCTGACTTGTTGTTGGTGTATAGGAGTGCCACTGACTTCTGTGCATTGATTTTATATCCTGCCACTTTACTGAATTCCTGTATGAGTTCTAGCAGTTTTGGGGTGGAGTCTTTGGGATTTTCCACATAAAGTATCATATCATCTGCAAAGAGTGAGAGTTTGACTTCTTCTTTGCCAATTCGGATGCCTTTTATTTCTTTTTGTTGTCTGATTGCTGTGGCTAGGACTTCCAATACTATGTTGAATAGCAGTGGTGATAGTGGACATCCCTGCCGCGTTCCTGACCTTAGGGGGAAAGCTCTCAGTTTTTCCCCACTGAGAATGATATTCGCTGTAGGTTTTTCATAGATGGCTTTTATGATATTGAGGTATGTACCTTCTATCCCTATACTCTGAAGAGTTTTAATCAAGAAAGGATGCTGTACTTTGTCAAATGCTTTTTCTGCATCTATTGAGAGGATCATATGATTCTTGCTCTTTCTTTTGTTAATGTATTGTATCACGTTGATTGATTTGCGGGTGTTGAACCAACCTTGCAGCCCAGGGATAAATCCCACTTGGTCGTGGTGAATAATCCTTTTAATGTACTGTTGGATCCTATTGGCTAGTATTTTGGTGAGAATTTTTGCATCCATGTTCATCAGGGATATTGGTCTGTAATTCTCTTTTTTGATGGGGTCTTTGTCTGGTTTTGGGATCAAGGTAATGCTGGCCTCATAAAATGAGTTTGGAAGTTTTCCTTCCATTTCTATTTTTTGGAACAGTTTCAGAAGGATAGGTATTAATTCTTCTTGAAATGTTTGGTAGAATTCCCCTGGGAAGCCATCTGGCCCTGGGCTTTTGTGTTTTGGGAGATTTTTTATGACTGCTTCAATTTCCTTAGTGGTTATAGGTCTGTTCAGGTTTTCTATTTCTTCCTGGTTCAGTTTTGGTAGTTGATACATCTCTAGGAATGCATCCATTACTTCCAGGTTATCTAGTTTGCTGGCATAGAGTTGCTCATAATATGTTCTTATAATTGTTTGTATTTCTTTGGTGTTGGTTGTGATTTCTCCTCTTTCATTCATGATTTTGTTGATTTGGGTCATTTCTCTTTTCTTTTTGATAAGTCTGGCCAGGGGCTTATCAATCTTGTTAATTCTTTCAAAGAACCAGCTCCTAGTTTCGTTGATCTGTTCTACTGTTCTTTTGGTTTCTATTTCATTGATTTCTGCTCTGATCTTTATTATTTCTCTTCTCCTGCTGGGTTTAGGCTTTATTTGCTGTTCTTTCTCCAGCTCCTTTAGGTGTAGGGTTAGGTTGTGTACTTGAGACCTATCTTGTTTCTTGAGAAAGGCTTGTATTGCTATATACTTTCCTCTTAGGACTGCCTTTGCTGTATCCCAAAGATTTTGAATAGTTGTGTTTTCATTTTCATTGGTTTCCATGAATTTTTTTAATTCTTCTTTAATTTCCTGGTTGACCCATTCATTCTTCAGTAGGATGCTCTTTAGCCTCCATGTATTTGAGTTCTTTCCGACTTTCCTCTTGTGATTGAGTTCTAGTTTCAAAGCATTGTGGTCTGAAAATATGCAGGAGATGATCCCAATCTTCTGGTACCAGTTGAGACCTGATTTATGACCTAGGATGTGATCTATTCTGGAGAATGTTCCATGGGCACTAGAGAAGAATGTGTATTCCGTTGCTTTGGGATGGAATGTTCTGAATATGTCTGTGAAGTCCATTTGGTCCAGTGTGTCATTTAAAGTCTTTATTTCCTTGTTGATCTTTTGCTTAGACGATCTGTCCATTTCAGTGAGGGGGGTGTTAAAGTCCCCCACTATTATCGTATTGTTGTCAATGTGTTTCTTTGCTTTTGTTATTAATTGCCTTATATAATTGGCTGCTCCCATGTTAGGGGCATAGATATTTACAATTGTTAGATCTTCTTGTTGGATAGACCCTTTAAGTATGATATAGTGTCCTTCCTCATCTCTTATTACAGTCTTTGGTTTAAAATCTAATTTGTCTGATATAAGGATTGCCACCCCAGCTTTCTTTTGGTGTCCATTAGCATGGTAAATGGTTTTCCACCCCCTCACTTTCAATCTGGGGGTGTCTTTGGGTCTAAAATGAGTCTCTTGCAGACAGCATATCGATGGGTCTTGTTTTTTAATCCAATCTGATAGCCTGTGTCTTTTGATTGGGGCATTTAGCCCATTTACATTCAGGGTAACTATTGAAAGATAGGAATTTAGTGCCATTGTATTGCCTGTGAAGTGACTCTTACTGTCTATTGTTTGTGTTCCTTTCTGGTCTATGTTGCTTTTAGGCTCTCTCTTTGCTTAGAGGACCCCTTTCAATATTTGTTGTAGGGCTGGTTTCGTGTTTGCAAATTCCTTTAGTTTTTGTTTGTCCTGGAAGCTTTTTATCTCTCCTTCAATTTTCAATGACAACCTAGCTGGATATAGTATTCTTGGCTGCATATTTTTCTCATTTAGTGCTCTGAATATGTCCTGCCAGTCCTTTCTGGCCTGCCAGGTCTCTGTGGATAAGTCTGTTGCCAATCTAATGTTTCTACCATTGTAGGTTACATATCTCTTCTCCCGAGCTGCTTTCAGGATTTTCTCTTTGTCTCTGAGACTCGTAAGTTTTACTATTAGATGTCGGGGTGTTGACCTATTTTTATTGATTTTGAGAGGGGTTCTCTGTGCTTCCTGGATTTTGATGCCTGTTTCCTTCCCCAAATTAGGGAAGTTCTCTGCTATAATTTGCTCCATTATACCTTCTGCCCCTCTCTCTCTTTCTTCTTCTTCTGGGATCCCAATTATTCTAATGTTGTTTCGTCTAATGGTATCGTTTATCTCTCGAATTCTGCCCTCGTGATCCAGTAGTTGTTTATCTCTCTTTTTCTCAGCTTCTTTATTTTCCATCATTTGGTCTTCTATCTCACTGATTCTTTCTTCTGCCTCATTTATCCTAGCAGTTAGCGCCCCCATATTTGATTGCACCTCATTAATAGCCTTTTTGATTTCGACTTGGTTAGATTTTAGTTCTTTTACTTCTCCAGAAAGGGTTTCTCTAATAACTTCCATGCTTTTTTCAAGCCCAGCTAGTATCTTTAAAGTGATGATTCTGAACTCTAGATCTGACATTGTACTAATGTCCGTATTGAGTAGGTCCCTGGCAGTCGGTACTACCTCTTGTTCTTTTTGTTGAGGTGATTTTTTCCATCTTGTCATTTTGTGCAGAGGAGAATAGATTAATGAGAGAACAAAATGCTAGCAGGGTAACAACGTCCCCAGAAAATATACTCTAAACAAATCAGAAAAGACCTGAAGCAGTGGGAAAAGAAAGGGAAAGAGAGAAAAAAGAAAAAGAAAGAAAAAAAGAAAAAAGAAAAAGATAAAGATAAAAACAAACAAAAGCAGAACAAAACAAAGCAAAACAAAAACACAATGTGATCAAATATGATCAGGCTGGTTTATAGATCAGTGCCACACACTAGATTTTGGGTGTATTTTGGTCTGTTAAAAGAAAGTCCCTCCCAAAATTTTAAAGAAAGAAAAACTTATATATGTACAAAAATAAGGGTTGATATGATGAAGGGATGGAATATGACTGTAAAGATGGAAATTATAAAAAATTTTAAAAAAGGATTTGATAAGTTGTTTGAAAAAAGAAAGAAGAGGATTAAAAAAAAAAAGAAAGAAAGAAAAAAGGGAGAGAATGTGATCAGGCAGGGGAGTAGAAAAAAACCATACACTAGAGATTTAGAGTATATTTTGATCTGTTAGAAGAAACTATCTCAAGATTTTAAAGAGAGAACAACTTATATATATATGCCAAAAATACGGGTAACTACTATGAAGGGATAGAATATGACTTTAAAAATGAAAAATAAAAATGTTTTTTTAAAAAAAGGGATTGATAAGATGTTGGTTGAAAAAGGGAAAAAGAAAAATTCAAAAAAAAAAAGAAAAAAAAGAAAAAAGAAAAAAAGACAGTTAAAAAAATTAATTAACTTTGAAAGACTAAAGAATCATGGTAAAAAAGCCATGAATTCTATGTGCAGTATTCCCCTAGCGCTGGAGTTCTGCCATTCTCATTGATCGGTAAACTTGGTCTTGGCTGGCTGTTCTCGCTGATCTTCTGGGGGAGGGGCCCCTTGCCGTGGTTCCCAAATGTCTTTGCCGGAGGCAAAATTGCCCTGCCCTTGCCCGTCCGGGCTAAGTAATCTGCTCAGGTTTGCTCACGGGAGCTTTTGTTCCCTGCAAGCTTTCCGTACAGCTTTGGAGGCGGAGAGTGAAAATGGCGGCCTCCCAGTCTCCGCCCCGGAGGAGCCGAGAACTCGGGGTCCCGCTCCTCAGTGCGCCCCCAGAGAAAAGCCGTCAGTCACTCCTGTCTCCCCGGTCTCCGGCCGCGCTCCATGCTCACCCGGCCTGTGACCGTGCCTTTCTATCTGGCACCCGACCCCGGGTGGACTCTCCAAACCCAGCAGATCCCTGCGGTGCGCTCCCGCACCTCTCCTTCTGGGGGAAGAAGGTGAGTCTCCCCGGATCTGCCGCTTGTTGGGTCCCTGCTGGAGGAGCAGTGGCCCGACTGTGCCGCGGATCACGGTCTATGACAACCCCGAGCTGAGAGCCCGCGCCTGGGCTCCGTCTCTGCAGCCGGCTTCCCTGCTCCGATACCTGGGAGCTCTGCCGCACTCAGGCACCCCCGGTCTTTCTGTGACCCCGAGGGTCCTGAGACCACACTGTACCGCGAGGGTTCCACCCCCCACTTCGCCACCAGAGTGATGTCCCTCAGCGGAGCAGACTTCTAAAAGTTCCGACTTTGTGCTCCGCCGCTCTATCACTTGCCAGAAGCGGCCGACGGAGGCCCCTCCCCCGCCGTCTATCCTCCCGAATATCGCCTCGGATTCACTTCTCAGCACGTCCTACCTTCCAGAAAGTGGTCGCTTTTCTGTTCAGAGAGTTGTTGCTATTCTTTTCTTCGATCTCCTGTTGAGTTGTAGGTGTTCAGAATGGTTTGATCCCTATCCAGCTGAATTCCTTGAGAGGCATCCAAATAGCATTCATAGTGTCAGAAGAGTTCAGACAATACTCAGAAATGAGCAAGAAGGGAATCTTAGTAATCCCTCAGTCACCAAGTATGAGCAGGTAGGAAAATTTTTTGTTTGAAGAAGGTATCTGCACGGCTCAACCCTGTTTCCATGTATTTTTTTTTATTTCTTCTTTGATTTCCTGGCTGATCCATGCATTGTTTAGCAGCATATTGTTTAACCTCCATGAATTTGTGGTCTTTCCAAATTTTTTCTTGGGGTTGCCTTCAAGTTTCACAGCATGTGGGCAGAAAATATGTATGGTATGATCTCAATCTTTTTGTACTTGTTGAGGCCTGAGTTGTGACCTAGGATGTGACTATTTTGGAGAATGTCCCATGTGCCCTTTAAAAGAATGTGTATTCTGCTGGTTTAGGATGGAATCTTCTGAATATATCTGTTAAGTTCTTCTGGTCCAGTGTGTCATTCAAAGCCATTGTTTCCTTGTTGATTTTCTGCTTAGATGATCTGTCCATTGATGTAAGTGGGGTGAAAAGTCCACTACTATTATTGTATTATTATTAATGAATTCCTTCATGTTATTGTTTTATATATTTGGATGCTCCCATATTGGCTGTATAAATATTTACAATTGTTAGATCCTCTTGTTGGATTGACCCCTTTATTATGATATAGTGCCCTTCTTTATCTCTTGTTACTGTCTTTGTTTTAAAGTCTCATTTGTCCAAAATAAGTATTACTACTCTGGCTTTCTTTTGCATGATAAATGTTTCTCCATCCCCTCACTTTCAATCTGCAGTTGTTTAGGTCTAAAATGAGTCTCTTGTAGGCAGCATATAGATGGGTGGGGGTTATTTTTTTTTTAATCCATTCTGACACCCTATGTCTTTTGATTGGAGATTTAGTCTATTTACATTCAAAGTAATTATTGATAGATATGTGTTTAGTGCCATTTTATTACTTGTCTTATCATTGTTTCTGCAGATTTTCTCTGTTCCTTTCTTGTCTTTGTCACTTTTATTCTTTCCTTCCACTCAAAGATTCCCCTTTAATATTTCTTACAGGGCTGGTTTGCTGCTCATGAGCTCCTGTAGTATTTGTTTGTCTGGGAAACTCTTTATTTCTTCTTCATATTCTTTTTTTTTTTATTTTAAGATTTTTATTTATTTATTTAACAGAGATAGAGAGAGGGCATAAGTAGGCAGAGCGGCAGACAGAGGGAGAGGGAGAAGCAGGCTCTCCGCCGAGCAGGGAGCCCAATGCGGGGCTCGATCCCAGGACCCTGGGATCATGACCTGAGCCGAAGGCAGCCGCTTAACCGGCTGAGCCACCCAGGCGCCCCTTTATTTCTCCTTCTATTCTGAATGATAACCTTGCTGGATAGAGTATTCTTGGCTTCAGATTTTTCCCATTCAATATGTTGAATATATCATGCCATGTCTTCTGGCTTGCTAAATTTCTGTTGAGAAATTTGCATTCTAGCCTTATGGCTCTTCCCTTGTTAGTTAAGGACTTCTTTTGTCTTTCTGCTTTTAGGATTTTTTTCTTTATTGCTCTTTTTGGTAAATTTAATTACAATATGTGTTGGTGTTAACCTGCTTTTGTTGATTTTGATGGGAGCTCTCTGTGCCTCCTGGATCTGGATGTTTGTTTCCTTCCCCAGATTAGGGAAGTTTTTAGCTATTATTTCCTCAAATAAATTTGCTGCCTCCTTTTCTCTCTGTTCTTCCTCTGAGACTCCTATGGTACAAATGTTACTATGTTTCATGGAGTCACTGAGTTCCCTACGTCTGTTGTCGTGTTCCATAATTCTTTCTCTTTTTTGTTCAGCTTCATTATTTTCCACATTTTGTGTTCTATATCACTTATTCATTTCTCTGTTTCTTCCAGCCTTGTGTTCATTGCATCCACCCTGTTTCCAGTCTCAGTTATTGCATTTTTCATTTCTGATTTGTGCTTTTTGGACCTTCCTGAAGTCTTCCATTCTTTTCTCAAGCCCAGCAAGTGTCCTTATGATCATTGCTTTAAATTCTCCATTGGTCATGTTACTTATGTCTGTTTCACTTGGGTCTCGGTTGTGACCTTATCTTGTTCTTTCATTTGGGATGAATTCCTCTGTCTTGACATTTTGTCTATGTTTCTGCCTTCTTCCCTATGTTAGAAAAGCCTGTTACATTCCCTGCTCTTGAGAGTAATAGCTTGATGAAGAAGAGGCTGTATAGTGTCCAGTGCCGGCACTTCAGGGAGTATGTCTGCCGTGTGCTGCAGGTGCCCTGCTGTTGGGTTTTGGCTGCTCCGTTCTTCACACCAGGTGTCTGCAGAGGCTCTCCTTGTCTGCGGGGGGGGGGGGGGGGGGGCGGTGTTTGGTTCTTGACCAGAATGTGGCAAGTTTTAAGTAGGTATGTGCTGGTCTGCTTGTTAAATGAGACTTGATACTACTTCCACTAGAACTAGAGCTTTGCAGGACTCTCTGGTTGGGAGACACAGTGTGGACTGGGGTTTCTGCTGGTCTTCTGGGGAAGGGACCTGCCAAGCTGGGACTGAGGCAAACTTGACAGAGACAGGCAGTCATGCCAGAGTGCAGAGGGGTGGGACTTGTTGTAAGCAGGTTAGGCAGCCAGTTCAGGGCTAAGCTACTTTCTGCAGGCTGCTCTGTGTTTATGCTGAGGGGTGGGGGAGGAAATGGCACTGGCCAGCTCCTTGTTCCCAGAGAGGCATCTCCCTGAGCTCTGCCTCTCAGGGACCAGCTCTAAGTAGAGGGAATAATCCCTCCCCACCCTTCATGTGTCCCCAGCATTCTTCAGATCGCCCCCTGACCTTTAAAACTCCAGTCGTTAAGTCTTGCTGGTTGCAGGAACTCAAGAAAATCAGCTCCCCTCATTTTCCCAGCCAATGACTTTGGGGAAGTGTGTTCTTCTTGCACATTCAACTTGTGCTCCTCTCTCTCTTGCCTTTCTCTGTGACCATGGCTCCCTCCTGTCTGCGGCACCCTTGATCTGTTTCTCCCCCAAACCACTGCTCTGCACTTCCTACCTTCCTTGACATGGCTTCTTCTCTCCCTTTAGTTGTGAAGTTTGTTTTGTCAGTCTTCAGGTTGATTTCTTTGGTATTTAGAATGATCTGATAGTTATCTAGTTGTGTTCAAGGGGTGAGATGAGTCTAGGGTCCTCCTACTACACTGCCATCTTAGCTCCTCTGTCCTTTCATTTTGGATAAATTTCTTTGTCTCCTCATTTCATCTGCCTCTCTGCGTCTGTTTCTCTGTGTTAAGAAAGTCAGCTATGTCTTCTGCTTGTGAAATTAGTGACTTTATGAGGAAGAGATCCTGGGATGGCCTGCGGTGCAGTGTCCCCTGTTCACCAGGACCTGGCACTTCAAGTAGTATCCTATATGTGTTGCTTATGCCCTCTTGTGTCTGAGACACTTTTCCTTTCAGTGCAGTCGTTTGCACTGACTCTCTGCCTATTTTGGGCTGTGTTTGCTCTCTGTGATATTAGTGGAGCCCAGGCAGCCCAGCTCTGAGGGTGTGTCTGCTAGGAAAGTTGGGAGCAGGATGGTGGTTTTAGCAAAATTTGCACTGGGACACTAGTCTCATGCCAGATCCACTGAAGCACTGCAGTGTTTGGGGGCTGCCTGCTGGGGTGGCCAGTGGACTGAGGCTAGGTGTGGCTGGGTTCAGCAGGGCCCAGCACATGACAATGGTTGGGGGTGTGTGGCTGGTTACACTGTGGGGTGGCAGCTATGCACAGCGCTCAGCGGGGGCTGGGTGCTGAGTAGTGCCTGGGTGTTGTGGGGTGGCAGGTCGCAGTATGCGGTGGCATCTGTGCACCCTGCCAAGGTTGTGCACCCTGCAGTTTGGCAGCGTGCCAGAATGACTTTATCAAAATTTGCTCTGAGCCCAGGGCTGAGGCTAGTGGGCTGGGAGTGGGTGAGTCCTCAGGGGAACACTGCGAGCAGGTTAGTTAGCAAGCGTCTGAGCAGTGCCACCTCCTGCAGTTGGCTCTGTGTTTATGCTGGCAGGCAGGGTTGGAAAATGGTGACGGACAGCTCCTTCTTTTTCAGAGAAGCCCCCCAACAGGCTCTGAAATCAGTATGAACAGATCTGTCTCCTGGTTGTCCCCATCCTGTGGAAACCGTCCTTTTTATGTTGCCTCTTCATGCAGGCTGCTGTCTTTTTAAAGACAGCGATCCAGCTATCACTCACCTTTCCACCTCACCCAGTGCGGAGTCAGCTGACTATTAAAGCTCCAGGCTCCAAGTCTCACTGATTTTAAAAATGTACAGAATTTAGCCCCTCTGGTTTTTAAAGCCAGATTTTATGGGGATTAGTCTTCCCTGGGAAGCTTCCTGCTGTGAGGGCCTGTTTCTCAGCCCTCTCCACGTGTGCGGCTCCGTCCCTCCTGCAGACAGCCTCCTTCTACCATTCTGGCCTGAAAGGTTAACTTTCAGGTGCAGCTTCTTCTCTGTTTAGTTGTGGAGTTTGTTCTGCCAGTCTTTAGATCACTCTCTGGTTTACTGACTTGGATGTGGATGATATCTAGTCATGAACATGGGACAGGGAAAGCTCAGGGTCCTCCTACGCTGTCATCTTCCCCAAGTCTATCTTTTCATTAAAGGTTTCACTGAAGTCCTCCACTCTTTTCTCAAGTCCATTGAGTATCTTTATGACCATTACTTTAATTCTTTATTAAGCATATTAATTTTCTCCTTTTGGTTTAACTCTTTTCCTGTGATTTTGTCCTGTTTTTTCATTTGGGACACATTCCTCTGTCTCCTCATTTTGTCTAACTCTCTGGGTCTCTTTCTATGTGTTAGGAAAGTCAGCTACATCTCCTACTCTTGAAATTAGTGACTTTATGAAGTAGAGGTCCTGTGGCGCCCTGTAGTGCACTGTACCCTGTTCACCAGAACTGGATGCTTCAGTGTTGTCTCCTACATATGTTGCATGCACCCTACTGTTGTGGCTAAGCCACATTTGCCTTCAGTTCAGTTATCTACAATGGCTCTCTGTGCCTATTGTAGGCAGAGTTTGGTCCCTGTGTTGTTAGTGGGGCAGTCTGGGGCTGGGTTGGGCTTGAGTGGAGTCAGACCAGGTGTTTGCCAGAGATAGGGTAGCACTGAACTGCTCGCTCCTTTCTCTGTGTTGTCTCCTGAGAAGCTTTTGTTGTTGGGCGGGGACTGCAGTCAGACCAGATGTCTGTCCCCAACCCACTGCTGGGGCTGTGATTGGGCTCATGTGTGTGGTTATCTTCCCTCTTCCTCATGCAAGAGTCACTTTGGAGTGGTGCTGGCCCCTGTCAGGGCTGCTTGCATCCTGCCAGATATGTGGCATTTGTTCAGATGGCCTTTGGCCAGAGGTAATGTAGGGGGCAGGCCCACAAGAGAAGGCAGGGCAGCCTGTGAGGTGTTATCAAGGTTTGCGTAGGTTTGATGTGGGAGAGATCCCGGAGCTGAGGTCTGGTTGAAGTGGATGTGTCACTAAGAGAATGTGGGGGTGGGGTGCACTGTTAGCAAGTTAGGTAACAAGTGTTGGTGCTGCTCTGGTTCCTGCAGCTGTCTGTGCATCTAGGGTGAGCAGCAAGGGATAGAAATGACACCCATCAGCTCTCTTGTTCTTGGAGAAGTCTCCCAAAGATCCCTGCCACTCCAGCACATGCTCTGAGATTAGTAAACAAAACTCCCTCCTCTATACCCCAGGCGGTTTTCAAACTGCTTCTTGCATGCTGTATCTCTCCCGGGGCTGTATGTTGTGTTGTCTGGGCAATGACTCAGTTTCCTATTGCCCTCTGGCCACCCAGGAACCAAGCCTGCTGATTTTTAAAGTTCCAGGTATTAAGCCCTGCTGATGATAAGAACCCACAAAATTCTGTCACCCTGGTTTTCAAAGTCAAAAGTTATGGGGATTCATCTTCCCTGTGTGGGTTTCATGTGCCTGGAGAACCTAGTGTAAAGGTCTGCTTCCTTCCCCTCTCTGAGCCCACAGCATCCCATCTCCTGTGGACAGTCCTGTGGGTCCATTTAACTCATGACTGCATCTCTGCCCTTCCTTCCCTCTTGGATGTGAACTCTTCTCTCCATTTAGCTGTGGAGAGTCTGTTCTGCCAGGCTTCAGGTGGTTTTCTGGGGTATTTACACTGATGTAGATGTTATCTAGTTGTATCCATGGGATGAGGTGAGCCTAGGATCCTCCCACTCTGCCCTCTTCCCTGGAAGTCTTCCTCTGCTCTTTTTAAAATCAGTTTGTTTTCTTTGTTCTTGATTTGTATGGGTACCTTTATATTAACCCCCTGTTAGATAGATGGTTTACAAATATATGTTTTATCTCATTCCACAGGTTGCCTTTACATCTGGCTGATTGTTTGGCTGTGCAGAAGTTTTAGAATTTGATGTAGTCCCACTTGTTTATTTTTGCTTTTGTTGCTTGTGATTTTGGTTTTATATCCAAAAAATTGTTGCCAAGACCTTTTTTTCAAAGTGAAAAAAGTCATTTCTTTTTTATTGAGGTATAATTGACATATAACATATTATTTTCAGGTGTACAGCATGACTTGATATTTGTATATCTTGTGAAATGATCACTACAGTAAGTCTAGTTAACATCTGTCACCGTAGAAAATTAATTCAAGTATAAATGATATACAATATTATATGAGTTTTGGGTATACAACATAGTAATTCAACATTTATATGCATTTTGAAATGATCAGTGTAATAAGTCTGGTTACCATTTGTCACCATACAAAGTTAGTACAGTATTACTGTCTATTTCTTGTGCTATACATTACATCCTATGATTTATTTATTTTATAACTGGAAGTTTATTCCTCTTGATACTTTCACCCATTTTGCCCACCACCGAACCCCTCTCTCCTCTGGCAACCAACAGTCTGTTCTCTGTATCTAGGAGTCTGGTTTTGTTTTTTCATTTGTTTCGTTTTTTAGATTCCACATATAAGTGAAAATGAATGGCTTTCTCTGCCTGATTTATTTCATTTAGCATAATACCTTTAAGGTCTATTCATGTTGTCACAAATGACAAGATTTCATTCTTTCTTATGGCTGAGTAGTATTCCATTGTGTGATGTGTCTATGTGTGTGTGTATAACATTTGCTTTATCCCTTCATCATCAGTGGACACCTAAATTTTTTCCATGTCTTGGCTATGGTAAATAAAGTTGCAATGGATGTGAAGGTACAGTTATCTCAATTTTTTGAGGAACCTCCACATTGTTTTGCATAGGTTTGAACCAATTTACATTCCTACCAACAGTGTATAAGGGTTCCCTTTTTTCCATATCTTTGCCAACACTTGTTATTTCTTATTTTCCTGATGATAGTGATTGTAACAGGTGTGAGGTGATATCTCATTGTGGTTTTGATTTGCATTTCCCTAATGATTAATAATTTTGAGTACCTTTTCATGTACCTGTTGGCCATTTGAGTACCTTTCTTGGAAAAATGTCTATTCAGGTTATTTTGGTCCAGGATGATGGAGGAGTAGGAGACCTTAATTTCATCTGGTCCCAGGAATTCAGCTAGCTATCAAATCATTCTGAACACCTGCAAACTCAACTGGAGATCTAAGAAAAGAATAGCTGCAACTCTACAAATAGAAAACAACCACTTTCTGCAAGGTAGGACATGTGGAGAAGTGAATCTGAGGCCGTATACAGGAAGACAGACCTCAGGGGGAGGGAGCCTCCATAAGCCAGCTACCAAAAAGTGATAAAGCAGCAGAGCACAAAATCAGAACTTTTAGAAGTCTGCTCCAGTGAGGGATGTCCCTGCCTGAAAAGCACTCAGGTGGAGAAGCAGGGCAGAATCCCACGTGGGACAGTGTGGTCTCAGGATTCCCTGGGTTCACAGGAAGACCGGGAGTGCCTGAGTGCAGCAGAGTTCCCAGGCATCAGGATGCGGAAGCTGGCTGCAATCAGTGAGCCCAGGAGTGGGCTCTGAGCTTGGGGTTGCCATAAACTGCGAACCCCTGCGCAGTCGGTTGACCACTCCCCAAGCAGGGGGACCCAGAAAGAGGAAGAACGCTGAGACCCCTCTTCCCACCACTGCCCCCCCAACACACACACACGCCCAGAGGAGCAGCAGTGCCCCGAAGGAACCTGCAGGGTTTGGAGACCTGTATTGGGGTTGATTGCCTGAGATAGAAAAACTCGGTCCCAGGCCAGGTGAGCATGGAGTGCAGCTGGAGACCAGGGAGACAGGAGTGATTGACTGCTTTTCTCTGAAGGCTCACTGAGGAGTGGGACCCCAAGCTCTCAATTCTGGGGCTGGTGAGTGGGAGGCCGCTATTTTAATTCTCATCCTCTAAAGCTGTTGTGGAAAGCCTTCAGGGAACAAAAGCCACATAGAGCAATCTAGAGCAATCCAGAGCAGTTACTCAGCCTGGCCCCCTGGCAAGGGCGGAGCAATTCTGCCTGGGGCAAAGACAACTGAGAATCAGCGCAACAAGCCCGTCTCCCAGAAGATCAGCAGAGGATTAGCTAAGACCAAGTTTACAGATCACAGAGAACCGCAAAACTCCTGCGCTAGGGGAAAATAGTATATAGAATTCATGACTTTTTCCCCCATGATTCTTTAGTCTTTCAATTTTTTTGTCTTTCCTTTTTCAACGAATTTCTTATTTTGTCAACTCTTTTTTAAAAAATCTTTTTATTTTCATTTTTACAGTTATATTCTATCCTTTCATTGTATTTACTTTTACTTTTGTATGTATGTAAGTTTTTCTTTCTTTACAATTTTGGGATAAGATTCTTCTAACTGGCAGACCAAAATACACCCAGAATCTAGTGTATGGCTCTGTTCTCTGCACCTGTCTGATCATATTCTCTCTCACTCTTTTTTCTTTTTGTCTTATTTTGTTAAAGTCTTTTTAAATTTTCATCTTTACAGTTACATTCTATCCTTTCAATGTATTTAATTTTATTTTTGAGTATAATGTTTTTCTTTCTTTACAAATTTGAGATGTAGTTTCTAGTAACAAACCAAACAAAATAGACTCAGGATATAGTGCATTGATCTGTTCTGTTCACCTGTCTGTTTATATTCCTTTTTTGTGTCTTTTAATTTTCATTTTTACAGTTATAGTCTATCCTTTCATAGTATTTAATTTTGTTTTTTTATATATGTAAGTTTTTCTTTCTTCACAATTTTAGGATTTATTTATCTAACAAACAGACCAAAATACACACAGGGTCCAGTGTATTGCACCATTTTGTCCACCTGTCTGATTATATTCTTTTTTTTAATTTTAATTTTTTTAATTTTTTTTTTGGTTTTGGGTCTCTTCTGACTTGTTTGGTGTATATTTCTCTGTGGTTGCTGTTGCCAAGTTAGTATTTTGTTCTCTCATTCACCTATTTTTCTCTGGACAGAATGACAAGATGGAAAAACTCACCTCAAAAGAGAACAAGAGGCAGTATTGACTGCCAAGGACCTAATCAGTATGGACATAATTATAAGATACCGGAACTAGAGTTCAGAATAATGATTGTAAAGATACTAGCTGGGCTTGAAAAAAGTATAGAAGACACTAGAGAATCCCTTTCTGGAGAAATAGAAGAACTAAAATCTAATCAAGTCAAAATCACAAGGGCTATTAATGAGGTGCAATAAAAAATGGAGACTCTAACTCCTAGGATAAATGAGCCAGAAGAGAGAATTAGTGATATAGTAGACCAAATGATGGAGAATAAAGAAGCTGAGAAAAAGAGAGATAACAACTCCTGGATCATGATGTGAGAATTTGAGACATAAGTGATTCCTTTATGAATTCTTAGAGTTTATAATTATATGCTAGTGGAATTATTTTATATATGTATATTTCTTCTCACTGGAATGTAAATTCTCTGAAGCCAGTGCTTGTATGATATGTATCACAACACTGGTACTCAATGACCATTTTTATTTTTGCATTATGATTAAATTAGTGAATATATTAGTAAAGTTTGGGGCTTAGTCCAGCCAATAGAAAGTGAGCATTACTCTGCTTTCCTTTACTATTATTCCTTGTACATACATATTCTTTAGGGTTACATCACTGGGAGGTCTATAGTGTGGAGCAGGATTTGGATACTCACAGTTTCCTAACTGGGATAAAATGAGGAATATCTTAAAAACCAACAAAACTTCAAAGAGAATGCTTCTCTGCCTATTTTTTTTCCTTTGTCTTTCCTGGAATACTTAAAAAAACCTTTGTATTATGGAAAATTTCAACTATATTTGGTACTGGAGAGAATAGTGCCATGTATCAATAGTCTGGCTTTAATAATTATTAATTCACGGATAATTTTGTAAACCCACCCACTCAATCTTACACATATATGGGAATAGTTTGAAGATAATCTTACACATCATGTTTTTTTCTTGACAGATGTTTTATTATGACAATCTAAAATATAATGACTTTCTAGAAACATAATATTGCCATTAACAGCCTTAAAATTAGGTAATTTCTTAATACAACCAGTGTTCAATTTTTCCGATTGTCTCACAAGAATTTTTTAACAGTTGTTTTTTTTGAATATGCATCCAAACAAAGCCCAACATTTGACTGATATGTAGCTTCCGTTTTTTTTAATGTGAAGTTTCTCTGGTCTCTATTTTTCTTTGCAAATTATTTGCTGAAAAATGTGATTTTTAAATTATGTATCTTTTAAAGAGTGTATTAATATTAAATACTAATAAAGTCACACTTTATGTACACAATCAGAAATAACTCAAATAGGGGCTCCTAGGTGGCTCAGTCGTTGAGCGTCTGCCTTCGGCTCAGGTCATGATCCCAGGGTCCTGGGATCGATCCCTGCATCAGGCTCCCTGCTCAGCGGGAAGCCTGCTTCTCCCTCTCCCACTACCCTTGCTTGTGTTCTCTCTCTCGCTTTCTATCTGTCAAATTAAAAAAAAAAAAAAGAAATAACTCAAATAATTTTTTAAGAATCACATAATTTAATATCATGAGGTCTGATATATAACTCTGTTTACAGTAATGTAATGTGGTGATCCCACTTTTAACTTTTAGCTGATAAAATGAAATGATTGCTCTTGTTTTTAGAATTAATTCCACTTTAAAATTATATGAAGACTTTATGAATGA
Organism: Halichoerus grypus; assembly: GCF_964656455.1. Taxonomy (NCBI): domain Eukaryota; kingdom Metazoa; phylum Chordata; class Mammalia; order Carnivora; family Phocidae; genus Halichoerus; species Halichoerus grypus. Next base: position 115,335,086 of record NC_135720.1, read on the forward strand.
ATTCCCTTAATAAAATTCAACTTCCATTAAATTTGTTTTCCTCAGTATTTCATTGGGAAGGAGTCTGAGTAGGTCATCATTTGTATATTCTTGGAACACTGGTTATAATGTGATTCAATATAACCCTTATATTACAATAACACACACATGCACGTGCACACCCGCATACACCATGTCCAAATTACTAATGAATCATTGAAATTTATATAACATTTATTTGAAAGCCTATTGACAAAAACTCTTCCTGAGTACATTTGTGCGTTTTCAGATGATCTACATTTTTTATACTAAAATTTTTATTTTATACATTTTATATCATAATTGCTGACATTTCCTTTTTTTAAATACACTTTATTTTAGAGCAATTTTAGGTTCACAGCAAAATTGAGTGGAAGGTACAGAGATTTCCCATATATCTTTGTACCCACCAAGCACAGACTCCCCTACTATCAACATCCCTTACCAGAGTGGTACATTTATTATAATTGATGACACTACATTGACAGATTATTATCCCCCAAACTCCATGGTTTACACTAGAGTTCACTCTTGTGTCCATTCTGTGGGTTTGAACAAATGTGTAATGGCATGTATCCACCATTATAGTATCGTGCAGAGTAGTTTTACTGGCTTGACATCCTCTGTGTTCTGTTACCTACATTTTCATGATAACTGCTAGGCCAGATTCCCTAAATTTACTAATTCCTAGTCTCTATTTTTAATTGTTCTCTTACTTCTACCCCACAATTAGCTTTTGCTCCTTGAATCTTTCCCACTTTTCCCCAAAGTAAACATGCAGAAGATCTGTTACATATAACAAACCTTTGTCTTAAAAACCCAAAGTCAAATATTACAACTTATTGTTCTAAGAATTCTCTTAGCAACCCTCCACCAGTGATATGTCACTGACAACTATACCCTATCTATTCTCTTAGCCTAACTGAATCTCAGAGTCTCTGAGTTTCTGGGGAAAAAATCCTCTCACTAACTTATGAAAAGAAATTCATTCATATCTCCATGTTTGAATATGCTAAATCATTAATGGACTCAGAAAAAGAAAGGTGTTTTTTTATATGATATGATCCATTCTTTTTAAAAAATTAATTATGGATACAACTAGCAACGATTTCTTATGTATTTGTATACTATGTGTAAGGTACAGCCTATATATCAAGATTATTCAAATTCTGTCAATAACTACAAGCAAAGTATTATCACTTCCACATTATGGATGAGAAATATGACTCAGAATATATTTAGTCAGTATTATAAAGTTTAAAATACCAGCCATAAAGTGCTGAGTCCTGAATTTAAATTTAGGTTTCTATCAAACTATGTTCTTTCAATTATTGTATTAAAATTGTGTTTTTCCCCCCAATTACACTTTAAGCTCATTCATGCAGGTGGCATGGACAGAGACAGCCTCATACATTTTATAGCTATTCCATAATAGTGTCTTAGATACACCGCATGGACACAGTAGGTGCAGAGTGAAAAGACTGAGGCAAATTTGTGCCTAAAACAATTTCAAAGGGCAAAATGACTCCAAGTCAAGTCACATACATTTTCAAGAGTGAAGTCTTGGACACACTCAAGAAAACCAGAGAATTCATCTGTTGATCCATTTCCTCTGCCAGAGTTTCCACTAGGAGACAATGAATCTAGAAGAAGATACAGCATCCGTATCTGCCATTACATTATCTCCACCATATTGTCCCTCCTGGGATTTCTCTCTCATAGGCTCATTCTTTCCTTAACCAGGAAGGGTGAGGGGAGAGGGGCAGGGAGCTGGGGTTATCAGAGTGTTTTGCTATTTCCCAGGGTGCACAGGGCTGCACAGGGATTCAGTGAGCTTTGACCTAAGCTGATCTGCCTAGAAACATCCTGCAACTATGTTCACTCTACTGTCCCTGACATGCCATGGTGGCACAGGAAAGTCTTTGTGTTTATCTAGCTGGGATTCATGTAGGAAGTGAGGCAAACCACACCTGTGTTCTCAGAAGCTTAAATACGTCTGTGGTTTCTACTCCCATTCCTCTTCCTGTTGTTACTACCCCTAAGTAAGAACGAAGTATTTGGTTCTTCTCAGATTTTTACCTTATGGTCTTATTCTAATACCCCCGTAACTGACTTCCATTTCTTTTCGTGCCTAAAGAATTCTTATCTTCTCATGGGTGAGGAACAGTGAGGAAAGCTGGTCCTATCATCATTCATTCTTCACAAATTGAAATTTTAAAGTTTTGGAAAACAATTTTGACTTTCAATACTTTTGAAATTGAAAATTTCTTTATCCTAATTTAGTTGTCTGTCATAGCTTTTTAAAACTATACTAAAAGGAGTATGAACTTATTTCTTGTTTGTGTGTGTGTGTGTGTGTGTGTTTCTTCTATAAGAAATCTATACCAAGGACAAAGGGCATATACTACTTTCACTGATGTCTGAATTGGGGGGAAAGTGGTAATGCCAAAGCATGGGAATAATTAGAAGAGAGAAATATTAACCTCAGCTAAGATATCAAATATTATCAGTCTATACTTGCTTGCTCTGGTGTTACTGGGCATGAAACATAATCCAGAAACCGAGATTAAGTGGACCTGAAGCATAAAGGACCATGGTCCTAGTCAGCCCTGAGATGAAAGACAAGAAAAATTTTACTAAGAGATCTCATAAAGGGAAATTTATTGTTTCCATGGGAATATTGGATCAGAGTTACAAAGAATTGGGTAACTGGGTAGAATATCCCAGAGATCTCATTGTAGGTAACAATTAAGAAAAGAAAAACAAATCAGGCAGTCAAGGCGGGAGAATTTCAAAGGATATGTGAGCTCTCAGAGGATATAGGGGGACCTTAAGTTCCAGAAAAGAGAAGAGAGGAGCAGCGTTGGAAGAGAGAGGGAATATGATGAACTCGGCCAGGAAACAGTGCTAGGTCACCTATCAAGTCCACTCTTCTGCTCTGGTCAGTGGGCATGTGGTGTACCTGCAATAGTACAGACATGAGATGGCTGGATCCTCGGGGGCTCCTGTATTGTCATCATGCCCTCCCCCAGACTCCTACAACCTTTCAACCACATTTGTGTCCACAAACTCCTCCCGCTTTCCTCCCTCCTGAGCTGTGTCTCCAGCTCTCAGCTCTGACAAATCTGAATCCTTACCTCCTTTTCTAGGGTGTGGCTCACAAAGGCCCTTGATGTCTGGAAGCACCACCTGAGTGCAGGCCTTGAATAATGAAGACAGTGCCCACCACGATGCCCACAAGGCCCACAGTCAACCCCACGGCACAGACCACAGTCTCTGTCAGCTCTGACATAGGGGTTGGAATCTCAGGTTCTGTAAAAATGAGGTTGTGGAAGTCAGAATGCAGAGTGTTGGTTCATGTACCCATGTGTGTGATGGGGCAGGAGGAATGGTTTTGGTTCCATGAGGACTCAGGGCACCATGGTTAGGGAAGAGAGAAAAGTCTATTATTCGAAGCCTTTGAAGTGTGGAAAACATGAGATTCCGGGGCTAAAGGGCAGGATACTCTGGACTTGATAGAGAAAGAAGGTGCCAAGGGGGTGGAATTCATACATACCCCAGTGTTTCAGAAGTGGCTCATCCAGGCCCCAGTGCTCCACCTTGCAGTCATAAATATCATCAGCAGAGGGAAGGAAGGTGAGGGAACTGATCTTTAAGAAGGAATGATCCCTCTTGGCGAGGAAGCTGGTTTCAGAAACACCTTCTGTGACTGAGTGCCTATTCTTCAACCATGTGATATTGATCACAGGAGGAAAGATGTTGTCGACAAAACAGATGAGGGTGTTGGGCTGACCCAGCATTGCAGGAGACTTTAGAAACACAGTCACCTCAGGAACCTCTGTGGTGAGGAAGCAGCACTGATATGAATTGCAAAGAGCTCTGCCCTGAGGTTCTGCATTGTGTCCTGCAAGAGCCCTCCCACCAACAGTTCCCCATCTGATGTTAGAAGAGTTCTTGCTTACCTTCTGCTTGGGAAAGTGTACATACACTGCCTATACTTTATCCTTATGCCCTTCCCTCTGTGGGCATGCTTATTAAAGTAGCAGATCTATAGGACTTCTCCTTGAGGGATTCAAGGAACATGGTATGGGAGTAAGGATCCTTGTACTACATGGCAATATTTCAGTTTTGAGATGGCAGAGGATGAGTGTTCAGTAATTACTATGAGAAGATCTGGGGAAAGATCCTTGGAAATTAGTCAAGGGTATCTATCGTAGGGAGGAAGGGAATGAGACCTGGTGTGTAGGAAGGTTCAGTAAAGAGAGGCAGAGTGGCGGACACATACCATTGGTAGCAGTGGTGGAGTTGGACCGTTTAGTCAGGATGTTCAAGTTTTGTTTTAATATAGCCAAGTTTCTCAGTGCAAACTGTGGGTCAAATCTTCCATATGTTTGAAACATAGGCAGCTGCCAGACAGTTTCCTTCTTCTCCAGGTCCACGTAGAACTCCTCATCTCCATCAAATTCATGGGTGTACTGGCCAGAGGGACCATAAGACTGGTAGACATTTATGCCATAGGAACCAACGTGGTCAGCTGATCAGTAAGGGTGAGGAGCAAGAAGTAGAGAACAGAGGGAGAAAAGAGCCTTATTAAACCAAGTGACAGAAGAAACTGGCTTTCAAATATAGTGGGCTTCATCTTTGGCACAGTCTTTAGGCAAATTTCCCAGCACCTGCTCCCTGCTCCCTCTCTCTCAGTGTTGATAGTTGTCCAGTTAGAATACAGTCTGCTTTTCCACTGTCATGTAGGCTCCACGAGAGCAGAATTACAACAGCCTTGTTACTGCTGTTCCCTGTGTACAGCTCAGCATCTGGCATACTCAGTTGGCTTATGATAAATATAATGAAATGAAAGAAGGAATGAACAAATTATCGTGGTTTTAGCTTCCTTTCTCAGAAATTCACTTTACTTCCCTCTGCTTCATAAGTTTTATCTCTTACTTAATTCTTTCATCAGTTAATACATACATTTTGATTCCTCTCCCCCCAAGACTGGTTCAGAGCAGAACTTTTTCTACAGTAGCTTTCCTTCCTTCCTTCCTTCCTTCCTCCTCTTCCTCCTCCCCCACCCCCCGTTCCTCCTTCTACTTCTTATTTTTCCAAAGAAAAGCACACAGGACCATATTGTTTTAAAAGAGTTTCTTAACTGTTATAGGATATAAGAAAGAATATGACAAGGACAGTGACAATATTACAAAGTATATAAAAAATAAACAATGTTCCTAAGATCTCGATTTTGTTAACAACCGTAATCCTCAGAGGAGAGCACTCGATTTCATCAGAAATACAAAATGGAAGCTTTATTAGATTTTAGATTATTGTCACTTCCTACCCCCCTTTATTTTTTTTCCTTCGAGGAGGTTATTAAACCTCTTTCCTTATTCTGACTCAACATTTCTATCTGTTTAGGATTCTGGGTAAACTATGGCCCTTTTCCTCACATGGACAATATGCTTGTGTAAGGATGCCAAAATAGAATGGCAGAGTAGGACTCCACCCAGTGAGCCTAACTGGACAATGTTGTGAAGACATATGTGAGCTTTTTATCATTTCCTCTTTATGTTCCTCCTCATTTACTGAACATCAGCGAGACGTCAGACATCATGAGGAGCAGGGTGTAAAACACCAGTCAGCATGGTTTCTGTCATCAAGGAGCTTATTGCATGGTGAGAGAGTCAAGTGAGTACAGGAACAAAGACAGTAAGCTGTGGTGAGTCTTGCAAGGGAAGAGCAGCAGTCTTATGGTCCCACCTCCTCCACAAATACCTCATCTTCCAGTCAAACCAAAGTGTATTATTCTTTCATGTTTCTTGGTCTTTGTAGGGGTCTTTCTCCTTGAAACAAAGTTATCTTTATAGATTTCCTGGACACCTCCAGTTCCTTCTTGAAGTTCCTGCTTAGTTACCAACATTTTAGCTAAGTTCTCTCACTGAACATGTTTTTGACCACATTGTAACCTCCAACACCTCCATCCCAGTGTCTTGCTCTCCAAATTTATCTATACCTCATCAACTCTCTCCCTACCCTGTCCAGTATGACCCCCTTGGTTGATTACTTAAAAGGCCCTCCGACAAAACCTCTTTATCCTCTATACTTTATCCTTGACTCCTCTTTCAAACATGAATATATGCAATTATTGTTTTCATCTGGTACTTGTCCTGGGTTGCCAACAGTTGATGAATATCACATTGCTGAGTTTCAGTCTCAGCTGTGTCCACAGTCCTGCTCAGCAATGGTCCTTCTGCTTTCCTGCACCACGGGGCAGATAGCATGTCTTTTCATCATTGAATCCCCAAAATTTATCTCACTGTATGCTCAAAAGTGTGTATTGAATGTCAATTGCTATTCTCAAGGATCACAGAAATTTGGGGGAGTGGAGACTGACAGACACAGAGGTAGCAGAACCATATGAAAGTCAGAATCAGCAGTGACCAAGGCTGTATTATGATTTGTGAGCCTAAGCACTATCGGGCCCCTTTTTTTTCTTAAAATATTAAAAATCATATTTTGTGACTGCACTCGTACAAAGACAAATGTAATTAAGGCTGTATTAAAAATTGAAACATTTTCTTCTACTCTAAAGGTTCATTTTTTCTTCTAATTTTAAAGGAAATTAAAACATTTTAATGGTGGCACTGTGCTTACTGCACCTAATGGATAAGTTGAGCCTGACCAGGCTGCTCTGGTATGACACTGAAGAAAGGAAATTGGAAGTTCTCTGGAGAAGCAAGTGAAACTTCCATTAGCAAATGAAATTGGAATGGGAGCAGTCATGGTTAACAAAGTTGGTGAAAATTAGAGTATACCCCATTTCACTTTCCCTCTTAACTTTTTGGTTTTTCTACTTTGGTTTTTACAAACCCACTCCTCATGTCAATAAAACAACAATAAAAAGGACCAGGGATAGATCCTGGAAGGAAAGGATGATAAAGGAATGCCTGAAGAGAAGGTGGCAAGAGGTGGACAGTGAAGGTGGGGGGATTAAATAATTAATGTGTACTTGCCCTGTTTTCCTTTTAAGGGTCTCCATTGGGTAGAATGAAAGGTCATTTGAGTTGACAATTTGAGAATAATATAATTTAATTAACCAAGTTTTTTCATCATAAAGTTCTCAATTTTAAAATAAAAATAAAGATATTCTCTACTTTGTTAAAGAAAAAAAATTATGGAAGCAGCCCAAGTGTCCATTGTTAGATGAATGGATAAAGAAGATATGGTATATATATGTATATACACAATGGAATATTAGTCAGTGATAAAAAGAATGAAATCTTACCATTTGCAACAACATGGATGGAACTAGAGAGTGTAATGTTAAGTGAAATAATCAGTCAAAGACAACAACCATGTGATTTCACTCATTTGTGGAGTTTAAGAAACAAAACTAATGAACAAATAAAAAAGAGACAAATCAAAAAACAATTAACTGTAGGGAACAAACTGATGGTTACCAGAGGGGAGGTGGGGGGGGGGGGGATGGTTAAAACAGGTAAATGGGATTAAGAGTACACTTATCTTGATGAGCACTGAGTAATGTATAGAATTGTTGAATCACTATATTGTACAACTGAAACTAACATAACTCTGTATGTTAACCATTCTGTCATTAAAATTTAAAAAAATTATTAAGCCACACTTGTTGTAGTAACAATCAAGAAACAAGAATGATCATTGACATTACTATGTCTTCATTATTGGAAAAGCATTTCTAAATACATATTTGATCTGATTATTTGTGAAGTGACATATATGAGGTCATGTGGTAGAATGACTTGTCTAAAGGTATTCAGCTGGGCTTGTTTACCCACTCCCCTCATGCAAGTTTCCAGCATGAAAATGTATGGAAATCTGAGACAAAGAAGAGGACATCCTTCTTTATATCTACGTAGTATACATAATTCATGGAACTCTTTACCCCAAAGTGAGACTACAGAAGAAACATATAAAAAGCTTCAAAATGTTGTTCAGAGACATTTGGGAGCAATAGTTTATGAATTTTTAGTAACAAAACATCCACTCGTGGACATATCCCTAATCTTTGAGGTAATCATGAATAAATGCCATTGAGTCTTCTAGGCTATATTCACTGGATCTGATATTAAAAACGAATGATGTCCTTGACGAACTCAGCAACAGCACGGGAAGCAAAGAGAGTGGGTTGGGTCTCTAGTTTCCTGAAGGAAAGATGACTATAATTTTTAGATCTGCTTAATATTGAGAACACCTTTGAGGAGTCTCTGCTATTTCTACGCCAATCTCTATTTTTTTTTTTCCTTCCAATTCCTTTTCTCAAGTCTAGTCCCCACATCCCTCAGCTGTGCACTCACCCACAATGTCTTCACCACCAGAGGGGCTCATCATGGTGGTCAGGGTAAGAGTCCCCAGAATCAGAACTCTGTTTAGGGTCATTCTTTTCTCAATGCAGTTTCTGAAGTTGCTGTTCTGAGTTGCAGAGCAATGGTGAGGACCCAACTGAGAAGAGACTCTAAAGACACCCACACCAAACCCTGCTAGGTCAGGTTCTGGCCAATCAGAAAACTCCCTTCTGATGACACCTCAGTTGCCAGTTGAAGAGCTTGTACCAAGAAGCCTGGAAGGGACTGGGAAATCCCCTTGTTCTGATGTAGCCTCCATTCACAGTAGACTGGGGGAATTATCTAGGAAAAGAGGGAGGGTATTAAATCAGAATCTTCTTATGGGTGTGTATGCTTGCTGGTGGCAAGAGGGGTGGGAATTTTTGAGTAACTTCATGTTTAGATATCATCACTAATATGGTGTTCTTTGGATTTTCTGTTTTACAATCTCCAAAAATTCTCCCATGAACTGATTCCCTCCCTGGCAATCCCTATCTTCTCCCCTTTTCCTGGCCTCCATATGTGGGTTAATTGTCTTTCTTTTTTGTATCATAGTGCGTGTAAAATTTTCCAAATTTTTATTTACCTGCCTGGAGTATTTCTGCTGGTGGTAGGCAAGGAATACCTTTGCCTTTCTACTTATGTAAATCCAGTTGAGTTAAGTTCTTCTCATGTTCTCAAAAGCTCCAGTATTTGCACCTGGGACAATAAAAAGAAGTCATAATGTCATGAATGCTGCCTACAGTAATTGCATCATCTTTCACCTCAATTTTTCCCTGTCCAGAGTATTCTCTGCACTCTGTGTTTTAGCGCTATCTATATTTAAAGGCAATTTGGGGACACTGATTACATTAAAGACAGCTCGGGCTACCTCACTCTATGATTTTTAGTTTTTAAATTTTTTTACAGTGAAGAATGTAGGTCAAATGTTGAGGGCAGAATGAGGGGAATTGCTGTGACTTAGAAATCGGTTTCCTTCCCAGAACCTCCTGGATCTTTTCATATTCTTTATCCTGCCACATATTCCAGATATTTGTGAGGGACTAAGGAATTGAACTAAGACAAAGGCAATCATTAGAGGGAGACTTATTTATTTTTTTCCAGAAGAATCGATTTTTTGTGTGTTATGGAAGCCACAAGTTAATGGGAGGTTCCACTTAGAATCAATCACTCTGTGCCTGTTGGATGGCCTTCTGTTTCTCAGCACACTGTCATATCTCATGATGACAGAGACTGTAGGAAGAGTGAGATAGGAAAAGCCCTGGCATCTGGGAGTCACCTGGTACTATTAAACAGGCCTTGGTGTTGCCAGGAGCTGGTCTGCAGCTCACAGCCAGGTTCTGGTGTTTTCCTGGTGAACATAAACAATGTCATAGAATAGCAGTATCAGACAGCCTCTCAGTGACCATGATGGATCAAGACAAAACACAAGGCCACTCAGTATCATGTCTGAACACAGACAAAACACAAACATTGTCCAAGCCACAAAAATGACTAAGCATCTGTCTTTCCTAGATGATATGACAGCGTACGGCTTCATTACTAATTAGAGCTTTAGCCTCAGTCTAGTCTTCCTTTCTTTTTTTTTTTTTTTTTTAATTTGAGAGAGAGAATGAGATAGAGAGAGCACAAGCAGGGGGAGGGTCAGAGGGAGAAGCAGACTCCCCGCTGAGCAGGGAGCCCGATGCGGGACTTGATCCCGGGACTCCAGGATCATGACCTGAGCCGTAGGCAGTCGCTTAACCAACTGAGCCACCCAGGCGCCCTAGTCTTCCTTTCTTCTAGGTAAGATTTATTAAGATGCCCAATTGTAGAATTACTCCATCCCACCATCAACTTCCTGACAATCCTCCTAAGAGCAGAGTCCCTCTCTCTTAAATCCTCTTCAAAGTCACCTAACACAAGCCCAAACCCTATAGTAGTTAAATTGTCAGTTTTACGTGTTGGTTAGGCTCTAGCCCTGTTATTCAATCAAACATTAATGTGAGCATTGCTCTGAAAATATTCTTTAGATGTGATTACAGTCCATAATCAGTTGACTTTAAGTAAGAGAGGTCTTCCTAGATAATCTGGATGAGTCAGAACCAACTAGCTGTAAAGTCTTCAGAGCAGAACTGTGGGCACCTGAGTGGCTCAGTGGGTTAAGCGTCTGGCTCTTGATCTCAGCTCAGGTCTTAATCTCAGGGTTGTTAATTCAAGCCCTGTGTTGAGCTCCATGCTGGGTGTGGAGCTGACTTTAAAAAAAAAAAAAAAAAGAGCAAGATGAGGCTTCCCTGAGGGGGAAGAGATTCCACTGTGGGCTGTAGCATCTGCCTGTGCTGGTAGTCGCAGCCTGCCTTTCCTGACAAATGGCCAGCCCTGTTGATCATATTTGCCTAGTGCATCCCACAATTGTGTAAATTACCTCCTTGCAAGAATTCTTTTGCTGGATATTTCCTGCTCGTTCTGCTTCTTTGGTTCAAACACCCTCTTACTGAGATGCCCCATGACTCTCCATGGTGAGTTTTCTCCCTCACCACAATGAACAATAAAGCCAAACTTCTTCATCCACAGGTGTGCTCCTGATGGTCTTTGTCTGGAGGCATTAACAGCAACTCATCAGGGTGCTGTGAGGAATATACATATGCTGCACTTGGAATGAAAAATTCCTAGGTCTCCCACTATATCTGTAGTACACTAATAACACCCCCACTTTTCAAGGAGGATATTGAATTTCAGAAAGGTGGAGGAATTTGCTCAGGGTCACACAGCTGGTGGGTGCAGACCTGAAATGTGACAAGGGTAAGCCATGAGTCTTTGTAGGGGTTGGGGGTTTCTTGTATGGATTCAGAATACAGGGTCCTAACATAATTAGGATAGATATTTGACCTTATGGGTGGATTTAGTCTTTCAAGTCTGTGCCATTATGGATCAAGAGGGATTCTGAGGTTCTGCTGAGGCATGCTTCATTTAACCATGCAGCATCCTTCTTTCTGTGCAGGAAATAACATGTTTCTATGCTTTTCCTGGATCCAGACTTACCTGCTTTGTACTGTTAAAATCAGAAACAAATGGAGTCAGCCTCAAAAATTCCCTAAACAGACAAAACCAGGTTAGACATATAAACAAAGCTTAATGTAGCTTATTTTGCAAGGCTAATTGAACAGGATCATTTCTTGCTTGTGCCTTTGGAAATGACAAAGGAACCTGAACTGTTTCCCATGGTTGATATGAGGTAACCACTGAAAACTGTAATATTGTAGCCAATCCCTGTCACTGCTTTCTCATAACATAAGCTACTTTATAATAAGATACCCCTGAGCCTCCTTCCACCTTCTGGTTTAAATACTTCTGGTTTGCAAACTGTCTTTTTGGCATGTGCAGAATAAATTTTTACTAATTACTACTTCAGTGATTCATGGGTTTTACTTTGGCTGTTTTGAACCTTTGACATTTCCTTGCAGAAATTACTTAAGATTTTGACAAATGGACAAAACCTTTCTTGATGACGCTCAGAATTTTACCTATTAATATCATCTTTAAAGAAAATTCAACTTAAATTAGGAAGTTAGGATGTCAGCCACGTGGATCAGAATTGCATCTTGAATCGGAAGTTGAAGGTCCAGTCTCAGATCTCAAATCCTGGGGGACGTTGAAGTCCAAGCAAGCCCAATACATTAACTAAGAGGAGATGAGCTTTGTCTGTGACCTAACTCTGTGTCTCATCTCCTCCTGCCATCACCCAAGGAACCTGTTCTAGTCACTTTTGTCTTCAGATCATAATTTTAACATAAGGTAAAATTAATAGTGAATTAGATTCAGCGGAATGGTGTACCATTTTTGACAAAAACTAATTTGTTACCACTGTCTAAAAGGAAAATGAAAGGCCCTTTTTTAAATAAATTAATGGTAGAAATAAAATTTAGAGTTTAAAATATGACCTTGTCCAATAATTTTCTCAAAAAGCACTAATTTCCTCCATTGATTTAACTTAAAATTATCAATATAAATGGAATGTGTCATTATAACTGACATCATTGGAAGCCCTCTAAGAAATTATTTAGACAGAATGTAGGTTAGTTCTAATTAACACAACATTTTCTAAGGACTTGTGTATTTCCAATTCTTTAGTTCTGACTTTCAACTCTTTTGCCCCGTTTCAACCCTACTTATTATGCATTGGTGAAGTTTTATTAAAAAGGCCAAAGCCTCTCTCATCTTGCAGTAGTTAAAGATGCTTCACAGCAATAACCAAGTCCAGAGTAGCAAAAGTAGGAAGAAGACGGCTTTGTAATCAAATAAATAATTATTCAACACTGCTTTTGATTTTATCAGCTGCATCACCTTGGGCAAGTCACTCAAAATATATGAGCCTTAGTGTACTTTCTATAAAATGGTATGAAAATCATTACATGATAGTATATGAGGAAGTGAAATTATACCTAAGTACAAATTATAAAGTTTAAATATAGTCCAGTGCCTGGCACATGGCAATACTCACAAATGATGGCAACTCCACACTGACAAATATTAATCATGCTAGGCCAGGGATGGCCTATAGCTTTTCCCTCATTCATCCAACCTTCTCCCTGTGGCAGTGTGGATTTGTGAGAGCCTGTGAGCCACAGGAGATCACTAGGAAATAGAATGTTTCGTGAAGGATGTTGTATCAGTCAGCTTTTTCTATATAACAAACTACTGTAAAATGTAATGATTTCAGATAATGTTTTAGTATTTTCTCATGATTCTGGAAGACAGCAAATGGTGCCACACCCATGTGGGCACTCTGTTCTGGGCCAGCTCAGCTGCTTTCAGGTGCTCACATGTCTGTGGCATCCACTGCTTCAGCCCAGACTGCTGGGCCTCTCCATTTGGGCTCATCATCCAGCAGACCAGCTCAGACTTATTCACAAGGTGCTGGAAGTCTCCCAAGTGCAAGAGAGAAGCTGCAGGGCTTCCTTAGCCTAAATTTAGACTCACAACTTCACTTCCACTACATTCTATTAGTCAAAGCAAGTCAACAGTACTATGTCAATTTAAGAGGTGAGTTAACATTGCAGTTCTTAATACTATGAGCTGCAAAGAATTTATGACTATTTTTGCAATTTACCACAAATGTTTTCTGGTTTTGGGGTACAATATATCAATGAGTATTGCGTGTGAGAGTTGGAGTGCTTCCATATATGAAAAGAATTCCACCCACTCACCTACTAAATTTTACTTTCTCCCCATAACTTTCTCTAAGGAGATGTGAACTAAGACCTGTTGAATTCCAACATGCGCTAGATGCTATGATTTGTTCTCTCAAAAAACATTTTAGGGTTTCCAGATGAAAGCACAGAAACTTGGAGAATTGTAAATGATCTTCTTATGGTCACCAAGCACATTCTGATGCAAAGGCATGTGTACTGATATCCAGTCATGTGGCCTCTCAAATGACAAAGGTAGTTGTAGAGGCTGCTTTTAGGCAAACAGGCTGGAGGGATGGAATACAGACAGGCCCACAGATGACCCACCTCAAAATATCCACAAGCCCTCACTGACCAATGGGCTACTTTCAACCAGGCACAGTTAGCAAAAAGGGGAGAGTTCCATAGGTTGCCATACCGCCTCATTTTCCCCCTTTAAACGCAGCCCCCACCCACTGCCTCCTTGCAGACAGCTTCTCCTCTGTGGTCTTACCCTCCCTTGAGTATTCAGTAAACTTCTACCTCCTTTGTTCTGCCTCAGGTGAATTCTTTCACCTCCAGCGCCATTGGCTTCCACTTGATCATCGCCCCACATTTGGGGGCCCCCATGTGATCGAGAGGGACCCCATCTAGGCACCACATTAATGAAGCAGATGGGCACTGCAAAGGCAATTATTCTGTTTTTCTTTTAATATCACCCCCACCTATTCTTTGCCTCCAACTACTCCTATATGTATGAACTAGTTGCTTTCTCTCTTAAACTGTGAAAAAACATGAAAAATTGCCTCCAAGTCCAAATCTACTTTCACTATAGCTCAAGAGAACTCTTCAGCTAAACTGAGTAGGTTATTTGATGAGGACTGCATGCTAGGATCATAACATATGATCAAATGCTTGTTGAATTGAACTGAAGCTCTTAATTCATCAGGTTATAGAACTGACTGCCTAGAGACCGATGATCTTCATGTCCAGTGGTGATTGGTTCTTTTTCCAGGAACTCTCCAATCCTAATGTACTTATCATGAACATTCATTATACAGAAAAATTTACTTATCATTAGGCAATAAAGCAAATGAAAAAGACTATTAAATAAAATTTTAAATTTAATTTTTTATTTTCAATTACATTTTTAAACCAGATGTCAACACGTTAATTAATTAATTAATTTGTTTATTTATTTATTAAATTTTATTATGTTATGTTAGTCACCATACAATACATCATTAGTTTTTGATGTAGTGATCCACGATCCATTGTTTTCGTATAACACCCAGTGCTCCATGTAGTACGTGCCCTCCTTAATACCCATCACCAGGCTAACCAATCCCCCCTCCCCTCTCCCCTCTAAAACCCTGTTTGTTTCTCAGGTCCATAGTCTCTCATGGTTCATCTCTCCCTCCAAATCCCTCCCCCCACCGATTTTTCCCTTCCTTCTCCTAATGTCCTCCATGCTATTCCTTATGTTCCACAAATAAGTGAAACCATATGATAATTGACTTTCTCTGCTTGACTTATTTCACTTAGAATAATCTCCTCCAGTCCCATCCACGTTGATGTAAAAGTTGGGTATTCATCTTTTCTGACGGCTGAGTAATATTCCATTGTATATATGGACCACATCTTCTTGATCCATTCATCTGTTGAAGGGCATCTCGGCTCTTTCCACAGTTTGGCTATTGTGGACATAGCTGCTATGAACATTGGGGTGCATATGGCCCTTCTTTTCACTACATCTGTGTCTTTGGGGTAAATACCCCGTAGTGCAATTGCTGGGTCATAGGGTAGCTCTATTTTTAAATTTTTGAGGAACCTCCACACTGTTTTCCAAAGTGGCTGTACCAACTTGCATTCCCACCAACAGTGTAAGAGGGTTCCCCTTTCTCCACAACCTCTCCAACATTTGTTGTTTCTTTCCCTGTCCATTTTTGCCATTCTAACTGGTGTAAGGTGGTATCTCAGTGTGGTTTTGATTTGGATTTCCCTGACGGCTAATGATGATGAACATTTTTTCATGTGTCTGTTAGCCATTTGTATGTCTTCTTCAGAGAAGTGTCTGTTCATCTCTTCTGCCCACTTTTTGACTTGATTATTTGTTTTTTGGGTGTTGAGTTTGAGAAGTTCTTTATAGATCTTGGATACCAGCCCTTTATCTGTAGTGTCATTTGCAAATATCTTCTCCCATTCTGTGGGTTGCCTCTTTGTTTTGTTGACTGTTTCCTTTGCTGTGCAGAAGTTTTTATCTTGATGCTTTTGTTTCACTAGCTTTTGGAGATGTATCCTGAAAGAAGTTGCTGTGGCCGATGTCAAAGAGGTTCCTGCCTATGTTCTCCTCTAGGATTTGGATGGATTCCTGTCTCACATTGAGGTCTTTCATCCACTTTGAGTTTATCTTTGTGAATGGTGTTAGAGAATGGTCGAGTTTCATTCTTCTGCATGTGGCTGTCCAATTTTCCCAGCACCATTTATTGAAGAGACTGTCTTTTTTCCATTGCATGTTTTTTCCTGCTTTGTCAAAGATTATTATTTTTTTTTAATTTTTTTATTGTTATGTTAATCCCCATGCATTACATCATTAGTTTTAGATATAGTGTTCCATGATTCATTGTTTGTGCATAACACCCAGTGCTCCATGCAGAACGTGCCCTCCCCAATACCCATCACCAGGCTAACCCATCCTCCCACCCCCCTCCCCTCTAGAACCCTCAGTTTGTTTTTCAGAGTCCATCGTCTCTCATGGTTCTTCTCCCCCTCCGATTTCCCCCCCTTCATTCTTCCCCTCCTGCTACATTCTTCTTGTCAAAGATTATTTGACCATAGAGTTGAGGGTCCATATCTGGGTTCTCTATTCTGTTGCATTGGTCTGTATGTCTGTTTTTGTGCCAGTACCATGCTGTCTTGGTGATCACAGCTTTGTAATATAGCTTGAAATCGGGCAACGTGATGCCCCCAGCTTTGTTTTTCTTTTTCAACATTTCCTTGGCGATTCGGGGTCTTTTCTGATTCCATACAAATTTTAGGATTGTTTGTTCCAGCACTTTGAAAAATGTCATTGGAATTTTGATCGGGATGGCATTGAAGGTATAGATTGCTCTGGGTAGCATAGACATTTTAACAATGTTTATTCTTCCGATCCATGAGCATGGAATATTTTTCCATCTTTTTGTGTCTTCTTCAATTTCTTTCATGAGTGTTCTGTAGTTTCTAGAGTATAGATCCTTTACCTCTTTGGTTAGGTTTATTCCAAGGTATCTTATGGTTTTTGGTGCTATGGTAAATGGAATCATTTCTCTAATTTCTCTTTCTACAGTTGCGTTGTTAGTGTATAAGAAAGCAACTGATTTCTGTGCATTGATTTTGTATGCTGCCACATTACTGAATTGCTGGATGAGTTCTAGTAATTTGGGCGTGGAGTCTTTTGGGTTTTCCACATAAAGTATCATGTCGTCTGCGAAAAGACAGAGTTTGACCTCTTCTTTGCCAGTTTGAATACCTTTTATTTCTTTTTGTTGTCTGATTGCTGTTGCTAGGACTTCTAGTACTATGTTGAAGAATAGTGGCGAGAGTGGGCATCCTTGACGTGTTCCTGATCTTAAGGGAAAGGCTCTCAGCTTTTCCCCATTGAGGATGATATTTGCTGTGGGTTTTTCATAGATGGATTTTATGAACTTGAGGAATGTTCCCTCTATCCCTATACTCTGAAGAGTTTTAATCAGGAAAGGATGTTGTATTTTGTCAAATGCTTTTTCTGCATCAATTGAGAGGACCATGTGGTTCTTCTCCCTCCTCTTATTAAATGTGTTCTATCACATTGATTGATTTGCGAATGTTGAACCACCCTTGCATCCCGGGGATAAATCCCACTTGGTCGTGGTGGATGATCCTTTTAATGTATTGTTGGATCCTGTTAGCTAGGATTTTGTTGAGGATTTTGGAATCCATATTCATCGGGGATATCGGTCTGAAATTCTCCTTTTTGATGGGGTCTTTGCCTGGTTTGGGGATTAAGGTAATGCTGGCCTCATAGAATGAGTTTGGAAGTTTTCCTTCTGTTTCTATTTTTTGAAACAGCTTCAGTAGAATAGGTATTATTTCTTCTTTGAATGTTTGGTAGAATTCCCCAGGGCATCCATCAGGCCCTGGACTCTTGTTTTTTGGGAGGTTTTTGATCACTGCTTCAATCTCGTTACTGCTTATTGGCCTCTTCAGGTTGTCCATTTCTTCCTGTTTCAGTCTTGGCAGCTTATAGGTTTCCAGGAAGGCCTCCATTTCATCCAGATTGCTCAGTTTATTGGCATATAGTTGTTGATAATAATTTCTAATAACTGTTTCTATTTCCTTGGTGTTGGTCGTGATCTCTCCCCTTTCGTTCCTAATTTTATTAATTTGGGTCCTTTCTCTCTTCTTTTGGATAAGTCTGGCCAGTGGTTTATCAATCTCATTAATTCTTTCAAAGAACCAACTTCTAGTTTCGTTGATCTGATCTACTGTGTTTCTGGTTTCTAATTCATTGATTTCTGCTCTAATTTTAATTATTTCTCTTCTAATGCGTGGCTTAGGCGTCGTTTGTTGCTTTTTCTCTAGTTCTTTAAGGTGTAGAGTTAGTTGGTGAATTCGGGATTTTTCTATTTTTTTGAGTGAGGCTTGGATGGCTGTGTATTTTCCCCTTAGGACCGCCTTTGCAGTATCCCATAGGTTTTGGACCGATGTGTTTTCGTTCTCATTGATTTCCATGAATTGTTTAAGTTCTTCTTTGATTTCCTGGTTGACCCAAACGTTCTTGAGCAGAGTGGTCTTTAGCTTCCAAGTGTTTGAATTTCTTCCAAATTTTTTCTTGTGATTGAGTTCCAGTTTTAGAGCATTGTGGTCTGAGAATATGCAGGGAATAATCTCAATCTTTTGGTATCGGTTGAGACCTGATTTGTGACCCAGTATGTGGTCTATTCTGGAGAAAGTTCCATGTGCACTCGAGAAGAATGAGTATTCTGTTGTTTTAGGGTGGAATGTTCCGTAAATATCTATGAGGTCCATCTGGTCCAATGTATCATTCAAAGCTCTTGCTTCCTTGTTGATTTTCTGCTTAGATGATCTGTCCATTGCTGAGAGTGGAGTATTGAGGTCTCCTACACTTAACATATTGTTATCAATATGACTCTTTTTTTTGGTTAACAGTTGGCTTATGTAGATGGCTGCTCCCGTGTTGGGGGCATAGATATTTACAATTGTTAGATCTTCTTGTTGGATAGACCCTTTAAGAATGATATAGTGTCCTTCTGTGTCTCTAATTACAGACTTTAGTTTAAAATCTAATTTGTCTGATATAAGACTTGCTACCCCAGCTTTCTTTTGAGGTCCGCTGGCATGGAAGATGGATCTCCATCCCTTCACTCTCAGTCTGGATGTATCTTTAGGTTCAAAATGAGTCTCTTGTAGACAGCATATGGATGGGTCCCGTCTTTTTATCCAATCTGCAACCCTGTGCCGTTTTATGGGAGCGTTTAGGCCATTCACGTTGAGAGTGATTATTGAAAGATATGAATTAATTGTCATCATGTTGCCTCTGTGAAGACGTTGTTTTTATAGATTGTCCCTGTAAATTTCTGTTCTATATCACTCTTGGGGTCTTTCTCCTTTTGTAGAACCCCCCTTAATATTTCTGGCAGGGCCAGCTTAGTGGTCACATATTCTTTTTTTTTTTTTTTTAAAGATTTTATTTATTCATTTGAGACACAGAGATACAGAGAGAGAGCGAGCATGAGCGGGCGGGGGGAGGCAGAGGGAGAGGGAGAAGCAGGCTCCCCGCTAAGCCAGGAGCCCAACGTGGGGCTCGATCCCAGGACCCTGGAATCATGACCTGAGCCGAAGGCAGATGCTTAACCATCTGAGCCACCCAGGCGCCCCAGTGGTCACATATTCTTTCAACTTCTGCCCGTCGTGGAAGCTCCGCATCTCTCCATCCATTCTAAATGAAAACCTTGCCGGATAAAGTATTCTTGGCTGCATGTTCTTCTCATTTAGTGCCCTGAATATGTCTTGCCAGGCCTTTCTGGCTTGCCAGGTCTCTGTGGATAGGTCTGACGTTATTCTGATGTTCCTCCCTCTGTATGTAAGGAATCTCTTCCCCCTAACTGCCCTTAAGATGGTTTCCTTGGTTCTAAGATTTGCAAGTTTTACTATTACATGTTGGGGTGTTGGCCTGTTTTCCTTGATCTTAGGAGGGGTCCTCTCTGCCTCTAGGACTCGAATGTTTGTTTCATTCGCCAGATTAGGGAAGTTCTCAGCTACGATTTGCTCAAATACATCTTCTAGCCCTCTCTCTCTCTCCACTCCCTCCAGGATTCCAATGATTCTGACATTGGAACGCCTCATGGTGTCACTTATTTCTCTGATTCTATTTTCATGGATTCTGAGTTGTTTTTCCCTGGCCTCCTCTTTTCCCTTTTTATCTATTATACTGTTTTCCAGATCGCTTATTCTCTCTTCTGTCTCAGTTACCCTAGCTGTTAGATTATCTAGATTGGATTGGATCTCATTGATAGCATTTTTAAGTTCTGCCAATCCCCCTTTTATTTCTGCCCTTAGAGACTCTATGTTGCCATTAATTGATTTCTCCATTCTAGCCATTGTCTTCACAATTGCTAGCCCGAATTCCAGCTCCGACATCTTGGTTATATCTGCATCCATTTGTAAATCTGCAGCATAAGTCATAATCTCTGAGTCTTTTCTGTTTTGGGGGCTCCTCCTCCTAGTCATTCTGTTGATGGGTGTTTGAGGGAATGTATAGAGTCCAAATTATTGACCAGAACCCAAGCAAGATGCACCTGTGTTCTTGGGACCTTAAGGTGGCTGGCTTCTTGTTTTCCCAGCCTGTCTTCTGGGGGAGGGGCCTGCCGCGCTGTTACTCAGGCAACCCTGTTTGGGCTGAGTTGCCCTGCGCCCCTGTGGCGGGGGATGGGCTTAGTGGGAATCAGTCTTTGGGGCTTTTATTGTCTGGCGCCTTTCCCTGGCGGCTTTCCGCATCTCTTCCGCGAGTCAGAGCAGAAGAGACCGTTTCCAACCCTCTGCCTCAGAGCAGAGAGACTGCAGTCTGTTCTTCAGTGAGCTCTCCAGGCCACACCGTCTCCGTGTCTGTCCGTGCTGCTATAAACTGCAGCGGCCTGGATTGTGCGCCCCTCCGCAGCGCTCCCAGTCCTGCCTCCAGGTCGGGGCACATCTCTGCCCTTTGTGCTTCTAAAACCGCCAGCCGCTCCCAGTTCGCGTGCGCGCGACTCCGCCGCTAGGCGTTTCCACCCCGGAGGTTGCAGTTCACCGGCGGGACCCCGGCGCACCGGGTTTCCACCTGGGAGGCTGCAGTTCGCGTGCGCTACCGTCGCTCCCGTTTCTGTCGGGGCGGCTGCGGTTCCCGTGCTTGCGACCCCGCCGGTCTGGTCCTCCACCCAGGGGGCTGCCCTAAAGTCCTTTCCCGGCGCTACCGGTCTGCGAGTCTGTGCCCCGTCCACAGGGCGCGAGGCTGTCACTCACCAGCGGTGTAGGATCCCCACGGCCAGGCACCCTCCCGCCGCCCTTTATCCTCCGATATCTGCCCGCAGGATCACAGCTCTCCGCTTCGTACCTCAAAACCAACCGCCTGCGATATTCTGTTTGTAGAGATCCAGATCTTCTTACATCTCAGGCTGGTTTCATGGGTGCTCAGAGTGGTCTGGTAGATATCCAGCTCAATTCCGGGGACCAGTTGAAATAGGATCCCCTACTCCTCCGCCATCTTCCCCCCTCCCTCAACACATATATTTAAAGCATTTTGCCTAGAAAGTTTTAAATTGGGGTTTAATCAGAATTTAAAAATACAAGTGATAACACAAGTAAAATTCTAATGTTCTAATAACTGACAATATTAGGGAAAAGTAACCCACATGTGCGTAGTAAAGTTTGGGAGTTTTGAAAAAATATTTCAAACCAAAGAAGTATTTTATAAAATTCTGTTTACAATAATAGAATTGATTATAAATTATTCCTACTAGAGTATTTCTCTAAAACTCTCTAGTATAAACCCTGGCAGTTGCTTTTCCTTTTTTGCAATGGGATTGCCCTACTTAATCCTGATTGCTGAGAGATCCACTTCAAAGAAGCATCCACTTCAAAGGCTATCTTGAATAAACACATTGCCAACCTAAGGACTAGATAAAGAGCCGGTGCCCCACTCTGATTTTTCTGTTTGTTTTAAAGAAAGAGTTCATTTAGATAACTAACTCCCCCCTTCCTTTTTTCTCTTCCTGTGCCTTTATTTCCCCTCATGTTTTAAATTCACCAACAAAGAGTGAACTTGCGAAACCCTGGGTCTCCACTCTCAGCCTTAATGAAAGCAGGACTCCAGGCTTGCTCCTCCCCACCCCCACCCATGACCTCACCATACATGGCCCCAGGCTGCTGTGTAATTTCCAGCATTTGTAAGTAATAAACCTTGCCTCTTTCAAAGTTTCCTTTTGGTTATTGCTGAGGGCCTCTTGGCATCTCATTAAGAATCACAGGGGTTGGTCCTGCAACAACATTGTTTATGGATAGCCTGAGGCAGGCACAAAACATTATCTCATTAAAAGAAAAGGTTTGTCTTGCACCTGAGAGATGGTAGAGCTTGAGAGGGTTTAGACTGTGCTCTGAAGAGAGAGGGGAAGGGGGAGGGGAAGAACCCACAACCCATTAGGCCTCTTCTTTCAGCCTGTGCACTCGAGAGTCATGCATTCATTCTTATCTTTGAGATTCAGGAATATTGAAGTCCACAGAATTTTTGCAATCCTTTGTAAAAGGAACGTCTTTGGGGCGCCTGGGTGGCTCAGTCCTTAAGTGCCTGCCTTCAGCTCAGGTCATGATCCCAGGACCCTGGGATCGAGCCCCCTATCTGGCTCCCTGCTCATCGGGGAGCCTGCTTCTCCCTCTCTCACTCCCCCTGCTTGTGTTCCCTCTCTCGCTGTGTATCTCTCTGTCAAATAAATAAATAAATAAATAAAATCAAAAAAAAAAAAAAAAAAAAGGAACGTCTTCATGTGGTAGAAAAATGATGATATCACACAGAAACCTGGATTTATACAAAGATATGAAAAGTACTGGAAATGGCATAAATGAAGATTAAATGGAAAAATCATCTTTTTTCTCCCCCTGCTTTTTTAAAAAAGGTTTCTCAACCACAGAACTATTGGTATTTTGAGCAGGATTTTTTTTTTTAACTGAGATATAATTGACATATAACATATTGGTTTCAAGTGTACAACATAATGATTTGATATTTGTATATATTGTGGAATGATCACCACAGTAAGTCTAGTTAACATCCATCACCATACATAGTTATACTTTTTTTCTTGTGATGAGAATTAAGATTCTTTCTCTTAGCAATTTTCAAATATACATTTATTTGTTAACTATTAATAGTTAACTATTGATAATATTGATAATTTCAATACATTGGTAATAATGATGTGATTTGAAGTAGGTAAGATTTGGGAACCAACAGCCAAGAAAGAATTCTTAAGACATTTTCAGTGCAAAAAGGTGTTTTTATTATAGCAGGAGTTAGGACTCCTGGGCAGGAAGAGCTGCATTCTAAGTGTGAGGGGTGACTGATTATATATTGTGGAGTTATATACTTTGGGAGTTCAAGACAAGGGAAGTTCTCAAAAGGATTTTCATATCTTAAAGAAGACTTACAGGATCCTGGAGGCCTGACTATTGTCAAGCTAGGGTTGTTTTTCCCTCTAGCAAGGCATTAACATTAAGATTGGGGGTTCCTGGAGGAATGTTTTACTCTGCCTGCCTCAAGTATTTGTCAGTGGGTTGCAAGTTATAAGGAGATTTAATTTTAGCTACATTTCTTTTGCCTTTGTTCTCCATATCAATAATACATATTAACTATTGATACTATTAAGTTTACTTTGACAGTTAATCAATAAATGATTAACTATAATCACCATGCTATACATTACATCCCTGGACTTATTTACTTTATAAATGTAAGTTTGTACCTTTTGTTAATTATTTGGATAATTCTCTTTTGTAGGGGTTTTTCATGTGCATTGTAGGATGTTTTGCAGCATCCCTGCCCTTTACCCTATAAATATCAGTAGCATGCTTCCCAGCTGTGACAAGGGAAAGTATCTCCAGACATTGCCAAATGTCACTTAGGGGAATCATTGTTCTATAAAGTAACAGACTCTCTAAAGCAAAAATAATAGCAGTGCATTGTGTCTTTATGGAATATGAAAAAGTAAAGTATATTGATGTGGAAATGTTGGGGTTTGGAGCCAACAGCCAAGAAAGAACTCTTGAGATGTCTTCAGTGCAAAAAGTTGGTTTTATTAAAGCACAGGGACAGGACCTGTGGACAGAAAGAGCTGCACTGGGGTTGTGAGGGGTGGTGATTTAATACTTTCAAGTTGACAAGGGCTTAGGTGACAGAAGGAACCTCCAAGGCATTTTGGAAACTAAGTTTCCAGGACCCTGGGGAGCTAGCCATTGTTAGGAAAAGGTCATTTATTATTCTTTAGTAAGGAGTCAGTCATGAGACCATTCGGTTTTGTGTCAATGGGCCATATGCTTGGAGGATGATTGAAATTTAGAGTATACTGATCTGAGTTCTTGCATTAGAATTTGAAGGTAGACTATATTAATATGCAGTAAATCCTAGGGCAACTGCTAATCCAAAAGTAAGCAAGAAAAAAATTTCTCTCTCCCACTTTTTGTGCAATTGTTGTCATATATGATGTGGCAAACAAAGGCAAAAGAAAGAATTACATTTCCTTCCTTCCTCCAGCCCATTGACAAGTCCTTGAAACAAGCAGTGATCTTCCTCTGGGAGCTCAGCTGACTCAATCAGTGTTGACACTTTGCTAAGGGCAAAAGGCAATCTTAGCCTGACTCCCCAAGGACTCTGTGAGTCTACTTCTACATATAAAATTTCCTTTGGAAATTTCTTTTATCTCTACCCCCCACCAAGATATATGTTAGCAATCATCCTCCAAGCATATGGCCCATTGACACAAAACCGAATGGTCTCATGACTGACTCCTTACTAAAGAATAATAAATGACCTTTTCCTAACAATGGCTAGCTCCCCAGGGTCCTGGAAACTTAGTTTCCAAAATGCCTTGGAGGTTCCTTCTGTCACCTAAGCCCTTGTCAACTTGAAAGTATTAAATCACCACCCCTCACAACCCCAGTGCAGCTCTTTCTGTCCACAGGTCCTGTCCCTGTGCTTTAATAAAACCAACTTTTTGCACTGAAGACATCTCAAGAGTTCTTTCTTGGCTGTTGGCTCCAAACCCCAACATTTCCACATCAATATACTTTACTTTTTCATATTCCATAAAGACACAATGCACTGCTATTATTTTTGCTTTAGAGAGTCTGTTACTTTATAGAACAATGATTCCCCTAAGTGACATTTGGCAATGTCTGGAGATACTTTCCCTTGTCACAGCTGGGAAGCATGCTACTGATATTTATAGGGTAAAGGGCAGGGATGCTGCAAAACATCCTACAATGCACATGAAAAACCCCTACAAAAGAGAATTATCCAAATAATTAACAAAAGGTACAAACTTACATTTATAAAGTAAATAAGTCCAGGGATGTAATGTATAGCATGGTGATTATAGTTAATCATTTATTGATTAACTGTCAAAGTAAACTTAATAGTATCAATAGTTAATATGTATTATTGATATGGAGAACAAAGGCAAAAGAAATGTAGCTAAAATTAAATCTCCTTATAACTTGCAACCCACTGACAAATACTTGAGGCAGGCAGAGTAAAACATTCCTCCAGGAACCCCCAATCTTAATGTTAATGCCTTGCTAGAGGGAAAAACAACCCTAGCTTGACAATAGTCAGGCCTCCAGGATCCTGTAAGTCTTCTTTAAGATATGAAAATCCTTTTGAGAACTTCCCTTGTCTTGAACTCCCAAAGTATATAACTCCACAATATATAATCAGTCACCCCTCACACTTAGAATGCAGCTCTTCCTGCCCAGGAGTCCTAACTCCTGCTATAATAAAAACACCTTTTTGCACTGAAAATGTCTTAAGAATTCTTTCTTGGCTGTTGGTTCCCAAATCTTACCTACTTCAAATCACATCATTATTACCAATGTATTGAAATTATCAATATTATCAATAGTTAACTATTAATAGTTAACAAATAAATGTATATTTGAAAATTGCTAAGAGAAAGAATCTTAATTCTCATCACAAGAAAAAAAGTATAACTATGTATGGTGATGGATGTTAACTAGACTTACTGTGGTGATCATTCCACAATATATACAAATATCAAATCATTATGTTGTACACTTGAAACCAATATGTTATATGTCAATTATATCTCAGTTAAAAAAAAAAATCCTGCTCAAAATACCAATAGTTCTGTGGTTGAGAAACCTTTTTTAAAAAAGCAGGGGGAGAAAAAAGATGATTTTTCCATTTAATCTTCATTTATGCCATTTCCAGTACTTTTCATATCTTTGTATAAATCCAGGTTTCTGTGTGATATCATCATTTTTCTACCACATGAAGACGTTCCTTTTTTTTTTTTTTTTTTTGATTTTATTTATTTATTTATTTATTTGACAGAGAGATACACAGCGAGAGAGGGAACACAAGCAGGGGGAGTGAGAGAGGGAGAAGCAGGCTCCCCGATGAGCAGGGAGCCAGATAGGGGGCTCGATCCCAGGGTCCTGGGATCATGACCTGAGCTGAAGGCAGGCACTTAAGGACTGAGCCACCCAGGCGCCCCAAAGACGTTCCTTTTACAAAGGATTGCAAAAATTCTGTGGACTTCAATATTCCTGAATCTCAAAGATAAGAATGAATGCATGACTCTCGAGTGCACAGGCTGAAAGAAGAGGCCTAATGGGTTGTGGGTTCTTCCCCTCCCCCTTCCCCTCTCTCTTCAGAGCACAGTCTAAACCCTCTCAAGCTCTACCATCTCTCAGGTGCAAGACAAACCTTTTCTTTTAATGAGATAATGTTTTGTGCCTGCCTCAGGCTATCCATAAACAATGTTGTTGCAGGACCAACCCCTGTGATTCTTAATGAGATGCCAAGAGGCCCTCAGCAATAACCAAAAGGAAACTTTGAAAGAGGCAAGGTTTATTACTTACAAATGCTGGAAATTACACAGCAGCCTGGGGCCATGTATGGTGAGGTCATGGGTGGGGGTGGGGAGGAGCAAGCCTGGAGTCCTGCTTTCATTAAGGCTGAGAGTGGAGACCCAGGGTTTCGCAAGTTCACTCTTTGTTGGTGAATTTAAAACATGAGGGGAAATAAAGGCACAGGAAGAGAAAAAAGGAAGGGGGGAGTTAGTTATCTAAATGAACTCTTTCTTTAAAACAAACAGAAAAATCAGAGTGGGGCACCGGCTCTTTATCTAGTCCTTAGGTTGGCAATGTGTTTATTCAAGATAGCCTTTGAAGTGGATGCTTCTTTGAAGTGGATCTCTCAGCAATCAGGATTAAGTAGGGCAATCCCATTGCAAAAAAGGAAAAGCAACTGCCAGGGTTTATACTAGAGAGTTTTAGAGAAATACTCTAGTAGGAATAATTTATAATCAATTCTATTATTGTAAACAGAATTTTATAAAATACTTCTTTGGTTTGAAATATTTTTTCAAAACTCCCAAACTTTACTACGCACATGTGGGTTACTTTTCCCTAATATTGTCAGTTATTAGAACATTAGAATTTTACTTGTGTTATCACTTGTATTTTTAAATTCTGATTAAACCCCAATTTAAAACTTTCTAGGCAAAATGCTTTAAATATATGTGTTGAGGGAGGGGGGAAGATGGCGGAGGAGTAGGGGATCCTATTTCAACTGGTCCCCGGAATTGAGCTGGATATCTACCAGACCACTCTGAGCACCCATGAAACCAGCCTGAGATGTAAGAAGATCTGGATCTCTACAAACAGAATATCGCAGGCGGTTGGTTTTGAGGTACGAAGCGGAGAGCTGTGATCCTGCGGGCAGATATCGGAGGATAAAGGGCGGCGGGAGGGTGCCTGGCCGTGGGGATCCTACACCGCTGGTGAGTGACAGCCTCGCGCCCTGTGGACGGGGCACAGACTCGCAGACCGGTAGCGCCGGGAAAGGACTTTAGGGCAGCCCCCTGGGTGGAGGACCAGACCGGCGGGGTCGCAAGCACGGGAACCGCAGCCGCCCCGACAGAAACGGGAGCGACGGTAGCGCACGCGAACTGCAGCCTCCCAGGTGGAAACCCGGTGCGCCGGGGTCCCGCCGGTGAACTGCAACCTCCGGGGTGGAAACGCCTAGCGGCGGAGTCGCGCGCACGCGAACTGGGAGCGGCTGGCGGTTTTAGAAGCACAAAGGGCAGAGATGTGCCCCGACCTGGAGGCAGGACTGGGAGCGCTGCGGAGGGGCGCACAATCCAGGCCGCTGCAGTTTATAGCAGCACGGACAGACACGGAGACGGTGTGGCCTGGAGAGCTCACTGAAGAACAGACTGCAGTCTCTCTGCTCTGAGGCAGAGGGTTGGAAACGGTCTCTTCTGCTCTGACTCGCGGAAGAGATGCGGAAAGCCGCCAGGGAAAGGCGCCAGACAATAAAAGCCCCAAAGACTGATTCCCACTAAGCCCATCCCCCGCCACAGGGGCGCAGGGCAACTCAGCCCAAACAGGGTTGCCTGAGTAACAGCGCGGCAGGCCCCTCCCCCAGAAGACAGGCTGGGAAAACAAGAAGCCAGCCACCTTAAGGTCCCAAGAACACAGGTGCATCTTGCTTGGGTTCTGGTCAATAATTTGGACTCTATACATTCCCTCAAACACCCATCAACAGAATGACTAGGAGGAGGAGCCCCCAAAACAGAAAAGACTCAGAGATTATGACTTATGCTGCAGATTTACAAATGGATGCAGATATAACCAAGATGTCGGAGCTGGAATTCGGGCTAGCAATTGTGAAGACAATGGCTAGAATGGAGAAATCAATTAATGGCAACATAGAGTCTCTAAGGGCAGAAATAAAAGGGGGATTGGCAGAACTTAAAAATGCTATCAATGAGATCCAATCCAATCTAGATAATCTAACAGCTAGGGTAACTGAGACAGAAGAGAGAATAAGCGATCTGGAAAACAGTATAATAGATAAAAAGGGAAAAGAGGAGGCCAGGGAAAAACAACTCAGAATCCATGAAAATAGAATCAGAGAAATAAGTGACACCATGAGGCGTTCCAATGTCAGAATCATTGGAATCCTGGAGGGAGTGGAGAGAGAGAGAGGGCTAGAAGATGTATTTGAGCAAATCGTAGCTGAGAACTTCCCTAATCTGGCGAATGAAACAAACATTCGAGTCCTAGAGGCAGAGAGGACCCCTCCTAAGATCAAGGAAACAGGCCAACACCCCAACATGTAATAGTAAAACTTGCAAATCTTAGAACCAAGGAAACCATCTTAAGGGCAGTTAGGGGGAAGAGATTCCTTACATACAGAGGGAGGAACATCAGAATAACGTCAGACCTATCCACAGAGACCTGGCAAGCCAGAAAGGCCTGGCAAGACATATTCAGGGCACTAAATGAGAAGAACATGCAGCCAAGAATACTTTATCCGGCAAGGTTTTCATTTAGAATGGATGGAGAGATGCGGAGCTTCCACGACGGGCAGAAGTTGAAAGAATATGTGACCACTGGGGCGCCTGGGTGGCTCAGATGGTTAAGCATCTGCCTTCGGCTCAGGTCATGATTCCAGGGTCCTGGGATCGAGCCCCACGTTGGGCTCCTGGCTTAGCGGGGAGCCTGCTTCTCCCTCTCCCTCTGCCTCCCCCCGCCCGCTCATGCTCGCTCTCTCTCTGTATCTCTGTGTCTCAAATGAATAAATAAAATCTTTAAAAAAAAAAAAAAAAGAATATGTGACCACTAAGCTGGCCCTGCCAGAAATATTAAGGGGGGTTCTACAAAAGGAGAAAGACCCCAAGAGTGATATAGAACAGAAATTTACAGGGACAATCTATAAAAACAACGTCTTCACAGAGGCAACATGATGACAATTAATTCATATCTTTCAATAATCACTCTCAACGTGAATGGCCTAAACGCTCCCATAAAACGGCACAGGGTTGCAGATTGGATAAAAAGACGGGACCCATCCATATGCTGTCTACAAGAGACTCATTTTGAACCTAAAGATACATCCAGACTGAGAGTGAAGGGATGGAGATCCATCTTCCATGCCAGCGGACCTCAAAAGAAAGCTGGGGTAGCAAGTCTTATATCAGACAAATTAGATTTTAAACTAAAGTCTGTAATTAGAGACACAGAAGGACACTATATCATTCTTAAAGGGTCTATCCAACAAGAAGATCTAACAATTGTAAATATCTATGCCCCCAACACGGGA